>NW_012137853.1:3101-4053 GCF_000956105.1 Propithecus coquereli | reverse complement strand
TCTTTCGTTCTCCTTGATCAGTTTAGCTAGATTTTGAAATTTGGGGTTTATTTATTCATGTCCTCTTTGGAAATCATTTTTCATAGGTTTAGCTCTTTAGAAACCTATCTTTTTTAATTTCCACAAGGAAAAATAATATGTTTTTTAAGAATAAGAAAAGAAATGATTATGAATGAATCAATTTGTTACTCGAATATTTTTGCTGAGACTGTGTTGAGTATGCACTCTTCTAGGGGCTGATGATAGTTTCTTAAGCAATGTAAAGAATCTCTCTACCAAGTGTCTGTTTTCCTTTCTTTTTTCTTCTTATCTAAAGACATACTCTTTAAAAAAAAATCCCACACGTCTATTGTAGTCAGTCTGCATTGCCGTCACCAAAGAACCATAGACTGGGTGCCTCACACACAACAGAAATTTATTTCTCTCAGTTCTGGAGACTGGAAGTCTGAGATCAGGTGTCAGCATGGTTAGGTTCTGATGAGGGCTCTCCTTTGGGTTTCAGACAGCTGACTTCTCCTTGTCTCCTCACATGGTGGAAGGAGAGTTACCTAGTTCTCTGGCCAGTTCTTACTGAGAAACTAATCCCATTCATGTGAGGGCTCTACCCTCATGACCTAATTACTTCCTGAAGGCCCTACTTGGAAATGCGATTACACTGGGGATCAGATTTCAAAGTATGAATTTTGCAAGCATACAAACATTCAGTCCATAGCAATCTCTATTGCAAATATAATTTCCATTTGTAATGATTGAATGTATGCATAAATAGAACATTTTTAAAACACAAAGATATTTTAAATAGTTCACTCATCATGTAACAGCCTGATTTTCAAGGGACTTTTCACTCAAATTTATGCTGTATGAATGCACATAGGGTGCTCTGAAACGGGCCTGTTTGGGTGTGAATTAGATTCTATCATATTCTTTAGGTTTGCATTCACACCACTTATGG
>NW_012137853.1:0-706 GCF_000956105.1 Propithecus coquereli | reverse complement strand
TAAAGTTTATCATGTATATTTACAATTAATCTATGTCCACTGTCAAATGATACTGTACTGATTCATGAGTAGTTCAGAGACTTTACGAAGGCATTCCCAATTCCTGCTCCCAGCCCTCATTTACAATGTTGCTGTTATTCCACAGTGATAATCACAGATACCTTGCTATTATTATTATTTTGAACAGGGATAGATTAGATAAACTGAAAACAAAAGATTTTATTTTACTTTCACTTATTTCTTCTCCAGTGTTCTTCCTTTATGTACATGTAAGCTTCTGACCTGTATCATTTTTTATTTTCTCTGATGAACTTTGTTTAATATTTCTTGTATGGCAATTCTACTGGCAACAAACCCTTTGTTTGCCAGAGAAAGTCTGTATTAGTCTGCTTGGGCTGTCATAATAAAATACCATAGATTGGCATTAAATAGTAGAAATCAATATCTCACAGTTTTGGAGACTAGAAATCCAAGATCAAGATGCTAGAAAGGTCAGTATCTTGTTAGGGTTATATTCTTGGTTTGCAGATGGCCACCTTCTCACTGTGTACTCACATGGACTTCCCTAGGTGTATTTAGGCAGAGGGAAGGAGGGAGAGAGAGAAAAGAAAAGAGAGAGACGAAGAGAGAGATTGAAAACAACTCTCTGCTATCTTTACTTATAAGAGTACTAATTCCATAATGAGGAAACCACCTTCATGACACC
>NW_012137852.1:1049-1409 GCF_000956105.1 Propithecus coquereli | reverse complement strand
ATGGTATAAGTTACTGTTACCTTTGAAATTATCCTTGAATATCTTATTGTATTTACCTTGGACATAAATAATATGCAATTCAAATCCAAAATGAAGGATGAAGTCATCTTTCCTTTTTACTTTTTTGAAATGTTAACACTTTAAATGTCTGGGTTCTTACTTCCCCTATTGTGTAAGAATGACAGATGGTTGGGGTTTTTGTTTTTTTCTTGAGCCTCTCTCTAGTGACCTGGGCAGTTTGCATGGTTTGCCAGGAAACCACAGTCCACCGATCTCTGCCAGAACCCCCCATGTGGCCACTGTCCTCAGACAGCTCCTGGAGCTTGTGGATAAGCACTGGAGCGGCTCTGGCTCCCTCCT
>NW_012137852.1:0-999 GCF_000956105.1 Propithecus coquereli | reverse complement strand
GGGAGGCTGAGGCAGAAGGATCACTTGAGCCCAGGAGTTTGAGGTTGCTGTGAGCTAGGCTGACGCCACAGCACTCTAGCCCGGGCAACAGAGCGAGACTCTGTCTCAAAGAAAGAAAAAAAAGAAATGACAGACAAGAGTTTACCAACAGGAAGGAATGCAGGAGGTCCAGGGGCCTCAGGGTTTGCTGAAGACTCATCTCTGTAGCATCGATGTTTATAATATCATCATGTTTACACATTTGCTTGAGCCACAAATAGCTAACTAGGTTAAAATGGTTCTTATAAAAGCATTGCTTTTCCTTTTCCTTCTAGAAATTCAAATGATTCTAAAGTTTTTCTAAAGTAGCAGCAAGCAGAAGATGAATTAGATTATCCAAGTGATTTTTAGCTGAAAGTAGTTCACTGGATGAACAAAAAATCAAGGGCCATTTTCACATATACAATATACACATAGTTCATTTTATAGTATCATAGTATGATAATGTTATACAATAAAATTCATTATTATCAGTTCTTAGTAACAAGTTTTGACCCTGCCTTTGCATACATTCCTCATGGAGAATGCCTTCTACTCTCATCTCTTGGGTTTTTTATTTGTTTGTTTGTTTATTTGTTTGTTTGTTTTAAGACAGGGTCTCACTCTGTGGCACAGGCTGGAATGCAGTGGCATGATTGTGGCTCACTGCAGCCTCAAATTTCTGGGCCCAAGTGATCCTCCTGTCTCAGCCCCCCTAGTAGCTAGGACTACAGGCATGCACTACCGTGTCCAGCTATCCACTCTCCTCTCTTGTCTGAATGTTAATTTTTCTTCAGGTCCTACTTCCATCATTAAGCATTTTTCTCTTTAGTTAGAGGAACCACAGCCGTCAGGGCCCTCTCTTCCCTTGGACCCAAGATCCTTTGTCTTAAGAACCATTTGTCAGTTACTCTGCTATGTAAGGAAGCAGGGAATTTGGTCAAAACAACTATTCCTAGTCATTTTTCAGTTGTTGGAAAT
>NW_012137851.1:11894-12665 GCF_000956105.1 Propithecus coquereli | reverse complement strand
GAGACCACTGAGTTGGCAATCAATACATATATTCCATGTTTTTATTATTTTTTTCCTCTCATTCTCTTTGTCCCGCTCCTTCCAGTCTTTTGTCCCTTCTGTATGTACTATGTGAGAACACATAGAGCACAAAGGAGCTGGGAGCACAAGGAAAATAAGACCCTTTTGTCCTCATGGAGCTCACAGTCTAGAAAGGAAGACATAAGAGGTGTGAAATAACAGGAATTATAATGTACTGTGCTCAATACTACAACAGAAATATGACTAAGATGCTTGACAGATGTGACTAACTGCCCAGTAGAATTATAGAAAGTCTCATAGAGGTCTAAAGTGGCTTTTGATAGTAATTAAATTTGTTGACAAATAGAGTAAGTGGCCTTTGGAGGGACTCCACCACTGGAAGGCAGTATTGAAGCAGAGGCTGGGATATTGCAGCAATCTGCCGTGGTGGAAATAGATGGATTGATTCCTGAATATATTCCACAGATACTTACTGAGACCCTATTAAGTGCCAGGCACTGTTGGTATGAAGCGTGCATAGAACTCTATATTTCCATGATTTTATTTCATACAACAATAAAATGTATTCTGGCAACACCCTGGAAGGGGCAGCCAAGAGTGGGCAGAGAGAAGAAAGCAACTTTCTTCAGGGTCATGAATAGAGCAACTGGTGACAGAGACAGGTAATTAACTTAGTCCTTGGAAACATTTTGATTTGCAAGCTCTTAAACCATTTCAAAATCACTGGAAAGGCTAAATCATTTATTAATA
>NW_012137851.1:0-269 GCF_000956105.1 Propithecus coquereli | reverse complement strand
GTGGAGGCAATTACACAAGAAAAAGGAAATAAAAGACATCCAGATTGGAAAAGAAGAAGTAAACTATATATATCTATTTGCAATGATACGGTCTTGCATATAGAAAAATCATAAGAAATCCAAAAAAAAAACTGCTATAAGTGAAAGCAAGTTCACCAGGGTTACAAGATACAAAATCAATATACAAAAATCAACTGTATTTTTATATAATAGTAACAAACAAATAAAAATAAAACTAAGAAAACAATTCCATTCACAATAGCATCAAA
>NW_012137850.1:12783-13092 GCF_000956105.1 Propithecus coquereli | reverse complement strand
GCTCTCCAAGAAGTACTCAAAACAGAATTACACAAGGATCAGCACAATAAACACTCTCGAATGTGAAACCACTCAAAAGTTAAAGATCAAAGGCTGGATCCCACAATGGCTCAAGACAGAAAACAAAGCAACAAAATGCAACCCAACAGAATGAACAGTAATTCATCTCACTTATCAGTTCTCTCAATAAATGTGAATGGTTTGAACTCCCCTCTCAAGAGACATACACTGGCCGAATGGATACAAAAAAAAAATAAAAACAAGCTAAGCATCTGCTGTCTCCAGGAAATGCATCTGACCTGCAAGGAT
>NW_012137850.1:0-791 GCF_000956105.1 Propithecus coquereli | reverse complement strand
GCCAACATAACTTCTCCATCGCTCTTTGCAGCTGTCTGTGGACCATATCCGGGGTCCACTAGGTCTTCAAGGAATCCAATTATTGGTTTCAGTAATGCCATACTGGCTTGTACCAAACTAACCCTCCTGCAAATAACAATTAAGAAATATGGACAAAATGTATTAAAACACACAAAAATAAATTGAGCTATCAAAACAGCATAAATCAAGCAGAAATTTGAAGGAAGTTCACCCCTATAAAAGGAAACTTCACTGGGTGAGGTATATATTTTATGGCTTTTCTCCTGAGCATCCCATAGTCCATAAGGCCCAGGGCAAAATCTAGACATTAAGAAGAAAGTGGCAGTGTTATTGTATTGAGGTGTAGTATCAGAGTTTGGGGCTGCCAGTTGGCTGGGAATTGAGAGACTAAATTCAGGAGAGGAGGGAGCCATAAACATCGAAGTCTGTAAACTTGCATATAAAGTCTCCCCATATCCTTGGCTGACCCTTTATTTTGGATGAGCAGGAAATACTACAAGAAACCCAGCAGGAAGTAAAAGCTGAAAGACAAAAAATGTTAATGAGGACTTTGATTGCTGATCACTGTAGGGGAGATAGAATTTAGAATGTGAAATCTGTTAATACTAGGTTTACAGGGGTTTCTATTGAAACAAAAGTGGGCCTACACCCTCACTTCATTCTATGTCTTAGAACTAAAAGGCTTTTGAAATATAACCTTTCATTAAGCAGGCTTTGGTCAGTTTCTTCTTCCCACTTGAAGATCCAGACCACAGAGTTTTGGATCATAT
>NW_012137849.1:1992-5058 GCF_000956105.1 Propithecus coquereli | reverse complement strand
TCATCTTTCAAGTTGCTTAACCTAGGTACTCTGTGAATATACTTTGTTTTCAATTGTTTTGAATAATATTTAGGACATATTTCTGCAGAAGCAACTTTTTAATCTATCTAAATTAGTATTTCCTTGGATAATTATACTGGAATATGGCTCTATACTCAGTTGTAGATTTGTATTAGTATCTATCAGGTAATATTAATCTGTCGTATTGGTGCTTTATTATTTCCACAGAGTTTTAACTTTTCATATTTGTTTTTGGTTCTTCTTGACAATAACAATGGGGTAGGGTGAATATCTCTTTTTTACAGGTAAAGAAATCAACGCCAGGGATTTTGTGGCTTGCCTGTAGCCCCATAACAAGTAAGTAGTAGAGCTAAGACTAGAATCCAGTCCCTTTGACCGTTCAAACTGGTGTCTCCCACACCATCTGCAATCAATTGGATGGTCTTCTGTTCTATCTCCCTATCTCCTGTGATCAATGACACAAATTTAGAACTTAATTAAAAGTTGTGACCACGAAAGATGAGAGATTAATAGTCTGTGGTACTGTTTTTCTTATATTTTTGTGAGCATAGGAGTATAATGGTGAGTTATTGAGGAGGACTTATTAGAAGTTCAGATTGCTGCCCCCACACCTCAATTTCTGAGGGCTCTGTTGGGACCCAGGAATGTATATTTAAATGATTACACAAGATAATTCTGATGCACATATTCTCTGGCCTTACAGGGAAACATAGTTGGGAGATATGGAGACTGCCTTGGCCTCATTAACATTCTACAATTAGCCATTATTTATAGAGCATGTTTTTCTGTTTGTTCATTGCATTTACTAAATGGAACAGAATCAAAATCCATGTTAAATCCCAGCTGTGTTATACTTACTATTCTCCTTACCCATGGAGTAGAGTTTTCTGGTTTAGTATTTTGCTAAAGCTAAATGAGAAAATAATCTGTCATTTATAAGAGTAGTCTTTAGTAAGACGTTTTGAGCCCTGTTCCAGAACTGTAAGTGTACCTTTAAAGCAGTGTTTCTAAAATGGGGCAGATTTTGCATCCCCCTGCACCACCACATTTGGCAATTCCTGGAGAGATTTTTGTTTGTCACAGTTAGGAGGTAGGTGCTACTGGCATCAAGTGTAGAGGCCAAAGATGCTGCTGAACATCCTCACAATACCCAGGACTGTCCCTTCCCCACCACCCACAACAAAGAATTATCTGATACAAAATGTCAACAGTGCCAAGGTTGGTTGGAAAATTGTGCTCTAAGGTTAATGTTCAATAAAAATTTTTTGAGGAATAAACCAATTTTTAAAAGAATCTTCTTTTAGCTGCAATTTTGATCCAAGTAGGAATTTCTTTGGAAAGTTGGAAGAGTCAAGAGATTTTTGTTTTGCCTCTAACGTACCTCCCCCCCACATGCTGTATCTCTGTTTTACTGGGGTTATTGGTGTGTAGTTCTATTTTCTTGTTTTTGTCTTTTTTTTTTTTTTTTTTGCCTGTTTAATACTAGTCTTATAAAGTGAATTGGGAAATATTTCTTCCTCTTTTATTTTCTGGAAAATATTGTGTAGAATTGGTATTATTTCCTCCGTAAATGTTTGGTAGAAGTTGCCAGTGAAACCAACTGTTTTCCCCTTTTTTTGTTGGATGGTTTTTAACTACAAATTCAACTTTAATAGATGTAGGACTATTCAAGTTATATATTGTTTTCTTCTGTGAGTTTTGATCATTTGTGTCTTTTAAGAAATTTGTCCATTTTATCTAGGTTGTCAACTTCATGGGCACAGAGATGTTTATAGTATTCTTTATCATCTGTAGGATGTATGTTGATATCTGCTTTTTCATTTTGATATTGGTAATTTGGGCATTCCCTTTTTCTTATTACTCTGGCTAATAGGTTATTAATTTATTGGTCTTCTCTTGGTTTGTTTTTTTTTTTTAACAGTCTCAATTATTTATCTCTCTTCAATTTCATCCATTTCCTTTTTTTCCCTCCCATATCTCCCTCCCAGTTTCCCCAATTTCATCCATTTCTGTTACTATTATTTTTCTTCCTTCTCTTGCGTTGGTTTAATTTACTCTTCTTTTTTAATTTTTCAAGGTGGAAGCATAGGTTTTTGACTCAAGATCTTCTCTTCTCATATAAGCATTTTATGCTATAAATATCTCTTTAAGCACTGATTTAACTGTATCCTACAAAGTGTGGTTATGTTGTCTTTTTATACTCATTTAGTTCAAAATATTTTCTAAATTCCCTTGAGACTTTCTGTTTGCTCCATGGGTTATTTGTGTGTCTTGTTTAGTTTCCAAATAGATTAGAATTTTCTAGATATCTTTCTCTTATTGATTTAAATTTCAATTCCATTATGGCTAGAGAACATACTTTGTATGATTTCAGTTCTCTAAATTTGACAAGGCTTGTTCTGTGGGCCAGAATGTAGCATATCCTGGTGGTTGTTTCATGTGCACTTACAATGGATCCTGCTCTTTTTGTGTGGAGAGTCTTAGAATTGTCCATTAGGTTAAGTTGATTGATGGTGTTTTTATATCTTTGCTGATTTTCTCTTTACTTTGTTGTATCAATTGTCAAGAGTAGTCTTGAAGTCTTCAAGTGTAATTGTGCATTTTTCTATTCCTTCTTTCAGTTATATCAGTTTCATCTCTTATATTTTGGGCCCCTATTGTTAGGTATTCATTTGGGATTATTGCTTCTTTTTGGTGATCTGACTCTTTTATCATATAGTTGAATATAAATATTTTTAAGCCATGTTTTTCTTTAATAGTTGTATAGGGTCTTTCCTACTCATGCTTGTTTCTGTAAAATGATACCTGAATAACTTCTCAGCTTCTCATCTATAGAAATTCTCATTTGCTAATATGTTCATCATCTTTCAAGTTGCTTAACCTAGGTACTCTGTGAATATACTTTGTTTTCAATTGTTTTGAATAATATTTAGGACATATTTCTGCAGAAGCAACTTTTTAATCTATCTAAATTAGTATTTCCTTGGATAATTATACTGGAATATGGCTCTATACTCAGTTGTAGATTTGTATTAGTATCTATCA
>NW_012137849.1:0-482 GCF_000956105.1 Propithecus coquereli | reverse complement strand
TAATATACAAAGTAAAATTTGCAAGTTTGGAGTACGTAGGCACTACATAAGAGTCTCCCATTGGGTCATTCACTTGCTGATTTTCCTTGGTCAAACAAAAAATTTTTCCCAATCTAAGTGAGCATAAACTAGTATTTCATTGAGGATTTTGGCAGTGCATGTGGGGCTGAAGTAGCTTTTCGTTTGAGGTATAGCTAAAGATCAAATCTTAAATGTGAGATTAATAAGAATTTATAAAGGGAAATCTCCTGTAACACTACCGCTAAGTATAGAATATTACCAGTACTTCAGATACATCCTTTATGTTTTATTCCTGTTGTTATTCATCCCTTGCCTAAAATAGCCACCATTCTGAGGTTTATCACCATAGCTTAGTTTTTGTTTTTCTTTTTTTTTTTTGAGACAGAGTCTCACTCTATTGCCCGGGCTAGAGTGCCGTGGCGTCAGCCTAGCTCACAGCAACCTCAAACTCCTGGGCTCAA
>NW_012137848.1:2806-3260 GCF_000956105.1 Propithecus coquereli | reverse complement strand
TCCTACCTTAGTGCTTATGTGTGAGGGATTATTTTGACTGGATTCACCTATTTCTACTACCTGTGTCAGTTTTGTAAGAAAGCCCATTGCTCTGGCAAATTAATTCGTGTATAATAACATGAGGCATATATATAATAATAGATTTCTGAGGTTCGGAAGATAAATCACAGGAATGCGATATTGACAACTCAGCCTGGACCAAACTGATCACTGCCACCAAGTGGCAAATGTTATCACTGGAACAAGCAAGCGCATGGACACCGGGCTCCTTTCATTCATTTGTTCTATTACAGCCTCAGATGTATAAAGAAAGCTCTGAAATGTATCCTAGATCTGCACTGGCCCAGCAAGAAGCTGAGGTTTACAGTGGTAATTAGCAGGATTTTTATATCAAAGCAGGAAAAAAGAAGTAAAAATACTTGTGAGTTTCTCCATGGAAATGAGTTATGTTTTC
>NW_012137848.1:0-1121 GCF_000956105.1 Propithecus coquereli | reverse complement strand
TGACTACTAAAATGTAGCAAATGCAACTAAGGAATTAATGAAGACAGTACATTATTAAGAGATAGGAAAATGCCAACCAAAATTAAGCATCTTGAGTAAATTCACAGAATTAGTGGCGAAGCCAGAAACTAGTGGCCAGTTCTCCTGGAATCTATTCCCGTGCTAAAAATATATGAGATCCTCAGTCATCAGTTAAGAAGGTAGTCATGGTTAAACAAAAAATAAGGTCTGCATTTGATATGTGGATTTCTGACCATTTTTTTCCTGTTATTTATTGCTTGTGTCCACTGGCATCAAATATAAATAACAGTCTTTAGAGATAAATTATATCTAATTATGTCAATTGTTCTGATTGTGTTTCCATCTATGAAACTGATGTGCCACTTCTTACTAAAGACTTAGGAGTCTTGTTTAGGAAACTTAACATGACTCTGATTCCCATATTCTAATTCCTAATTTCTATCAGACACTTATTCTGACATTTAAAATGACAAGATGGAAACTGTCATTCTTGAAGAAATAGTTGTAGAATAGGCTCTCTAAGGAAGTATCAGGTGTAAAGAGCTGCTAATACACACCTTGCAAAAAAAAATACTAACTGTACTAATGGTCACAGCATCATAATAGTAACAAGATTCATTTCCCCTTTTATACAGATGCTGCCTATGATCTTTTGCCTCTTTACCACTCTCTTATTTGGATTATTTAGGATTTTTTAAGTGTTTATAATAATACTGTGGTATATTTAGATTGTAATACTTGGTAAAATGCAAGCTGTCAATTCTTTTTTAAGACATAGCTAGAAATTCAGGAAATTTCTGAAGCCAAAATGTTTACCTATGTCCTCTCAACGATTACACAATTACTGCCTCAAATATGTCCTAAATGAGTTGCCAGGTATATTTAGATTGTAATACTTGGTAAAATGCAAGCTGTCAATTCTTTTTTAAGACATAGCTAGAAATTCAGGAAATTTCTGAAGCCAAAATGTTTACCTATGTCCTCTCAATGATTACACAATTACTACCTCAAATATGTCTTAAATGAGTTGCCAGGGAGCCAGGAAATCCAAGTGGTAGCAAAAATTGAAATGAGCTAAAATATAGCTGATTCTTTTTTTT
>NW_012137847.1:30281-31239 GCF_000956105.1 Propithecus coquereli | reverse complement strand
GGATGGATGGATGGATGGATGAATATAGATGATAAATAGATAGATCGTATCTCTCATGTCTCTTCCTCTTCCTATGAGGACACCAGTCCTGCAGGGTTAGCGGCCACACTTATGGCCTCATGGAGTCTTCACCACCTTCCGATAGATCCTGTCTCCAAATACAGCCCCATTGGGATTAATGCTTCTACATATGAATTCTGAAAGGAAACAATTAGGTCCATAACACCCACCTTAGACCTGAGCAACGCGTTCTCTTCCCTCTGACTCATGGTCTTGGTGAAGTGGGAGGTAAGAACATCACCACCGTCCTGCACTCACCTGCAGACAGACTCTGGGACTGCCCGAATTAGTTGCAGCTTGTTTTCAAAATAAATCAGTGAGAACTCCAGGGACGTGTTGGGACACCTCTGGGAACTCCAGGCCAGTGTTGGCAGCTCTCTACGTGTGAGGTGCTTTCAGGTGTCTGTCCCTGTATAATAGGTGACATTATCTTTTCACACAGTTGATTGTCTGCTACTGCTGGGGTATAATTGCTGTTGCACTTGTCAGAACCTTTCTCGGGTTCATTATCTTACACAAGTGTACGGATCTTAATTTATAAACTTTCTGCAAATTCCCCGTCATACCTCTTCCCTACCCGCAAAGGGTTTCCGCGTTGTCTTCTAGGAACCCCAGAAGGTTGTTAAGAGGATAAGATTTAAACGTCGTCCAAATTTCCAACAGTCTGACAGAGATATTTGTTTGCAAGAACTTCCCCAGAGAGGTGCACAGAAAAATCTTTTGAGAGCTAAGCCATGCGTACGTGTAGAGTAAGACTGGATGCTGTCTGGCTGTTGGGTATTGGACAGAGCTGGGCAGGACAAGGAATCTCTCTGCTCTTTTAACTCTTGGGGGGGATGAGGTGATGTCCACTTAAGGCTTTGAGATTTGGGGGCATGGTTATTGGTATGAAATTTCC
>NW_012137847.1:20357-20726 GCF_000956105.1 Propithecus coquereli | reverse complement strand
ATGCAGTTTATTTGGGGAGATACGCCGTCGGCGACCCCCGCACGGTGCGGGGACTTCGAGATGGAGAGGAAAGTGTCTTGAAAAGGAGGTAAGAAAGGAAGGATGGTCTCACCCATTAGAACCTTCCCAAGCAGAGCAGGGCGGGGCGTTGCTGGTGTCAGAGGAGACGTTGGCAAGATGGGGTTACCTCTTGGAAAGTGTTCGCAGCGTGACAAAAACGGAGTAAAAATCTTACACTTTCCAGTTGCAGATTCTTAGATTTGGGACACGATCGTTACTTAGTCCAAGGGTCTATCATGTTCCTTCCAAGTGGACATTATCTTTTGGGTTGGAAATTCCCAGCAATGCCCCATTTTGATCTGTTTGGGA
>NW_012137847.1:17616-18012 GCF_000956105.1 Propithecus coquereli | reverse complement strand
CTTGCGTACATATGAGATATACAACATATATTAATATATATGATTTGATATATATGTGTGTGTATATATAGGGAGGATATACCAAATTTATCTTATGAAAAATATTCACTTAAATCCGGACTATGATTCATCAAAAATTGAGAGAAAAGGGTGTATTGGGAGGCTCAAAGAAACCTTTAGATATAATAATATTTGGTTATCCTTGCATACATATGAGATATACAACATATGTTAATATATATGATTTGATATATATGTGTGTGTATATATAGGGAGGATATACCAAATTTATCTTGGAAGCAATACACTGAATGTATCTTGGAATCTTGGGAATTGGTGAAACAAGTAGGTGAGAATGAAAACATATGAATTCAAATCCCCTTGAGAAAAATGATA
>NW_012137847.1:16742-17094 GCF_000956105.1 Propithecus coquereli | reverse complement strand
GACATAATGTATACACCCTTTCTCAGCAAGCGACTGCAGGATGTTCTACGGGGAAAGGAGGGCGTAAACCAAGAATAGGGAAGACATGGGTACAAGAAATTAGGAGATGCAATAGAGGAGGAAGATGAAGGCAGTGGCCTAATGACCGCGATGCACAAGGCTCAGCAGACAACCAGGTCAAATTGGAGTCCAGGGAGAATGAGAGAAAATGAATGAACAAAGTGTTTGGGAACTAGAAAAACTGATTAATTGAGAGGCACACGGTAGATCTTTTGGAGCATTTGGAATAGAATCAGGCATTAAGTAAATTATATATATAAAAAAGAAGGCAATTATTAACTGCAGGAAAAAG
>NW_012137847.1:16274-16692 GCF_000956105.1 Propithecus coquereli | reverse complement strand
GACATAATGTATACACCCTTTCTCAGCAAGCGACTGCAGGATGTTCTACGGGGAAAGGAGGGCGTAAACCAAGAATAGGGAAGACATGGGTACAAAAAATTAGGAGATGCAATAGAGGAGGAAGATGAAGGCAGTGGCCTAATGACCGCTATGCACAAGGCTCAGCAGACAACCAGGTCAAATTGGAGTCCAGGGAGAATGAGAGAAAATGAATGAACAAAGTGTTTGGGAACAAGAAAAACTGATTAATTGAGAGGCACACGGTAGATCTTTTGGAGGATTTGGAATAGAATCAGGCATTAAGTAAATTATATATATAAAAAAGAAGGCAATTATTAACTGCAGGAAAAAGAAAAGGAAGAAAGAAGACATAATCATAGAGTCACTGGTTCATCTTTGAATATTATTGAAATGGCCA
>NW_012137847.1:12143-15136 GCF_000956105.1 Propithecus coquereli | reverse complement strand
AAAAAAAAAAAAAAAATCTATTTAACATTCAAGACCATTCATTAGAGGAGAAGACGGTGGGGGTTTTCCCTTCCACGCAGATGTACCCTCCCTTCTTTAGTTTTAATTCTCCTTGGAGAGATCGTGGCAGAGTTTGGCACCATAGGTATACTCCCAGGGCTGCCAATGGCAGAGGGGATTTGAGCAAGGCGGTGTTTTGTTTTCAGCATCGGAGGGTTCTTATGAGGATACAATGAAATAATCTGCATGGCAACATCCATAATTTGCTTGGCACATAAGCGGGCTGTCGGGAAATGTTAGTTCTGCAGAGATTAGTTCCATGCACCTTTGCCCAGATAATAATTATAATGAGGGACGTTTGGTACTGACACCAAGGAGAATCCAAGCTCAGGTGTGTTCACCTCTTCTTAGATACAGTGAAAGTGACTTACTTTTTCGCTCTCATGGAGTAAAAGCAGATGCAGAGATGCAAGTGTTATAAACTGTATGGTAAAAAGAAGCAATCCTCCAACTTGGGGTTGCCACATTTAGCAAACAAAAATTCTAATGCATTTAAATGTCAGATAAATAACCTATGTTTTTAAAGTACACGTGCGCCCCATGCAATAGTGGGGGCATGTGGATACTTAAACGATTACCATGCAGTGTTTCTGCGAAATTCATTATTGGGCTGGGCATCCTGTATGTTACCTGGGAACCTTCCAGACTGCTGCGTTAGCAGCTGTCATTTCCCTATCTGAAACACGTGTGATTTGGAAGGAATTCATTCGCCGTCTGTGAAAATTCAGTGTGCAGAAGGAGAAGGGGACCCTGCTCCCGAGAACATGGTGTGACTGTCAGCGGGGAGTTAACTCGGAGGTCTGGAATCCGTGCTCCGTGCAGCTAGCCTCTGTTTCTGGGAAGGGACCCTTATGTGAGGCGGCTTCAGTGGAATTTTTCTCTGAGTACAGACCCTTCCCTGAAAAAGACCGACATATGAGGGGAAACATATTAATGTCATAGTCATTTATGAAACAGGCAGTACAAGGGGATGAGTTCCAGTCTATTTTGTACTCCCAAGGTAGGTGCTGGCATGCAGGGGTCTCCCCGAAATTACCTGCCTGCCTGGAATCTCGAAATGAGACCTTGTGTGGAAATAAGGTCTTTGCAGATGTCGTTAGTTAAGGCTGTCAGCACAAAGTCATCCTGGATCATGCTGGCGTTCCTGCGTTCAAGGACTGGTGTCTTTATGAGGGAAAGGAGGGAGGGATTTGGAGACAGAGATGCACAAAGGAGAATGGAGAGTTTAGAGTGAGGCGACACAAGCCCAGGGGCGCCTGGAGCCCCCAGGAGCTGGAAGAGGCAGGAAGGAGCCTCCCCTGAAGCCTCCGGGGAGAGCGTGGCCCTGAGACACCTTGATTTTGGACCAGTTCTCTCATACCAGCGGTTTGGAGAATGAATTAGCCCGAGCCTCAAGGATGCAATCAGTGGTTGGTTGGGCTCTAAATGGGGTATAAACCAATTTTAGCCTGTCAAGAAAACATCACACGTCTTATTGATTTAATGTTTTCCTTTGTGGAATGATGAAATATCAGTGCACTCACGTCGACACTGGGCACCTAGGGTCTGCAATCGGTGATCACTTACCACGAGCATTTGACTTTCAGGATGCTATGAATTACTCGGTAGGCTAGTTGGTGCAGCTCAAAAGAGCGTTTCTTAAAAATTTATTTATTTTTATTTCAGAGCATTGTGGGGGTACAAACGCTTGGGTTACATACATTGCCTTTGTACCGCCTGAGTCAGAGCTGCAAGCGTGCCCATCCCCCAGACAGTGTGCATTGTACCTGGAAGGTAAACCACCACAAGCTCACCTCGTCCTTTAATACTACAAGTTACTGTAATTTCTTTCGTTTTTCTTTTTCTTTTTTTTTTTTTTTTTTGAGACGGAGTCTCACTATGTTGCCTGGGCTCGAGTGCCGTGGCGTCATCCTAGCTCACAGCAACCTCAAACTCCTGGGCTCAAGCGAACCCTCTGCCTCAGCCTCCCGAGTAGCTGGGACTACAGGCATGTGCCACCATGCCCGGCTAATTTTTTCTATATATTTTTAGTTGTCCGATTAATTTCTTCCTATTTTTAGTAGAGACGGGGTCTCCCTCTTGCTCAGGCTGGTTTCGAACTCCTGAGCTCAAACAATCCACCTGCCTCGGCCTCCCAGAGAGCTAGGATTACAGGCATGAGCCACCACGCCCGGCCTTTCGTTTTTCTTTTGTTTCCACATGACTATAACAGCTTAAATTTGCATATACTTTAAAACATTTTTAAGGGGCAGAAATTTTTATGGGAAAAATTAAATGCAGGTTTTTGCCATAGATTTGTGCAAAGGCATAACCCGTATGGTGATGTTAAAAAATTGGCTTCCAAAATGAACTTACTAAATGTTAGCTTGCAATCACCCCTACAATATTTTCTCCTGTTTTGTAATAAAACACACATACACACATGCATACGTACACAGGCAGACATGTGTGCACATTTGAACACACATGAGCACACACACACACACATAGAATATTTTTATTTAAACGTGCGTTTGGCTGCAATTATAATACAGAAATCTGACCTGCAGTGGCTTGAAAAATAGGAATGCTGTATATAAAAAAATGCATGTATTTTCTTTCTATGTCAGGAGACGCGGAGGCGAACTTTGCTGACACAGGTTCAGGGACGCAGTGGCGTCAGGTCTAACGTCTTTGCATTGGTTTTGTCCCTTTTCTCAGAGCCACAGGTGTGCTTCTGAGGCTCAGACCCCTCCCCTTCTCGTGAGCAATGAAGCAAAGCAACTATTTCTCAGACTCCCGAATGTGGGGCCCTATACCACTGCCCCAGTCAGCTGAGGATGCTGCCACAAAATACCGTAGACTGTGGGGATTGAATAAAAAACATTGATTTCTCACAGCTTTAAAAGCTAGAAATCTGAAAGCAGGATGCTGGCAGGGTGGGGTTCTGGTGA
>NW_012137847.1:7989-9500 GCF_000956105.1 Propithecus coquereli | reverse complement strand
AAAACCCCAGGCTCTCGTTGTTGCAGAAGAATGGAGCAGGTATGATATGAGGCAACGTCACTGCTTGGATTGGAGCCTGGGTGTTCTGCGAAGCTGCATTTGGGAGCTGACTGTTCCGCTTTCTCCTAACATCAAAAAGGACACAGGGTGGCCTGAGCTCCTGGGCGCCTTGGGCTGCCCAGTAAACTTTCTGTGCATGATGGGAGAAAGGAAAACTCTCTCCGCGGAGCAGTGAACCCTGCAGCTCAAAGAGTTCTCTCTCTGCACAGATGACCGCATGGGGAGGGACCGTGAGCATGTTTCCTGCTAGTCTGTATTTCCCTGCCTTGCCTTCCCTTTTGCTTTCCCCGCTGGTATTTGAAATCTCTGCAAGGTGTTGGGTTGCGCGATGAAAGAAACTCAGATATTGCAAAGCCACAGCACTGTGGCCGTTTGCGTCCGACTCAGCCTTACCGTGGACTCCGACTTCCCTCCTCTTTCCGGCTGCGCATTGGACTTTCGCACGTCTCTTGGGTTTTGTTTTTGCTCTGTAAGTCATCCGACGCCCACACAAGGAAGAACCAAATAGTGTTCCATTATTTTAAAAGGACGTGCTTGCATATGGCTTTTTGTCCCCAGAACGATGCACATTCAACATTGATACCAACAGTATCACATAAACCCTTGAGTTAATTCTGGGAGCAAAGGAAACGGTCTCGGGGCCATTTGCTCACTTGGCTGCACATCCTGACCACATTTTCATGTGCTCACGGTGGGGGCGACGAGACCACAGCGAGCATCGCACTGTCGTCATGAAGATAGAAACACTAGGATGAGAGCAGACATTTCCTCTGAGGGATTTACCCCGTGCCCTTCTATGGGCTTTACAGATAATTAGCACATTAAGAGAAAAGGGGCAAATATTAATATTTTGAACAAGACAGCCTTTGCGTTTTTCTCAGCTTGACCAAACGATAGGCAGTTTTCTTCCTGACCTCCCTTTTCTTTGCTTTTTAATTTTTTACTTGATATATAATAGATGTGCATAGTTTTGGGGTCTATGGGATTATTGAATATGCTCACATACTTTGCAAAGATCAAAGCAGAGTCACTGAGATATCCATCACCTTAAATATGTGTCTTTTCTTTATGCTGGAAACATTAGAATTGTTTCCTTCCAGCTATTTTGAAATATAGAATAGATCATTGTAAAGTATAGTCACTCCACTGATACATTGAACGCTAAGTCTTTTTTTGTATCAAGCTGTATATTTGTACCCATCAATCAGCATCTCTTCATCTCTGCCCGTCTATTTTCCTGGCCTCTGGTCACCACCGGTCCACTCCCTGCCTTCATGAGATACACATTTTTAGCTCCCACATGTGACCGAGAACATGTGATATTTGTCTTTCGGTGCCTGGCTTATTTCACGTAATGCAACGACCTCTGGTTCTATCCACCTAACCCCCCATGTCTTAGAGCATTTGGTTTAGAACACCTGCAATTGTGAGTTCTCTCTCTGCCCCTTTGA
>NW_012137847.1:5592-5923 GCF_000956105.1 Propithecus coquereli | reverse complement strand
TCTAACCATTTTAAAGCGTACAATTCAGTGGCATTTAGCACATTCAAGATATGAACAACCATCACCTCTGTCTGGGCTCCAAACGCTTTTATCACCCCTAAAAAAGAAACCCTTTACTCATTAAGCAAAGGTTTGTTTTAATTAGAAAAAAAGAGACAGGTATCAAAATGTTGAGCCCCCGGTCATGGTTATTTTTGAGAAAGGATTCTTTGTTTTATCTGTCTTACAAGAGTCCTCCCTCTGTTAGGGTAAAGCAGTATTATTATTATTTTATATGGCTTGAAGAGCAAATTGTAGCCACTAGATGGCAGCAAACACTAGCTTTTTTTTT
>NW_012137847.1:2112-2987 GCF_000956105.1 Propithecus coquereli | reverse complement strand
TGGTTATTAGCCCTTTATTAGATGTACAGCTTGTGAATATTTTCTCCCATTCTGTAGGTTGCCTATTTGCTCTGTTGATTATTTCCTTAGCCGTGTAGAAGATTTTTAATTTATTCAAGACCCATTAATGTACTTTTGTTGTAGCTGTAATTGCTCTTGGGGTCTTAGTCATAAATTCTTTGCCTACATTGATATCTAGAAGATTTTTTTTCTAAATTTTCTTCTGGAACTCTTATGGTTTCATGCCTTACATTTCAGACTCTTATCCATCTGGGATTAACTTTCGTGAAGGTAAAAGGTAGGAATCCTTTTTCATTCTTCTGCATGTGGCATCCAATTTTCTTAGCACCATATATTGAATAGGGTTTCTTTCCCCCAGTGTATATTGTTGATTCTTCAAAAAGATAAATAAAATTAATAGAGTTCTCGCTAGATTAACCAGAAAAAGAAGAGAAAGGACCCAGATAAACTCGCTCAATCAGAAATGAAAGAGGAGATACTACAACTGATACCACAGAAATACAAAATGTCACCTGCAAATACGATGAAAATCTCTACTCACATAAACTAGGAAACATAGAGGAAACAGATGAATTCCTGAGAACCCACAGCCTCCCAAGACTCAAGTTAGCATTTCTGTTTTCCACACTTCTTGTGACTTTTGGAGTGAATTACAAGCAGAGGAGAGTTAATAACCACATTTTTTTTTTACGCCATTTCTAACCAGAAATCTTTCCTTTAAATGAGCGTTGTAATAACAAAATCTTGACTCTGGTGGGAGTGGTGGGTGAAGACGTAGGCATGACTTGTGTTGTTTATATCTAGCAATTGGGCTAAGATGGGAGTATAGGAGGATTTCTTGGAAAAGAAAAAAG
>NW_012137847.1:0-291 GCF_000956105.1 Propithecus coquereli | reverse complement strand
GTTGATCAGTTAGTTTCAATTTAGTAGTGAGCTCATATGGTGGTGGTTTTTCCATTTTTGTGATACTTCACTTAGTAGAATGGGCTCCAGCTCCACCCAGGATAATACAAGAGGTGCTAGATCACCATTGTTTCTTATAGCTGAATAGTACCCTGTGGTGTACATATACCACATTTTATTAATCCACTCATGGATTGATGGGCACTTGGCTTGTTTCCACATCTTTGCAATTGTGAATTGTGCTGCCATAAACATTTAGTGCAGGTGTGTTTTTCATAGAATGTCTTTTTT
>NW_012137846.1:743-2014 GCF_000956105.1 Propithecus coquereli | reverse complement strand
CTAGCCCGGGCAACACAGTGAGACTCTATCTCAAAAAAAAAAAAAAAAAACATGGTTAATTCACTCTTATCACAATGGCACTTAAAAACAAGTTATTAAGAAAAAGAATTCCCAAATCTGTAAATATTTAAAAAAAGGAAAACAGCAAAATATTAACAGTGTTTATATTGGAGTAGTGGGAAAATGCTGACTTTTTTCTCTTTCTATCCTTTTATTTTTCTATAACGAATAATACATTTTTATTATGTTTGTTATATAGTTAAAATTGAAATGTTATATAGAATACGTTATTTATAGGACACCTTATATAAAGAATCAAGTGAATGTGGATTATTAAGAATAATCAGGAGGCCAGGCTCCCACCTGTAATCCCAGCACTTTGGAAGGCTGACACAGGACAGAATTGAGACCAGCTTGGGCAACATAGTGAGACCTCATCTTTACAAAAAATGTTTTAAAATTAGCCCAGCATGGTGGCGCTTGCCTGTAGTCCTAGCTACTTGGGAGACTGAGGTGGGAAGATTGCTTGAGCTCAACATTATAGTGTGCTATGATTGTGCCACTGTGTTCCAGCCTGGGTGACAGAGTAAGACCCTGTCTCTAAAAATATATGTACATATAAAAAAATAGTTATTTTCTCTATTTTTTTTTGTTAGGATCTAGGCCCTGAATATGAAAATATATTTAACACCTCATTGCAGTGGATCTTAGAAAATGGAAAAGATGTTGGAATAAGGTAAAGGATTTGATCTCCAGTTTTACTACTTTGTTCTTTTAAAAGTGATTTTGACTTTAAACTCTTCCTTAATTATTTTTAAATAGATGTGTTGGTTTTGGTCCTGAGGAAGAATTGACAAATATAACTGATGTGCAGTTTTTACAGTCCACAAGACCACAGATGTCTTTCTGGTGTCGTTTTCGACGTGCTTTTATTACCGTTACGCACAGGTTATTGTTGTTATGCTTAGGTAAGTTGTGAAGATAAGAAAGAACATACATTGCAGTCTAGAATTTTTGTGTTTATATATTTCACTAAATGTCAGATTTGAGAATTCACTTCTGTGTTGGTTGCCATATAAATTACGTCTAGAAATCTTCACTAAATATAATAAAGTTGAGGGTTTTTAATAATGTCAGTATCAGTCTAAGGGCTTAGAAAACAGTAATATAAGGAGAGGTAAGAATAAAACTTTGTTATAAAAATACAGAAGAAAGTGTGGTTAGTGTATACATAGAAATCTACTTGATGAAATAGAACTGGCAAATATAAA
>NW_012137846.1:0-693 GCF_000956105.1 Propithecus coquereli | reverse complement strand
GCTAGGATTACAGGCGTGAGCCACCGCGCCCGGCCGAGCATCTGAATTTTGATATCCATGGAGTGGGGGTGGGAAGACGTCCTGGAACCAACCCTCATGAATACTTCGGGACGACTTTATGTATAAATTGAATGTTGTACTTTTATTGTTTTAAGCAGATAGCTATTTAGCTCTCATCATGATTGTTTCTGAGTTCATAATATCCATTGAAATGATCTCATATATAAACCTTTTTAATTATTAAATACCTTGCACATTTTTTGATATTTTTAAATTTTGTAATAAACAGTCACACTCTTTTAAAAAAAATAACAGATGACCTATAGTTATCTTCACTGTCTTAAAAGTCCTCATAGTAGTTTCACATAAGTAATGATGCCTAGCAAGATTAGTTCTGCTTCATAAAACTTTTTTTTTTTGTATTTACAAATTTGGTATATTAAGATAACTTACCAGTTTCATATTAGGAAATAAACTGATCAAATGAAAACCTTATAATTTCTAATGCTATTGAGGAATCTGTTAATAAAATGCAATACCCACTTATAAAATTCTTTTTTAAAGGAATTTTTTTAAATGGCTTCTTATTTCTACTTTTAGAAATTCATTCTTTATACTTAAAAACATATGTAACAAGGCCGGGTGCGGTGGCTCACGCCTGTAATCCTAGCACTCTGGGAGGCCGAGGCGGGC
>NW_012137845.1:2260-2991 GCF_000956105.1 Propithecus coquereli | reverse complement strand
ATATTTAAGAGAGAAGTAACACTAACTCTACACACTCTTTTCCACAAAATGAAAAAGGACATCGTACTTCCCAACTTATTTTATAAGGTCACCATTACCCTAAATACAAAAATCAAACAAAGTCAATACAAAAGAATACTACAGACTAACATAACTCATAGACACAAAAATCCCTAACAAAAAATTAGCAAATTGAATTTATCAATATATAAACAGGACAATACATATGATAAGTGGGGTTCATATTAGGAATGCAAGTCTAAGTCAACATACAAAAAAAAAATCAATGTAATTCACCATATTAATAGACTAAATGAGAAAAATCATATGACCAAATCAGTAGATACAGAAAAAGCTTTTGATAAAATTCTATATCAATTCATGATAAAAAAAACAAACTCTCAGCAAACTAGGAATAGAAGGGAACTTCTTTAACCTAATAAATGGTATCTACAAAAATTTTTTAAAAACCTACAGTTAACATCAAAATTAATGGTGAGAGATTGAATGTTTTCCCTCTAAGATCTCGAAAAAGGCAAGGATGTCCTCTTCACTTGTATTCAACATTGTACTCGAAGTTCTAGCTAGGTCAATAAAGTAAGAAAAAAAAAATAAAAAGTCATATGGATTATAAAGGAATAAATGTAACTGTCTTTAGTCACATGCAACATGATTGTCATGTAGAAAATCCCAAAGAATCTACATTTGAAAATATCCTGGAACTAATTAAT
>NW_012137845.1:0-635 GCF_000956105.1 Propithecus coquereli | reverse complement strand
TCAAATCCAGGCACAGTGGTTCATGCCTGTAATCCCAGCGCTTTGGGAGGCTGAGGCAGAAGGATTGCTTGAGACCAGGAGTTTGAGGTTACAGTGAGCTATGATTGCCCCACTGTACTCATGCTCTAGCCTGGGCAAGACCCTGTCTCAAAAAAAAAAAAGTCAATGTATGAGAAACTATTAAAATTGTCACAGACCAGAGAAGACTTAGACTTAGTATTGTTTGCATTTTGTTATCATGTTGTACCCTGGATAGGATTTGGGAACAGAAAGAAGACATTAATGAAAAATCTCTGGAAAAATAAAATCTGGAGTTTAGTTAATAGAAAATCTGGAGTTTAGTTAATAGAAATGTACCAATGCTGGAGTCTTAGTTTTGACGAATGTGCCATGATAATGTAAGATGTTAGTAATAATGTAAGATGTTAGAAATGGTGAAGGATGAATGAGAACTCTCTTTTTGCAACTTTTTTGTAAATCTAAATTTATTTCAAAATGAAATGTTTATTTTTTTTAAATGAAGGCAAAATAAAGACATTTTCAGAAAAACATAAAGCTGAAATAATTTGTCTCCAGCACTATTATACTGTAAGAAATGTTAATGAAATTTTTTAGCCTGAAGGAAAATGATTCTG
>NW_012137844.1:12263-12865 GCF_000956105.1 Propithecus coquereli | reverse complement strand
GATGTAAGCACACAAACCTCCTTGTAAATATTTTACTGTCCACAATCATAAAGAAAAGCAGGGAATGAGAAGAAAAAGAAGCAACAGGAAGTTTCAAAGAAAGTTGCAAATCAGTCACAGGCCTCATAATTGCAGTTTGGCCCTCTCTGTATATTTTTACAATTTGAATTAGTTACCAAGATTATATGATGTGTAAATGTATATTTAAAACTTCAGCTGAAAAATCTGATTATTGGCACATTTGCATTCCCGCATGGCAATAATCAGCTGGAACTGAGTTGAAGTTTTTTTTCCTCTTTAGATGCATCCTACACTCTTCAGATCACCACAGTTCTTGCATGGCCTCCTTTACCTACTTACATTGCATCTCTGTGTATGTCAGTTTTCAACTCTTGGCTTAGGGGATCTTAAAAGAATAACATTGCTTTATTCATAGTTGATCGATTTAATAGTTCCTGACTCATAATTGAGAAGGTATTTCAAACACCCCAAAGGGAGGCCTCTAAGGGTTATGCTTCCTACTTTTTATTTTTAACTGTAGGAGTTACCAAAACTTTCCCCAGTATATAATCTCCTACTTTCTTAGTGGAAAGGAGTGTCTT
>NW_012137844.1:0-713 GCF_000956105.1 Propithecus coquereli | reverse complement strand
AAGCAAATTGTTTTTTTAAAAAGCTAATTTTGGCCTGATACCACCAGGAAAATATCTCTAACGGTGGCAGTGAACTAGCCTGTCTCCAGAAGTAATTAGGTTTTTTAAGATACCTAAAACACTGCTGTTTCTTCTTCTGTAAAATGGGCATAGTAGTGTCTACCTCAATTGCTTCCGTGAGGGTTAAATGAGTTAGGCACTTAGAACAATATCTGGCACATAGTAAGCTCTCAGTAAATGTTGGTTATGACCAGCTAGCTAACTGGGTTGAGATACATTTGAGCAGAGTCTAGATAACTATATTGCTAGGAGTATTTGTTGAAGGGATTCTGGCATAACAGAGAAAACCGATTAGATTATATGCTATGAAATTCTTTCACATATATTCACTCAGTTGTTCAACAAATATTTATTGAGCACCTACCATGTGGTATGCGCCATATAGATAACAAAACATGAAAATCTCTGACCTCATGGAACTCATGTTCCACTGGAAAAGACACACAATTTAAAAGATACAGATTATATGCTATGAAATTCTTTCACATATATTCACTCAGTCGTTCAACAAATATTTATTGAGCACCTACCATGTGGTATGCGCCATATAGATAACAAAACATGAAAATCTCTGACCTCGTGGAACTCATGTTCCACTGGAAAAGACACAATTTAAAAGATACATAATATATAGTAAAAGACACACAATTATA
>NW_012137843.1:648-1096 GCF_000956105.1 Propithecus coquereli | reverse complement strand
GTTGGGCTATATTCCTAAGACTGAGAGTAAACTGCTTGCTTTAATTTTATTCTAATATAGATACAATCCTAAAATTAGCAAGGGGTAATGTTTTAGGAAAGAAAATAAGAATAAAAAGAGTCCATTCAGGAAAACAAAACAAAACAAAAGAAAATCAAACAAATCTACATTTTCTGAAAATCTAGATCTTCAGTCTAGTGAAGCTATAAGCAACATCTTTTCAAAATTCTCCTGTTAGTACTGCTATCTGCAGCCTTCTAGTACCTCAACATTATCTATCTACTGTCTGTCTATCTATCTATCTATCTATCATCTATCTCATCTATCTAATTAAATGTAAGTAAAACTATCCTTTTAGTTCAATTATTGTGGCAGAGGTATTACTTTCAACCACATATTCCATGTGTTTAACTGCATTACCCAACTTCCCTGCAGTTATGTGACAATT
>NW_012137843.1:0-598 GCF_000956105.1 Propithecus coquereli | reverse complement strand
TATCCCTTTAGTTCAATTATTGTGGCAGAGGTATTACTTTCAACCACATATTCCATGTGTTTAACTGCATTACCCAACTTCCCTGCAGTTATGTCAAAATTCTCCTGTTAGTACTGCTATCTGCAGCCTTCTAGTACCTCAACATTATCTATCTACTGTCTGTCTATCTATCTATCTATCTATCTATCATCTATCTCATCTATCTAATTAAATGTAAGTAAAACTATCCTTTTAGTTCAATTATTGTGGCAGAGGTATTACTTTCAACCACATATTCCATGTGTTTAACTGCATTACCCAACTTCCCTGCAGTTATGTGACAATTTGTGAATATTTTTAACCAACAGGCTATGATTGGCACACATAAATTCTGACAAATAGTAGAGCTGAGCTCTTTGTGTGATTTCTTTCCTTGTGACAGTAATCAAGGAGGCCACAAGGCAGAAGCAATAAGTATCATTCATCTTGGTTTGAAGTCCCACTGGGAATCACAGTGGATTTTCCACCTGCGAGAAATGAACTGTGTGTTCAGCTGTTTAGATGTTGGGGATGTTTGTTACTGCAGAATATCCTAGCCTATTCTGTCTGAGCTTTCAGA
>NW_012137842.1:1065-2940 GCF_000956105.1 Propithecus coquereli | reverse complement strand
TTTTTTTTTTCCTTTCTAGAAACAACTCTGGTTTCCTATGCTAAATTTATCTACTTCCTGACCAGTGGCCAACTTCATATAACATGGATTTCAGAGAATGACAGCCTTAAAGTAGTTGCAAAAATGCTATGTTATACCTTGGAAACAATAATTGTGGCCTTTCCCTAAATTTCAGTAAGAAGACTATCCAAGTAATCTTTTGTAGGACAAAAAAAAGTCAGCTTTTCTCTAAAAATAAAAAAACTAGATATTGCTGCCATAGATGACAACATAAGGTATGATAGTAAAGCAAAAATAGCCCTGGATTAAGAATAAGGAAATGTTTAAGGATGGCTGGATAGGAGATCACTAGGCAGAGGAAGAAAACCAAAACACCCATTGCTTATTGAGTATTTGTTATGCATTCAGCATTTACTATATGCAAATCTGTTTCATCTACTTTTTATACCAGTGCTCACCATAGTGCCTGACATACCTTTGGAGTTGAACAAACATTTTTAGAATGAATGAATGAATAAATGAAAAGAGATAACATTTTTAATTTTACTTTTCAGACTGAGAAAGTAGGCTTAAGGATGTTAGGTAACTTGCTCAAACTCAGAGAGCTGTTAAGTAGAAAAGTTAGGATCTAATAATGAGTTGTTTTCTTAATTCTTAAGTGTATTCCCTCTCCTACGCCATGGGCTTTTAGTCAACAAATAGATAATCATTTTGATATCTCCTAGTTTAGGGGAAGTTTGGTAGAATTGAATTACAATATAAGAAGCAGCATTAATCTTAGTTGTGTTTTACAAAGGCAACTCAAGCAGCTTTGCGAACTGTAATGGAGCAGTGTGAACAGATAGAGTCCATTTGGGGGGCTACAGCAGTCATCTAGGCAGGGTATCATAATGGCTTGGGCTAAGGTGATTATATTAGACATGGAGGAAAACAGATAGCTTTGAAATATGTTGTGAGATGAATTGAGAAGACTTGCTCGTGAATGACATGAGGGTAAGAAGGAAAGAGAGAATTGAGCATTATGTCAGGCTTTGGGGCTTCACATACTGAATGGATCTGATACCACTCTCCAAGTAATGGAAGTCTGTGGAAGGAACAATTTTGCAGGGTAGGGAATCAAGAGTTTTGTTTTGGATGTGTTATCTTTGACATGTATGTTAGGTTAGCAAGTAGATATGTGCAGTAGGCTGCTGAATATATGAGCCTGGACTTCTGGAGAGAAATGAGAGTAGGAGACATGCATTTAGGAGCCGTTGGCATATATATAGTATTTAAATCCCTGGGTCACTAATTGTAAAGGTCCCTTCAGCAAAATGATACATAGTAGTTAGACAACCACAGCATATTTGGCAAGAACACTCATTATGACCTCAAAGTGACTTGGGTTGCTGGTTACTCGTCAGGTTTGGCAGAAAGGTTGAAAGCAAAAACAGTCTCCACTGAGAATTCCCTCTAGAACAATATCAGATTAAAAACAAAGCAGAGTAGACTCTGTTATAGACTTAGACCAAGAGTAGACTAAACCACTACAAGCCTTAGAGAAATCACAATGATCTTTGGGATTAGTCAAAACATAATAACAGTATTGAAAGTTTAGATATGGGCAAGCTGGATATGATGACTGTTTTTTTCTCCTATCCCAGAAAAGAACACAAATGTCAATATGCCACACCCTTCAGATTTGACGTACTGAAGTGTTCAGGACTCTTGCATTATATTCCCACTGGATAACTGACTGCATCACATTGTCATGATTCATCCAGTGTCTGCCTCCCCTTATACTCCGGTCTCCTTGAGGACAGTGATAAACCCCTTCTGTACCATATCTCCAGGCTTGTGAAGTCTCTGGAACATTATACTAACTCAATCATTGTG
>NW_012137842.1:0-655 GCF_000956105.1 Propithecus coquereli | reverse complement strand
TTATTTTATTGGTTGTCTGCTTATTTGTTCCTGTGCTCCCCCCAAATAAAATATGAACTTCATGAAGTCAGAGAACTATCAGAGATCTATTTGACCTATATAATAGATGAATCCTTTATTCGATACTCAGAGCCTGATAACACAGTGCCTGAAACCTAAAAAATGCTCAATAAATATTTGTTGAGTGTATGAATTATCTGTAGTCCTCACAACAAATTTAAAAGTTAGATAATATTCTCCTTTCTTTTCAGAGGCAACAATTGAGTTTCAGAGAAGTGATATTTCTAAAGTAGTATAACTGGGATATGACTTTAAATCCTGCATTTTTAAAATTCTGGTGTTCCTGGTTAGCTACATATACCACATTCACTATCAAAAGGTGATGAATATTCAATGATTTCTATTTTTTTATATATATAGCTGGTTTTTTCCATAGTAATTTGTCATATCAGCTTCTTTTAAGAAAGAAAAAAAGGGCATACTTACTTTCTTAAGACGCAAGACTACAGAATATGGAGAGGAAACTCAAGGAATAAGTACATGGTAGCAGATAAAAAAAGAAAAATTGAAACAAGAAATATTGTAAGTAAAAATGAAATGCTGGCAGAGCATATATGATAAATGATTATAGATGCCTTACCAGCAGAAAAATATG
>NW_012137841.1:11508-12289 GCF_000956105.1 Propithecus coquereli | reverse complement strand
TGACACACATGATAAGTGATGGAATAGTGACCAGGAAAGAATATTTTTTGTGTGTAAAACCACTGTCATGTGTCATATTCAAACTCTTAAATTTTCACATAATTAAAACATTTTTCTAATCAATTTTGCCAAAGTGATCTCATTTTAAGGTCTATTTTAAGGAAGATGTCACCAATTTATTTACTTCTAAGAAGCCATTAGCCCCAAATCTCTGTCCCTCTTGAACAGCAGATGTGCTGGGTTACTGTCATCTACTGTACGATTACAGCTTCTGTATGATTTTCTAGTCAGTAGCGCGAGGAGATCTGTACCTAGACTTGGCACACATGGATTGTGTGATGGGAGTCTTGGGGAACATTTATGATGCTTGTACTATGGCAACTGCTGTTCTGGGTTTTCTTTTTCCTGTTTCAAACACTGGCCATGACAGTGTCAGAGACAGCCTATGATTTAAGAGTGAAGGATAGTGCTGCTTTTATAGCGGTGGAGTCTGTGATAAATGAAGGCATAGCAAACAAGAAGGAAGATGTGAATTAGGAAAGGAGGGATGGAAAGTGACAGATTTAAAGATATATCCCCAAAAACATCAGCCAGTGTACTCTATGAGGTAAAAGTATACAATTTTAATTTTGAGAGATTTTATGGAATGCCATGCTAAATTTGTTTGAATAATGGTTTAAATATAAATCACCATCTACCTAACAATTACATTGGTCTAGGAGGAAATTCTATTTATACACTTCTCTTGCACTTCTTGAAATTTTGATTTTTGGTAAAATAG
>NW_012137841.1:0-283 GCF_000956105.1 Propithecus coquereli | reverse complement strand
CTTAGTGTTATTTTTATTATGTAAGACCTTATACAATATTAATAGTATCATACCCTAATTGGATAAATATGGTTCATGTATACATATCTCAAAATAACATACCTCAAATTATGTACAACTGTTATGTATCAATTAAAAACAAAATTATTGAAATGATTGATCCATCAATTTTATTTTAGGGAGAATTCTCCAGTCTTTCATAATTAAAATTATGTTAGTTGCAGGATTTTGTGGATGCCTTTTTCACATTATAGATATTCCTTTAACTAATTTTCTGAGAGTT
>NW_012137840.1:2090-2641 GCF_000956105.1 Propithecus coquereli | reverse complement strand
ATTGATTCTTTAATGCAATTTTGCATTCCTGTGATAAATCCCACCTGGTCATGGTACATAATGTTTTATAATATGTTGCCAGATTTGATTTGCTATTTTTTTTAAGGATTTTAATGTCTATGTTCATAAAGAATATTGGTTTTTAGTTTTCTTATGATATTTTTATATGGTTTTGGTGTCAGGGTAATACTAGCCTTGTACAATAAGCTGGAAAATGTTTCCTTCTCTTCTATTTTTTGGAAAAGTTTTGTGATGGATTAGTGTTAATTCTTCTTTAAATATTTGGTAGAATTCAACAGTGACACCATGCAAGCCTGGGCTTTTTCTTTGTTGAAAGTTTTAAAGTTACTAATTCAAAGTATTTGCTTGCTATAGGGTCTATACAAATTAACTATTTCTTTAGTCAGTATGTTAGTTTGTGTCTTTCTACGAATTTGCCATTTTGTCTCAGTTACCTAATTTGTAGACATCCTTTGCTCTTAACCTATTTGTGTCTTTATTTTTTTTATTTATTTATTTTTTATTATTCCAGGGTTTTGTGAGGGTACACA
>NW_012137840.1:0-460 GCF_000956105.1 Propithecus coquereli | reverse complement strand
TCTGTAACACCAGAGCAGCACTTATCCTAGTGCTACTTTTGCCCCAACACTGTTCTGTGTACTCCAGCCAATGTCCCATGAATTATGAGATTTTCCATTCTGGCTAGTGGGAACTGGAACTGGCCTCTGCCCTGTGAGATTTAAGTATTGTTTCTACTGATTATTTAGGACTGTTCTTTTCCTGGCCTCTTATGTATGTGGTAATCAGTACTTACCTGAAGACTGAATAGTTACCCTCTGCAGACCTCTGCAATTCTCTGTGTATAGGTTATTTCCTTTCCATTACTATTCTCTACAAATTCTAGCTATCTTAGCATCCTTGGTCTTTCAGCTTTGTCTCTTCAACCTAGGAAGACTGCCAGCCTCCACTAGTTTCTTCCTCGCTGTGCTGTGGCCTGGAAACTTTCTCTAGGTAGTAATCTGGGAAAATAGTAGAGCTTACTTCAATTTTTTGCTTTCT
>NW_012137839.1:10898-11618 GCF_000956105.1 Propithecus coquereli | reverse complement strand
CATATAAATTTTAGGATCAATCTGTCAATTTCTGTAACAAAATCCACGTGGGATTGTGATAGAGATTGTATTTGATATGTAAATTTATTTGGGGAGTATTGCCATCTCAAGAATGTTGTGTTCCAATTTATAAACATGGGATGTTATTGCATCTATTTAGATCTTCTTTAAATATTTTCATCAATTTTTGTAGTTTCATTGTAAAAATCTTGCACATCTTTCGTTAAATGTATTTCTAAGTATTTTATTCTTTTTGATGCTATTGTCAATGGAATTGTGTTCTTAATTTTATTTTTGGATTAATTATTGCTAGAGTATAGCAATCCATTTTTGTAGATTGATGTTATATCCTGCAACTTGCTGAAATTGCTTATTAGTTCTGGTAGTTTATGAAAAATTTGAATTTCTTCAAATTTTCTATAAACAAGATCATGTCATCTTTGAATAGATACAGTTTTACTTCTCTCTTCTCATCTTAATGCCTTTTATTTATTTTTCTTGCTTAATAGTCCTGAGTAGAACCTCTACTACAATGCTGAATAAAAGTGGCTGGACTGGACACATTTAGCTCATTCTTGATTTTAAGAGGAAAGCATTTGGTCTTACACCATAGAGTAAACTATTCTACATGTCAGTTTTTCATAGGTGCCCTTTCTCAGATTTACGAGGTTCCCTTCTATTTCTAGTTTCTTGAGTGCTTTTATCAGCTACTGATTGGCC
>NW_012137839.1:0-693 GCF_000956105.1 Propithecus coquereli | reverse complement strand
GACCCAATGGCTTCACTGCTGAATTCTACCAAGCATTCAAAGAACTAATACAAATCCTACTTAAACTATTCCAAAAATTGAGAAATGAATATTCCCAAATTCATTCTGTGAGGACTGTATCACCCTGATACCAAAACCAGACAAAGACGAAACAACAGCAATTAAAAAAAAAAACAAAAAACCAAAACACCTATAGGCCGATACCTCTGACAAACATAGATGCAGAAATCCTCAATAAAATACTAGCAAACCAAATTATACAACATGTTTAAAAGAGTATTCATGATTATCAAGTGTGATTCATCCCAAGGATGCAAGGATGGTTCAGCATATGCAAATCAATTAATACGACATACCATACCAGCAGAATGAAGGACAAAAACCATATAATCATTTCAATTGATACTGAAAAAGCATGTGATAAAATTCAGCATCTCTTCATAATAAAAATTCTCAAAAAATTGGGTATAAAAGGATCATACATCAACATGACAAAAGCCATATAAAACAGACCCACAGCTAGTATAATACTGAATAGGGAAAAACTGAAAGTCTTTCCTGTAAGATCTGGAACAAACACAGAAGTCCAATTCACCATCGTTATTCAACATAGTACTGGAAGTTCTAGCTAAAGTAATCAGACAAGCAAAAGAAATAAAGGGCATCCAATTGGAAAGGAAAAAATTAAATTAT
>NW_012137838.1:3425-4343 GCF_000956105.1 Propithecus coquereli | reverse complement strand
GTTAAAAGTCAAAACAATAAAAAATAACAATAGCTATGATAAGTTAAGAAATATATAATATTAGAAGATATAAATTGTGACATTAAAAATATAAATTTTAGGGGGAGGGTAAAAATCTAGAGTTTTTGTATATGATTGAAGTTAACATATTATCGGTATAAAATAGTCTATTATAACTTTAAGATATTTTATGTAAGCCTCATGGTCACTACAGAGAAAAACCTATATCGGATATACAAATGATAAAGAGAAAGGAACAGAAATTTAGCACCAAAGAAAATCACAGACTCACAATGACAAACTACAAAAGAGGAAGAAATTAACAGAGGGCTTACAAAACAACCAGAAAACAACTAACAGAATGGCAGTATTGAGTCTTTATCTATCAATAATTACTTTCAATGTAAATGGATTAAATTCTCCAATCAAGAGACACAGAATGACTAAATGTATTAAAAAAAAAAAAACAAACAAAAACAAGATCCAACTATGTGCTACTTACAAGAGACCCAGTTTAGACTTAAGGCTACATAACTAAAAGTAAAGTGAAGGAAAATATTTCATGCAAATGATAATCAAAAGATAACAGGTGGCTATACTTACATCAGAAAAATAGATTTCAACTCAAAAATGGTCACAAGAGACAAAGAAGGATTTCATTTAATAATAAAGGGCATAACTTATCAAGAAGCTATAACAATTATTAACGTATATGCACCCAACATTGGAACATGCAAATGCATAAAGCAAATATTAGTGGACATGAAGGGAGAAATAGCAATACAATAATATTATAGTAGGGACTTCAAACTCCACTTTCAACAGTGAACAGAACAACCAGACAAAAAATTAAAATAAAAAGTAAATACTGGAACTGACTTCACTTGAGACAAAATGGATCTATCAGATATATAAAAA
>NW_012137838.1:0-1655 GCF_000956105.1 Propithecus coquereli | reverse complement strand
AATGCAATCCTATCAAAATAACAATGATATTCTTCACAGAAATAAAAAAAAAATCCTAAAGTTCATACGGAACTGCAAAAGATCCACCCAAAATAGCAAAAGCAATCTTGAGCAAAATGAACAAAGATGGAGACATTACACTTTCTGACTTCAATATATACTACAAAGCTATAATAACCCAACCAGCATAGTGCTGGCATACAAAACAGATCCATGGACCAATGGAACAGAATGGAGAGCCCAGTAATAAATCCACACATCAGTCAACTGATTTTTGACAAACAGACCAAGAACACACATTGGGGAAAAGATAGTCTTTTCAATAAATGGTACTGGAAATACTGGATGGATATCCATAAGCAGAAAAGTGAAAATAGACCCTTATCACTCATTATATACAAAAAAAACCAACTCAAAATGGATTTAAAACTTCAATGTAAAGGATGAAACTGTGAAACTACTAGAAGAAAACATAAGGGAAATGCTACGTAGCATTGGTCTGGGCAGGGATTTTTGGATACTATCTCAAAAGCACAGGCAACAAAAGCAAAAATACACAAATGACATCAAACTAAGAAGCTTCTGCACAGCTAACAAAACAATCAACAGAAAAGGAGATTCAACTTACAGAATGGGAGAAAATATTTGCAAACTATACATCTGACTGGGGTTAATATCCAGAATATATGAGAAACTCAAATAATTCAACAGCAAAAAACCAAATAATCCAATTTAAAAACAGGCAGAAAATCTGAATAGACATTTCTCAAAAGAAGACATACAAATACCCAACAGGTATGTAAAACATTGTTCTGTGGGTCATACCCTAAGGGTTCTCTGGCTCATACCTTTTCAGTATTCTTCAAATGCTTTCCTGTTCACTCTAGGGTCCCTTCCTGAAAGTTTTAATTCTAAGATATTCAGTCTATTCTCTTTTACTGGAATCTATAGCCCCTTGTGTGTTTTCTTATTTCCTGGATGCAATATTTTCTCTTAGTATCAGATCTTTTTGTTTTATTTTGTTATTGCTACCTCAGTTCTTCTAACATTGATTAACATTTACCGCATATACTATAGTGACCACTCATTTGGGAACCTAATTTATTAACTAAGTCTCATCAAATCTTCATGTCTATATATTACATGCAAATACAAAAGAAAATTTAAAGCTGAAATACTCTCCATACTCCTTGCCCTAGCTATTTATCAAGCATTCATTGAATATATTTTTGTGCCAAGCACTTGGTCAAGTAAAAGAGATTTCAAAGCTGAATTCCTGTCACATACATGTTGGTGGTTGCATCTACTTCCAGTTTTTCACTTTCCTCCATGCACTGTTGACTTCCACATTCGTATCTCTAAGTCTAACCATAACTCCAAAGTTCAACTAACACATCTACTTCCTACTGGTCATCATCTAAAGCCCAACATATCTAAAATTACTCTCATCATCTCATTCATCTTTTAACAACTCAATTCCCTATTTCTAGCATTCTCTCTTTTTATTAATGGAAGGATAACTTGTGCCAAATGGTCACAATGAAGCCCCTGAGCCATAGCTAGTGGGGTAAAGGAAGTTGTAGGATATCATGGGTATTTCTTTTTTGACATATTGGTCTAGGGAAAACTGGGCATGGGAGATAACCTGGATCTGG
>NW_012137837.1:5748-6486 GCF_000956105.1 Propithecus coquereli | reverse complement strand
TGTAATACTAGATAGCCATTAAAAATGAAGTAGATGTATATGTATCAAGCTTCTAAGGACACAGAAGGAGAAGTCATGTCGGAAATAATATATTAATTAGACTATATGAAAATCTTTAAAAATTTATGTATCACAATTTTAAAAGACCTAATTAAAATACTATAATTACCATATGTGAAAAATAGTTTCAGATAATACATCAAAGAATCAGTATGTTTATTATCTATGTAGAAATCACGAGACTGTTAAACATTTCACATACAGAGAAACGGGTATAAAGGAAGGATATTTTACAAAAAGACAAAGAGAAAAAACAAATTTAGGAGAAAGTAGTCAACTCCTTTCATAATAAAAAAATAATTTTAGGCTATATTCTTTCAACAAATTATGATCATGTAAATACCCAATGCTTTGAGGATGCAATTAAACCCATACATCTAGTCATTGCTGGAGTCACTAAAAACAAATAACATTTTCAGAGCCTAGCAGATGCTCATATCCAGGGGTACAGCAATCCCCAACAGGTACAGTTTTCATTTACATAGAGAAACCTATTGGAAGTATATCTTTAATACCAAGAAACGTGAAGAAACCTAACGCTAATGGCGTATACAACACAGAATACACGTGGAAAACACTCGCATGTGTGACTGAATATACACCATAATTTCCGTTTTGTGAAAAATGTGTTTACTACAACTTGAAGGGATCTGAAGTTTTCACAACATGTTAATATGT
>NW_012137837.1:0-384 GCF_000956105.1 Propithecus coquereli | reverse complement strand
GCTGTGGTAGCAGAAGGCGGATTTCAGTGACTGGCAGCTGCGGGAATTTCGAAGCATTAACGTAAACTCAAATCAACAAGCAAAAAGTCAGACTATCCCAAAGGCTGAACTCAGACACCGGCACTCGTGGGCTCTGAAACCTCCGCTGGTGACTTAACCCCTCTGAGCCTCAGTCTCCTGCTGTGAAATGGGAAAGTCAGCAAGACCAGCCCTGCAGATTATGGCTCGGATTAAACGAGGCAACACGTACGCGGCGCGCAGAACGTGCGAGGCAGGACGCGAGTGTCCCTGATTCCGGTCCTACCTGCGTGCTCCTTGGTTGTAAGCCTTGCGCATTTTTTTCAGATATTCAAATATTTTTCAGATATTCTTTCCCAAATGAAA
>NW_012137836.1:33963-34222 GCF_000956105.1 Propithecus coquereli | reverse complement strand
ATTAATAAAGTATTACTATTATGTCATGTAAAATTATATTGACATATATTTTTGCAATTTGTAAGTGTATGTTATTATACATGTATCACCATCACCCTGTTATGTTTTATATCTGATGAACAGCACCCACCAAGTAAAGGTCCTGTGGTCAGTAGTCTGAGCAAAGACTGTCCTCTCTCTTGGAGAGGCACAGTGCACAACAGAACATTACTAATGCTGATGACTCTGTAGTTAGAAGCAAAACCTGTCTACTTTGGTT
>NW_012137836.1:30029-30382 GCF_000956105.1 Propithecus coquereli | reverse complement strand
CCTAAATTGTCTAAAAGTTATAAAAAATTAACATGAGAGGACATATTCTATGTGATTCCAATTCTTCTGAATTTATTGAGACTTGTTTCACGGCTTAGATTATAGTTTATCTTCTTGACCACTCCATTACACCAGAAAATATGTATATGCTACAATTGTTGCTTGTAGTGATTTATAAATATTAATTAGTTTGAGTTAGTTGGTCCTTTTCAAGATTTCTATATCCTTACTTATTTGCTATTTTTCCATGAAATATTCGACAGTCCTGTAACTGTTACCAGTCTCTTTGCTCTTTAAATTCTGTTAGTTTATAGTTCATGTATTTTTTTTAAGTTTTGATATTAGGTACATAT
>NW_012137836.1:27693-28384 GCF_000956105.1 Propithecus coquereli | reverse complement strand
TGTGAAAACGACTGTAGATATTTACAATGCATTTTAAATCATCACTTTATCTGACTCTGTTTTCAAGAAAAACGAGAACAAAGAGAAGGCCTCAAGGTCATTGATACCACTTTCTACAGCTTGTTCTTATCTGTTCAGATGGCCACTAGAAGCAAAGGAATTCTATTTTGTAAGTATTCAGAATAAAAGCGGAGTATTTGTCATAACGTTTACTTAAACACCCAATCATAGGCATGTGAATATGAAATGTGAAATGAGCTTGACTAAAAGGTAAATGTGTAAGTGGAAATTGTTTACAAAATCTTAGTGAAAGTACATGAATCATTAAAATCTGAGGATTACCCAAATCATTTCATATTCAGTATTTCTCATTTGGTGAAGGTTTTATTTATCACATCATTAATTATTATTAAGTGTAAAACATAACAGTCTATCAAAATGTATTACATTAAAACATAATCAAGTGATTCTGTACCCCAAGATTTTTAGTGTTCCTAATGAGCAGAGTCTGCAAAAACACTGGACTGAGCTTGATGTAGCTGAAATGGGCTTCTGCTGTCTTAATGTAGTTTTACTTAAACCTGTATTACTTAGACTTTGAGAAAAGAATTAATGTTGGACTATATTTAGCTGGAGCCATAAGTACAGAGAATATACCTAAGGGTGGAAGAACAGATTTTCTAAAAGGGAT
>NW_012137836.1:25783-26054 GCF_000956105.1 Propithecus coquereli | reverse complement strand
TAATTCGCAACAACATGGATAAACATGGAGAACATTAGGTTAACTGAAATAAGCCAGATGCAGAAAAACAAATACTGCATCATGTCACTTATATATGGAATCTAAAAGAAATTGAATTCATAAAGTAAAATGGTGTTTACCAGAGGCTACAGGTAGTGAATATGAGAAAATTTTGGCCAAAGAGCACAGAATTTCAGTTGTACAATGAATAAGTTCTAGAGATCTAATGTACTAAATGGTGACTGTTGTTAATAATGCATTGTATATTTGA
>NW_012137836.1:22541-23493 GCF_000956105.1 Propithecus coquereli | reverse complement strand
ACAAACAAAAAAAAAAACCACAACTTATTTGAGACAAAACAAGCTAGTTTGGCATAGCACTGAGAAGTGCTATGGTTTGAACGCTTGCCCCTCCCACATTCGTGTTGAAATTTAATTGTTATTGTAACAGTACTAAGAGTTAGAGCCTTCAAGCGGTGATTAGGCTCTATTCTTAGGAATAGATAAACACCAGATTATCTCAGAATAAGGTTCATTATTCCCAAGAGTGGGTCCTTATTAAAGGACAAGTGTATACACAACAGATGATTACTTTTTTCTTTTATATGCTTGATATAAACTGGCAAATATTTTTCTATGAATGCAATAAGTTTTTCATTTCTCACGTTCACTCTCCCTCTCATTCTGTGTGTGTGTGCATGTGTGTGTGCATTTTGTTTCCTGAGTAATCTCTTCAGATGACACTATACTAGTTAGAAAGTTCTTGAAGATCCTGAAGAGGTTATAGGTTATGACCTTAAATACCTTTCCATGGCACAGGATAGGCAACAGAATAATAGAACATAAGAGAAATTTCAGTTTAGCTTGATTTATTAGTACCACAAACATGTCAATGAAATTCAATGAGGAAAAAATAATATTTTCAGTAAATATTGCAGGTACAGTTTCACTTCCGTTTGAAGAAATATGAGGATTATCCATTTCCTCATACCATATGCCAAAAAATATTTAGGGTAAATCATAAATTTAAATGTGAAATTCAAAACAATAAAGCTTTTAGTTAAATTATAGGGAAATATCTATGTGATCTTGATGTAGACAAAAATTTTTTAATGGGATTCAAAAAACATAAGGGTAACATAAATTTCACTAAACTTCAATAAAAGTTATGGCATCCATATACAAATAGATAAATGCATAGACAGATGATGGGTTTAACAAAGGACTCAAATCTTAAATCTAGAATAAATAAAGATTTCCTAGAAATCAGATA
>NW_012137836.1:20037-21447 GCF_000956105.1 Propithecus coquereli | reverse complement strand
TCATTCAGCTACTTCCTGCTGATTTGGGGTGATGTCTCAGATGGAAGGTTTATACTTATGTATATCATTACAAAGTTTTGACAGTATATTTACAACAGCAGATTACCAGTCAAAAAAAAGCTGCAGGTAACAACTACAACACTGAAGATTGGCAGGTGACATGGACTATCACCTTGTACACAAGGTCTGATACGGGGCTGGGCTAGAAACAGACACAGGACCTCTGAGTGCAGAGCTATTACTTGCACTCTGTAGGTGATCTGACATACTGGCTTCTATAAATTCAGAAATGATATACAGCACTGAACAAGGCTTAAGATGATAATTACAAATATAAATCAACAGAAGAGGCAGTAGCCCTGGGAAATCCTCCCTAAGGAGTTGTCTCTCCACTCTATAGATAGACAAATAATTAAAGACAGATTACCGAAAAATATCAACATTTTCGTTTTTTCCTTTCCTTAAATAGTTACTTTATAACACCTAAAGGCTGGCCCCTCTGCTCCGGGCGTGGGTCCTCTTCTTTCTTGGTACACAACTCTACTTTGACGTGATGGACCCAAAGTTTTCATTTCTGACAATTTCAATGAGATATGAGTAGTTAGAGGCACTTCGTAGGGTCCCTTTCGCTTCTTTGTTTCCAACTGGGGCGAAGATCTGAAAGAGGCAAACTCATACATAGTAGTTAGTACCTGACCCACCCATTTGGCATGTTGCTTTACCTGTTTTTCACTCATGGTTCTATTCCCATACTTCTCTCGGGAGTTGGGAAGGGTCTCTCATAAACTGTTTCTTAGGGGCTTAACTTAAGCCTGTTTCTGAGGAACGTCCTTGTTCAGAGAAGGACAAATAGCAATACCCTATTCTACATTTCTGCACTGATTTTAGAATGTATGCAATTTCTATTCTAGGTGTAGGACTTTGTTTACTTGCTGGGTTATCTCTGATTCAAAAGTGTGTCCATTATCGCTTTGTATGGAGGAAGGGAGACCAGGAACATCTTAATGACCTGTGGGATCACTGAGTCCTCTGTGTAGAAAAGGCTCACCAGGTTCCCACTGAGGCGCTACTCAAAGTTCATGGGTGACTACAGAACATTGTGCGGTAGATCCAAACGCAGACTTCAGGAAGCAAGTAAAATAAGATTAAGATACTGAACGACACTACAACATTGATGACTCTAATGGAGCCAGACAGTAATCAGTATGATTTCATGTATTTGAAGTCAAAGAATAGAACACTAATTGATAAGAGAAGAATTCAGAATAGGGTATATCTTTAAGGAAATATTTACTGGCAGAGGGTGAAGAGATCTTTTGAGAGTTGCAAAGTGCTTTACGATGATTTAGCTGGAGGTTACATTAGTGCATGTATGTGAAAAAGTTCACTGAGCTGAAGTAATTATGATTA
>NW_012137836.1:18238-18727 GCF_000956105.1 Propithecus coquereli | reverse complement strand
AATTTATTTTTATATAGAAGATAAACTTCAATATATTCATCAATCATGTACATAAACCTTTATATTTTTATTCATAATTATTGAGCATCAGCAAAGATTAGATATATTACATCCTTTCAAATGACTTACATATATTTTCTATACTTTTTAAGTTAAAAAAATAACACATATTTTTTGTGTGTTTAGTTTACCATGTAAGCATGAGAATATTTATGGGGGAATGGGTATTGAGGATTTTAATCTTGATTTTATTCTAATTTTACCACGATGGCTTACTAAGTTACTTCCTATCAGCTTTTATCTTTCTCTGTTTATTTAAAAAATACACGACCACATACACCTTAGTTGAGGTCTACCTATAGTGTTTAGAATAAAGTTTCATTGGCTATTATATTGTGTTAGATAAACCCTTTTAGAAACATAGGAAAGAAATTCAACAGTGGGTTTTACTTTTCTTGGAGCCAAAGAAAACAAACCATAAAATTATCC
>NW_012137836.1:17858-18188 GCF_000956105.1 Propithecus coquereli | reverse complement strand
TCACAAGGATGCAAACTGGTTTATTCATCAAACTGAAGTTTTCGATGAGAGCAATAAATAAATCTATTCACCCCTCATCCTTAGAGGGTACCTGCAGTGCTCTGGGAAATGACTTCAATAATTGTATCCAGACTTTCTTGCTTCAACTAGCACATTGAATATTAGTCCCTGTGGAACTTCTGCAATTACTAACTGTCATATGAAAATTTCCACCATTTTTTCACCGGAAAAATGGAAAAAAAAATGTATATGTCACTGACTTCCTTAAAGTGACAATTGACAGGCAGGTGAAAGTGAAAAGAGCAGGTTTTGGGCTCAGATTATAGAATC
>NW_012137836.1:16510-17808 GCF_000956105.1 Propithecus coquereli | reverse complement strand
TGTGTTAGATAAACCCTTTTAGAAACATAGGAAAGAAATTCAACAGTGGGTTTTACTTTTCTTGGAGCCAAAGAAAACAAACCATAAAATTATCCTAAACTCCTAAATGACTCAGCTTTTTTCCTCCTCTTTTTTAATTGTCAGCTAAAGAGTAATAATACTAGTTTTTGTGTTAGAGACTGTTCTACTCTACCATGATACCATCTAAATTTTAAGGGGAAAGGCCTATATAATGTGCAGGTGCCAGATGACCTGTACAAAGACAATGAACAAACATCTTGTCCTGAGAAGTCTGATGCCTTAATCTCTGTGGAATAGTTTAGTTAAGAGACTTGCCTTCTGATGGCCACTATTAGCAAGTCACAGAAGGACAAATACTGCATGATTCCACCCACATAATGTATCTAAAACTCCTGGAAGCAGAGAGTAGCATGGAGGTTGCCAAGGGCTAGGGGGAAGGGGAAATGGGATTTGCTATTCAGTAAGTATAAAATTTCAGTTATGTGAGATGAATAAGTTCTAGAGATATGTGATACAACATCATACCTATAGTTAATAATACTATATCATACACTTAGACATCTTTTAAGGGGGTAGATAGCATAGTAAATGTTCTTATCACAACAAAATTAAAATTAAAATTAAAAAGAGAAGATAATGGCTTTGACTTACAAAACACTGACATACATGGGAAGGGAAGCATAATGATATCAAGTGAGATACTTGGATTTATTCTGAGATTTTAAAATTCCTGGGTGAGGGCAATAATCTATTATCCTTCTAGTATAGTTCTTACTCTGTGATATTACAATGACATCTGAATACTTCGGTGTAAATTTCAAGAACACAGCTTTCCTCACAGCATAATGAGAATACTAATAAATAATAAAATATAACACACGAGACTGTGTTGAGGATTAAATAGATTAATATCTATGAAGGTCTTGGAACATTTTTGGAATGAGGCAATAGCCCAATCAAGGCTAAATACCTTTATTATTAGTGATTACCAAGCCCTACATGACTCTAGCCTTACCTGTCATGCAAACCATAGCTTGTATACTGCTCTTTCCCTCCTGTACTCTGATTTTCAATTCCTGAAAACATGCTAAGCTCTTTCATGTGTAAGTGTATTATATTAAGGTCCCTCTAGACTGAATGCCCCCTTACCCCTGCCAACCCACTCTTTACATCCCTAGCTATGTCCCTTCCTTTCATTCTTTCACTCCCTTCTTCTTTCTCATGTTTTAAAATTGAAATAATTTGAGAACCTAATATGTCCAAGGCAGTCTATACAG
>NW_012137836.1:9857-11655 GCF_000956105.1 Propithecus coquereli | reverse complement strand
TTAAAAAAAAAAAAGAAAAGCAGGGGTATATATTTAAAACATGGAGTTTGAATACTTTTATGATAGAAAATAATTTGTGCCATCTCTTATTCTGTATCATATGCTTCACAACGGAATGTAAAAAACATGGTCAATGTTACTTACTGTATATATGATCAGTATTAATTAGTGGATATTTTATTCCGATATGGAAATTGTATTGATTGTTGAATCAATAGTTCTAAATCGTTAACTAGATTAACTTTTTGCCAAATTATGATCTCCATCATTGATCATAAACTGGTGCCATTCTGAAATTATGTAACTAACATATTTTTGGCACATTTTAAGTAATAGATTTGCAGGCAGGTTCTTTATAAAACCGGAATATCCTTAATTGCTAACTATTACATGTCTTAATTTATAGCTGCAATCTCTAGATTATGTAAGAACTTTTGTGTTGTAAAAAATAAAATAAAATCAGTTTGATGAGCTTTATTATAGATCATTTGTCCTCAAGGGTGGGACGTTTTGCCCCAGGTGACTCTTGGTAATATTTGCAGGTAGTTTTGTTTGTCACCACTGAATGGGGGAGTGTGCTACTGGCAGGCAGGTAGCGTAAGTCCTGGAGGCCAGGGAGACTGATAAACATCTAGAATGCATAGAAAAGCCCCTCCAAAAAAGAACAATCTGACCCAAATGTCAATAGTGCCACTTTTCAGAAACTTTGATATAAAGAAAAGTAGACTGCAACTTGAAGTGACATTTTGTCTATTTTATTGGAAAATCATATAGAAATTTGAGATTGGTTCTGAATAAACAGCAATTATTTTTTCTTTCTTTCTTTCTTTTTTTTGGTAAGTATAAGGAAGAATCAAACAAGAATGATTTCGATGACTTTTTAAATCTTGTGACTAAATCAAACTCTCCCCACAACTACATCCCTAACAGGACATGGCGAGCCTCAGCTACACTTGGCTTCCCAGCTGTGAGCTACCTCCGAAGGAGGCATCACACAAGTATGGTACAGACAGTTATTAATTTTGCTTTCATTTATTTTATTTTGCTATCCTTTGAAGGAAACATTTTATAGAGTTTCACATAATATTTTATATCTCTGTGTTTTGCTCAGGTAGGATTTCATGGCTGAAAAACACTGTACAGCAAACATGGAATCTTGTTTAGAAGAAGTCAAGAAAGCACTTGAGGTTTGGGGAGAAGGCTTTCAGTGCCATAGGTAGGTTCACAGACAGAGTTGACTATTAAACTTATGTTTTATAAACAGAGTGTTCTATCAGATGCTAGAACCCCAGAGTCTGCATTATATCCCATCGGGGATGCTAGCTATGTGTATTAAAATAGACTAATTGCATATTCTGGTAGGGAATCCATAGAAAATACGTAAGCCTTCATGTGCAGAAATGGTAGCACAAGTCAATCATACAGTTGCTTATAAATTTCTTCTACAGATTTTGGCTGTCAAAACAAAACTCAAGCATTAACTTACAACTGGGGATATGCCCATAAAAAAGCTCACTATTCTTTGACAGCTGAGTTATGTTTAATTAAAAAGTTGAGAGACGTAACTCTTAAGATTCCTCTTGCACCTTTTAGAAAATATTTAAAAGAAGAAAATCTTAGCAACTTTGCAAATACCAGTGACATATATCTTGGGTGTTCCTAAGAAGTAAATTTTTAAATTGTTTATTAAATCACCAACTTTTCCCAACAACCTGGTGTATGTATCTATAATACATGAACAAGTATACTTTGAGTAATTTTAAAAATTTATTATTTTCTCCATATATTTAAAAATTTT
>NW_012137836.1:0-422 GCF_000956105.1 Propithecus coquereli | reverse complement strand
CATAATGACAGACTTCAAATTATTGATTTTCACTAAAGATACTTTTTACTTTCATACCAATGTCAAGACATACAAATTTCCTTTATTTTTTCAGCATCTAGAAGAAGATGTTGTTCATTTAATGATATTTTGTGCTTTGAGAAAGATCTCCTACTTGATGACTTAAATGTAAGATAGCACTTAGTTTTATCAGATTGTACCAGAACCACATACAACTCTAAAAGAACACATAGAGTCATAAGGGTGCAGCAGATATTAAGGGGAAAAAGTGATTTTTGAAGTTTACTTTCTACCAGTGGAACTCTCATTTATTTTGAAATTTGACTATTTTCTTCCCAACTGTACATTTTTTAAAACATTATTTTTACTTTTTCCTATTTTTTTAATTCTTTGATTCATCAGTTAAGATATGTCATATATCA
>NW_012137835.1:1589-2529 GCF_000956105.1 Propithecus coquereli | reverse complement strand
TCAGGGTTTAAAGAATCAATTTTATTCTATAGTCTTTGCTCTAGTCTTGTACTTGATAGTGTTTGTAGTACTTATCTTATAACATCAATAGTAGATATTGAAGAATTGCTTGTGGTTATTATAGACAAAACAAATAAAATTTCACTTCATGAAAACAAGAAATACTTATGTATTATGAAATTAGATGATATCTAGTTTACTGCAAAAGACTGAAGCAGAAACTAAGGAAGCAGGATTACAGCAGCAGAAACCTTAAACAGAGTTGTATTGTTGCATTGAATGTCCATCTCTGTGTGTGTTTGTACAAATTGTGGTAACTAGCTAATAGGTGATGGTGAACTAAAGCATTTGCTGGTATTGGACAACTAAACATAAAAATATTAGGTAAAATGGTATGTTTTCCCATAAAGGGGCAACTGATTGTTGTTTTTTTTTAAAGAGAGCAATTTTGTTGATCATTTGTTTGCATATAAATTTCATTTTGCACAAATATGCATAGTGAGCACTTATAAAACTAAAACTCTACATTGAATACACAGCTCAGAAAAACAGGTTAATGAAACATTTTATTGTAATTTTTGGTGACATCCTAAAAGATAGCATATACTTGAGAGAGAAGGTTATTATAATGATCTTTTTGAGCATTAAATTTTGCCATTTTCCCTTTTTCATACCTAATCTGTCATACAGAGGGCATATCAAAATACCAAGCTGGAATTTCTGTACGGAAGAGAATACTCAAACAATAGTCTTGGCCGCAGAGTCCCAGCCATCACAATCAAGTGACATAGTCTATTCAACAAAACTGACTCTAAACATATTTGACCTGGCTTTGAAATTATTCCATTTTCTTATATCTATGGAAATCATAAAGCTTTAATTTTGTCAAATCTTAGGTCAGTATTTTATTTGGATGGCTTTTATGAAATATTGACTTTTT
>NW_012137835.1:0-389 GCF_000956105.1 Propithecus coquereli | reverse complement strand
TATCAATTTTGAGGCGTAAATACAGATTATCAGTTTTCTTGTAGTGTGTGTTGAGCTTAGTCTTTTCCATCCAGTGCCCACCTTTCACACATTCCGTCTCCATACTGTGGGTGTTTGTCTGGATAGCTTTTCTAAACAAATTACTTTCCTAAAATAATCTCCCCATTCCCATCACTGAAACTGTTTCTAGCACTAGGAAGACTTTTGAAAGTCTAGAAATTTTATTAATTTTTAAAATATAATTAATTTCTCAGGGTTTAAAGAATCAATTTTATTCTATAGTCTTTGCTCTAGTAGCCTTATTGAACTGTGCTGGTTCCAGCTGGATCACATGTCTATTCTGGAACCATTTTCTGTGAGTATGGGTGTTCTTTTTAGTTTTTTAGTTA
>NW_012137834.1:3674-4640 GCF_000956105.1 Propithecus coquereli | reverse complement strand
GGGGGGGGGGGGGTTGGCGGGCGCTGGGAGGGACACAGCACAGAGTCCTCCCGCGGATCGGTCCAGAGTTGCGGTGTGTAGGGTGGGCGGTGGGCTCAGCGGGTGGCTCTGGGAGGCAGCTCCGGGAGTTGGCAACAGCGGACCCCGGCTCCAGATGCCCTCCCGGTGCAGTCGGCTTCAGCGCTGACTAGCAGGGGGTGGGCAGCTGCAATTCGGGGAACCCAAAGCCTGCGACCACGGGGACTTGTTGCCCGGGCGTCCGCCTGAGTCATAGCTGCTGCCTCTGCGTCAGAGCTGGTTGTGCCCTGCGAGGAGGAGAGAGGAGAGTAGCGCGCGCAGCCACTTTTTCTCCCAAATCTGCGGACAGTCTGTCCCAGCCACAGACTCAAGCCCCGCCTCGGAAAGGGCGGAAAAGGAAGAAAGAGCGATATATCTGCCGAGTTTCCAGGCGGTCTCCTGCAGCCCTGTTCCATTCAGTCGCTGGCGCTGTCCGCAAAGGTGACGGGGAACTGAGGGAGACTGCCTATAGAACTGTGACCCGGGACACATAAGTCCCCATCTGCCAGGCGACTCGACCTCAGCCCCAACACACCGCGCTAAAGGGCTGGCCTCCGCCACTAGGTGGAGTAAAGGGGCCATTTGTTTGTTTGTTTGTTTGCTTGTTTGTTTTTCTGTTAAATTTTTTGTATAGCTGTGATCCGAGACGACATAACTAGCCCCTCCACCAGGCGACTCGACCCCTACCCACGCATCGCGCCAAAGGACCCGCCTCTGCCTCCAGGCGGAGCAAAGGGGTCATTTTTTGTGGGGTTTTTTTTTTTCTTTTTCTTCTTTCTTCTTTCTTCTTCTTCTTTTCTTTTTTTCTTTTTCTTTTTATTCTTTCTTCTTCTTCTTTTCGTTTTCTTTTCTTTTTTCTTTTTTTCTCTTTCTTCTTTTCTCTATATACATATTTCTTTTATTTCTTAC
>NW_012137834.1:0-1340 GCF_000956105.1 Propithecus coquereli | reverse complement strand
GCAAGAGACAAGACCAAAGCCTTCAAGATGTGTGGGATTATGTAAAGAAACAGACCTTAGGATCATCGGTCTTCCAGAGAGAGAAGAAGAAGATACTCAAGGGCTGGAAAACTTATTTCATGGGATACTGGAGGAAAATATGCCAAGTCTGGCCAGAAATCTGGACATCCAGATACAAGAAGCACACAGAACTCCTGGGAGACTCAACGTGAAAAGGCAATCACCACATCACATAGTTATTAGACTGACCAAAGTAAATACAAAAGAAGCAATTCTTTGAGCAGCAAGACGAAAGGAACAAATAACCTATAAAGGAAAGCCTATCAGACTAACTGCTGACTTCTCATCTGAAATCCTACAAGCCAGAAGGGACTGGGTCCCTATCCTTAATCTTCTAAAACAGAATAATGCCAAACCCAGAATTCTTTATTCGGCAAGATTAAGCTTCATCTACGAGGGAGTAATAAAATCTTTCCCAGACAAGCAATCACTGATAGATTTTGCAAAGACCAGACCAGCCCTACAGGAAGTACTCAGTCCTGCATTACACACTGAACAGCATAATAGACACTCCTCAAAGTAAAATCATTCAAGAGTTAAAGTCTAGAACGTGGACCTCATGATGGCTCAAGGAGCAAAACAAAACAACAGGATTTCACCCAGCAATATGAATGGAAATCTACCACAAATCTCAATCCTCTCAATAATTGTGACTGGACTGAACTGTCCTCTGAAAAGATACAGGCTGGCAGAATGGACAAAAATCCACAAGCCTAGTATCTGCTCCCTACAGGAAATGCATCTAACCCACAAAGATGTCTTCAGACTAAAGGTCAAGGGATGGAAAACTATCATCCAGGCAAATGGAAGTCAAAAGAAAGCAGGGGTAGCTATACTATTCTCAGACAACATAAGTTCTAAAATAGCAAAAGTAAAAAAAGACAAAAATGGCCACTATATATTGGTGAAAGAGAAGATCTAACAAGAAGAGTTTACAATCCATAATATCTATGCACCCAATACACGAGCACCCAGTTACATAAAGCAAACCTTGTCTGATCTAAACAACATGATAAACACTAACACCATAATAACAGGGGATTTCAACACCCCACTGAATGAACTGGACAGATCTTCCAAACAGAAAGTAAGCAAATAAATAATGGACTTAAACAGAGCTCTTGAACAAAAGGGTCTGACAGACCTCTACAGAACATTCCACCACCCAAATAAAGCTGAATTTACATTCTTCTCATCAGCCCATGGAACTTTCTCCAAAATTGACCACATACTAGGCCACAAATCAGACTTCAACAAATTCAGAAAAATAGAAATTATAC
>NW_012137833.1:2299-2722 GCF_000956105.1 Propithecus coquereli | reverse complement strand
ATTTCTGTTGTCTCTGAAAACCAGTAGCAAATTCTTGCTGGAAAGCATGGTGGGCCAAACTTACCAAAGGAAGCCTGATAAATTTGGACATTTGTCGAGCAACCTTGGCCCTGTGGACTTTTATAACTAATCAAATAAAGCTCCCTTGCAGATCAAAGCCTTGCTCTGAGGAATAGAATATGGATTGAGCAGGGTGACAAGAGCAAAGGAGAGAGAAGGAGCCAGCAAAAGTGCGGGAGATGAGCAGAACCGATAGATCTCATAAAATATTAAGAGGCCATGTTTCGAACCCTGTAGGAAAACCGCAGAACAAGGAGCTCTAGAGCCATGAAGCTAAAAAAAGTTATGTTCCCCTCTCCTACGAGTATAAGAAAAAGCATCTCAATTTTTATCTGGTTATTTACTGTGCTTTTATTGCCTGTA
>NW_012137833.1:0-809 GCF_000956105.1 Propithecus coquereli | reverse complement strand
GTAACCTAAGTATAGAGTACTTTTAAACTCCACAGTAGTGTATAGCAATGTCGTAGGCATTCATATTCACTCAACACTCACTCATTGACTCACTCGGAGTGAGCTCAATTCATGATAAGTGCCCTATGTAGGTGTACCATTTTTTATCTTTTATACTGTGCCTTTTCTATGCTTAATTATGCTTGGATGCACACATACTCCCCATTGTACTACAGTTGCCTATAGTCTTCAATAGAGTAGCATGCTGTACAGGTTTGTAGCCTAGGAGCAACAGGCTATCCCATATAGCCTAGGTGTGTAGTGGGCTATACCATCCAGGTTTGTGTAAGCATACTCTATGATGTTGACACAATGACGAAATCACCTAACAACATATGTCTCAAAACATGTCCTCATTGTTAAATGACATATGACTATATATATGATCTGTGGGTGAGACACACACACACACACACACCCACACATATAAAATGTTTTAAATAAAAGGACAAATTTCATTTTAAATAGACATGAAATCATCTATTTATAGTCTTTTAAAATAAAAAATGTATTTTAACAGTCTAAGAGAATTGAGGACAAAACATATTGATCATATAAATAATTGAAAATGGCTTGACTTACCTATTAAAATAAGAACTTAAGATTTTAGGATTAACTGAAAGAGCCAAATCTGATAGTATGTATACTAAGACAAAGAGTTAAAAATAAAAGGATAGATAAGGATATACCAAGAAGTGCAAATAAAAAGAAAGCAGATACCTCAGTGTCATTATTTGACAAGGTATAATTTAGACTAAAAACATTTAAGA
>NW_012137832.1:4427-5812 GCF_000956105.1 Propithecus coquereli | reverse complement strand
TCTCGCTCTTGCTCAGGCTGGTCTCGAACTCCTGAGCTCAAACAATCCGCCCGCCTCGGCCTCCCAGAGTGCTAGGATTATAGGCGTGAGCCACCGAGCCCGGCCCCTTAACTGATCTATTGAACATAAAGTCTTATTTCTTCTAACTGTGTATTTGTATCCATTAATCAACCTTTCTTCATCCTCCCAACCCCCTGCCCTTCCTGGCCTCTGGTAACCACCAGTCTATTCTCTGTTTTCATGAGATCCACTTTTTCAGTAGCCTCACGGGGAAATGTTTGTGTGGGAACGAGCAAGACGAAAACTGAGGGTCTGAAGCCCCTTGAGCAAGAAAGAGGCACATTGTGAGTAGAGAAGCAATATGGGTGCCTGCTGTCTTGGTTCAGGTCTGTGGTGACAGGAAGTGCCCCGGGGGGCTGGGAGCCTGGTGCTTTGTCCACAGGAAGCTCCCAGTTCAGTGATGGGAGTAGCTTTGGGGCTCCTGGTGGTAGAAAGTCTCTCCAGCAGCTCGGGAGCCCACTGACTGTCAGATAAGTGAGGGTGTGAGAAACAAACTGCTCCATCTACCCTTTTTGCTGGACTCCAGGCCTCTCGGGGGTTGATCTCTGCTGGTATTTCACTCCTTCTTATTCTACTCTGCAGCTTCTTCACGTGGAGTCCCTTGTAGGTTTTGGCAGCTTTCCCTCAGAATTACACCCGATCTATGTTTGTTTTTTCCCTTTCATCTAAAACCTTTCCCTCTTACTGGGATGCTCTGGCAGCTGGTGTCTCTGGTCAGCCATCTTCCAGTGGATAGATATTTATAATTGTCATATGCTCTTGCTGAATCGACTCCTGTATCATTATATAATGATCTTCTTTGTCTTTTTTTATGGTTTTTGATTTATAGTCTATTTTATCTGACATAATCATAACTAGTCCTGCTCTTTTTTGGTTCCCACTTGTGGAACCAAATGGAATATCTTTATTCGTCTCTTCACTTTCAGTCCATGTGTATCTTTATAGGTGAGGTGAGTTTCCTGTAGACAGCATATTGTTGGATCATGTTTCTTTATCCATTCAGCCATTGTATGTCTTTTAATTGGAGAATTTAGTCCATTTACATTCAGTGTTGTTACTGATACATAAGGACTTACTACTGCCATTTTGTTGCTTGTGTTTTGGTTGATGTGTAACTCCTCTCTTCCTTTCTTCCGTTTTTACTGTCCTCCTTTGTGATTAAGTGATTTTCTCTGGAAATATGTTTTAATTCATTGCTTTTTATTTTTAGTGTATCTTTCATAGGTTTTTGCCTTTTGGTTACCATGAAGCTTACAGAAAACATTCATAGATACAAGAAGTTATTTTATTTTATTTTTTTCATTTTAGACATTCTCTTTTTATTT
>NW_012137832.1:0-547 GCF_000956105.1 Propithecus coquereli | reverse complement strand
AGGCAATCTATTCACTACTGATGTAACAGTTCTATTTCACCAAGTCCTCAGGAGCCAGGGTTTTTTTCCACTCCATTGTTATACCATACATAGGAGGATTTTAATATGAAAGATATAAAATAATTAGGTTAAGTTTCTAAACAGTGTTAGAACATTTAAGATAATTGTGTTTATTCCATTTAGTAGTTTGGCTTGTTAAATTTATGAGAGTTGCATGTATATTTTGGTTTTAGATTTGCAAGGCTACCCTGTCTTTTACACATTTGAAAGGCTTGAGATAATCAGATTTAATTGATTTGTGAATTTAGTTCTAAATGTTTTAGGCAACTTAATTTAGCTAGCTTTATAATCGAAGATAACTGTTTAGGGAGTTTAATCTCTAATGGGTTGATTGACTATGAATAAAAGAATATGTAGAAGTAATTGTTTTTATTTTTCTACTGAAATTATAAATTTTATGCTAAGTAAAATTTTTAGATGAACTTAAAGGCTTGTAAAAAGTTTGAAAACATACAACTTTAAATAATTAAATATTAAATACAAGTAA
>NW_012137831.1:5057-6119 GCF_000956105.1 Propithecus coquereli | reverse complement strand
TTTGACTATATTAAAACATTTAAATAACAAAACACCAGAAAGTGGAATGAAACTGGGAAAAATTATTTGTAATATAACAAAGGGTTAATATAGAAAGGGATTTAAAATCAATAAGAAATAGGCAAAGACCTGAAAATAGGCAAAGCACATGAATGCACAATTCATAAATGGACATAGAAATGGCCAATAAACATATGAAAAACTATTCAACCTCTAAAAGAAAAGCAATTTGATGATATTTTCACCGTTCAGACTGGCAAAGGTTAAAAATGTATCCAGTGAGGACATGGAGATCAGAGCACCTTCCTGCACTGTGAGTGGGAATATATAAACTGCTATAATTTTTCTGGAGAGCGATTTGGTGATGCAAATTAGAACTGAGAATGGGTGGGGCACAGTGGCTCATGCCTGCAATCCCAGCACTCTGGGAGGCTAAGGCAGGAGGATTGCTTGAGGCCAGGAGTTCAAGACTAATCTGGGCAACACAGTGAGTCCTTGTCTCTACAAAAAGAAAAAAAAAAGGACAGAGAATGTCCACATCATGTGACCTAGCAATCCCACTCTTAGGCATTTATCATAAGTGGATAATTACATACCTTTACAAAAGATGTCATATACCTGGATGTTTAGTGCAGCTGACAACTATTGAGTATTCTCTATGTGTCATCATCTTCTGTATTAGGTATCTTACACACATTATTATTTAATCCACATAACAGCCCCATGAGATATTACTATATGCATACATTATAGATGAAGACTTGAAGATGTGTTAAATAAATAATCTTGTGCTATAAAAAAACATACCACTTGGACAAAGTGTGGTGAAACTACAAAAAACATACCAGGTGCTATTAAAAATGTGTCAGGTATTTACTGACATTGAAAGATATTTATAATATATTGAGTAAAAATCTGGTTACAGAATGCATGTAAAATCATGTGTGTATATTTACGGTTAAAAAGACATCTGGAAAGATATCCTTCACAATATTAACAGCGACTGTCTCTAAGTTGTAGAATTTGTGAGGATGTATTCTTCTTTATGGATTTTCTAAAGTG
>NW_012137831.1:0-1078 GCF_000956105.1 Propithecus coquereli | reverse complement strand
GGCCGATGGGCTCAGTTTTTGAAAAATTCACTTCCTTGCAACAATTCATTTCTAACCATGCTCAGTAAATGAGCTACACTTCAAAACATTTAATTTTTATATCTTATCCCATTTCAAAGAAAAGAAAGTGATTAAGAGACATGCTCTAGTTGCCAACTAAGCGGGGAGAACCATAAAGGCTCACTGCTCACCCACTGGGTGCGGGGACTAACACCCTCATTCCCTCCGCTATAATCACACTGGCCTTCTTTCAGATCTTTGAGTACGCTAAACTCTTTTAGACCCAGGCCTTAACATGTAGCTCTCTCTGCCTAGGATACTTCTCCTGGCAAAATTCTATTCATCTTCAGGTATCAGTTTAAATAATTTCTCAGAGAGTCCTTCCTAATGCCCCAGACTAAAAAGACCTCTGTCAATTATTCTCCTGCGGTTACTTTTCTCCTTGTTGGTACCTGTCATGTTTATAATTACATATTGGTTAGTGGCCATTTTCTCTATTGGTTCATAAAGCTCCATAAAAGCAGAGGTCTTGTCTGTTGTGTTCCACACCAGTTCACAGGACTCAGTACAGTGTTTAACACATGTAGGTGCTCAATAAACAATTGTTATATGAAAAGAAAAATAAGAGTATTTAACCTTTACTGAGTACTTATTAGCGTTATATATATTAAGGCACTCACTGCTACTTTATAAATGAAGCAGGCTCAGAGAGTTAAGTAATTTGCCCAAAGTCACACAGCTAAAAATTGGCAGAGCAAGGTTTCAAACTCCTGTCTGTCTGACTCCAGACTACACATTTAATGACTATTCTTTCTCCAGGACCACGTGAGGCAAGTGATGAAGAACTCGTAGTGCAGGATGGGCCCTACCTTTAAGAAGTTTATAACTAGGAAATAAAACTTTTATAAATGAAACTGAATATAAGACAGAACACTCTAAGTGCTTACATGGCATAGTTAAATGTTATAGGACAGAAAAGGAAAATCAGGGCTAAAAGGGCATTCAGATAGGAGGAATGCCAATGAGAACAAAGATGGAAAAGCAACACAGCACATGAGGAACTTAAGGGACAGGTGAG
>NW_012137830.1:2092-2808 GCF_000956105.1 Propithecus coquereli | reverse complement strand
AGTAAGAGGTGGAGAGGATTCAGTCACTATTGCATTTCTTGGCTTAATACAATTTAATGTTATCAAACCCTTACCTTTACTCTAAATAGTTGTAACGTATTAACAGTACACTGTAAGGCACTGTAGTAGATATTTTACAGAAGTCACTTCATTTAATCTTATATGAAAACATGTGTCTCCTCTTTCTATACATGTCTATAGGAACTGTGGATCCCCCAACGTTGATACAGACAGGCCACAGGAACTATTCCAGGCTAATGGACCTGTATTTGCATATGATACAGGGCAAGGTTTTTCAATTTCTTTGGACCCTCTTTCTCCCTTTATTTCCAATTCTATTTTACACAGAATGGTATTGCTTTGGCTTAAATGGGTGGGTTGAAAGGAAATCAGTCCACCACCCATTCTCTCCCTTTCCTCAACCTTCTTCCCCCCTCCCTCAACCAAGTTGCCCAACAGAACCAATAGGGGAGTTTTAAAAAATAATACAAGGGCAAATAGTTGCTTCTAGGCCAGTTAGCTTCTAATTTGCTCTATGAATTTAATCAAGTAGCAGTTCCTTTCAGTCTTCATTTACATCACTGTAAACTAAGAAAACAAGCTAATTATCTTAATTATGTGCCACTCCCCAGTTTGAACTTTAAAACATCCTATGTGCCCAGGCCAGTTAAATATGATTACCAGCTAAGTGAGCATACTAGTTAGAGAAATTGATG
>NW_012137830.1:0-632 GCF_000956105.1 Propithecus coquereli | reverse complement strand
AATTTTGTGAAGTTGTTTTTTTTTAGTTGTTTTGTTTTTTAATTTTTGTACCTCTTCAAGTAATGTGTAGATTCTTCTCCTTGTACCCACCTGCCCATTCCAACCTGGTAGCTATTCAGAAATCCTGGTAAAGTGTCTCATGAGAATCAATATTCCACGTATTAATATTTGGCTCTCCTCCCCTGGATTCCAGATTGAAACAAACCTGTTCCGTATGCTTATAAATTCATTCAGTTCACTAAAGGGTTTTAATAGCAGAGAGGGTATCTCTTCTCCAGTAGCACATGTTACCTTATCAGCGACAGTGTCAAACGGGACTTACAAATGCACAGTCTCAGGTACTATCCCAGGCCTCTGAGTCAGAATCTGCATTTTAACAAATCCATTCCAACAATTTTTGAGCACATTAAAGTTTCAGAACCATTACTTTGGAGATAAAGCGTAGGTCCTGAAGTTGTGTTTTTAAATACTTTGTCCATTTTATCTAAATTTTCTAATTTTTGGCATTAAGTTGTTTATATTCCTTATTATCCTTTTAATATTAAAAAAGCTCTGTGATTATATCCCAATTTTTTTTTCATTCTAGATATTGGCATTTGGTATTTTCTTGCTAGTTTTCTCCCCTCCACCCC
>NW_012137829.1:3269-3643 GCF_000956105.1 Propithecus coquereli | reverse complement strand
GTACAAACATTTTGGTTACATAAAATGCCTTTGCCTCGCCCAAGCCAGGGCTGCAAGCATGTCTTTCCCCCATACAGTGCGCTCTGCATCCATTAGTTGTGAGTTTACCTAACCCCATCACCCCCTCCCACCTAACTGGCACCCAGTGAATATTACTACCATGTGAGCACTTCAGTGTTGATCAGTTATTACCAATTTGATGGCGAGTACATGTGGGGCTTGTTTTTCCATTCTCATGGTATCTCACTTCGGAGGATGGGCTCAGTAAAGAAGTAAGTACAATAAAATGTTAAAATAGGTATGATAAGTTTTGGTGTAATATAAAATGGGGTCACAAAGAAGAGAGTGAATAATTCAATTTGATATGAAAAACA
>NW_012137829.1:0-804 GCF_000956105.1 Propithecus coquereli | reverse complement strand
ACACACACACACACACACACACACACACACAGATATACCCACACAGGTGAAATATACTTTAATCCAAGTGAGTAACTAATCATATCAATAGAAATTCTATATTTACAGCAATCCAATTTTCTTATTAAACATCATAATTTTCCCCTCCTAAGCCACATAAACTGTCTTGAACTAGTGAAAACGTTTTATTTTTAGAATTGCCAATATTCCTGGAGGTAGAGCAGTGCTGCTTTTTGAAAATAATTCTGCCTTCTGGGCAACAGGCTATTTTTCAACATTAAAGAAGACGCAATCAGTTTTGTATTTGCTACCTGTTTTACTGTGCGTAGACCTACTCTGGGATACTTCTTAAATTACATGTCAAATCCAGATTGACACTGGAAACACAGTAGTGCTTGATAGTTGATGAGAAGCTGTCGACTTGCCTCTCTCTGTCAAATTGCCAGATGCTTCTTCACAACGGGCTTAGGTGAGGGATTACCAGCCCTGTGCAACTTGGAGTGGGGAGTGCAGTAGGAGGGGTACGAGACAAACTATCTGTTCTTGGGAAACTGAATTTCATACTCTTAATTATTATGGTTATTTTAGGAAACTTTCTTGAAGGTGAATCAATAATTCAGAAATTCCATTCAAATTTGGCATGAAAAAGCAAGTAAAATCCTTCTAAGTAATAATACCCATGAAAAAATGAGTCTTTGAACCTTAGGCTATAGATTTAATGAAAGTTTTTACTCTGTTATTTGCTAGGATAATATTTAACATTGGCATTTTTTTGTTGCTAATTTAATTTGTTTCAATAAATAT
>NW_012137828.1:2251-3825 GCF_000956105.1 Propithecus coquereli | reverse complement strand
AAGTCCTCAATAAATATTTGTTGAATGTTGAAGTTGCATATTGGATCTCAACCCTAAAAATAAGGACTATGAAAGATATCCCAAAGAAATGAAAATCAGGTCATGGTCCCATAGATAATGTCATTTGTTTTCTCAGTTCTTTCTCTTTGCATTCATTCACATATGTGTGAGCATTGTATGTATGTGTGTGTTTGTGTACTAATGGAGGTTTGATGAACTTCCATGTTTGGGGAAACCCTCATTTTCTCCAGCCATAGTATTATGGAGTGCATGGAACCTAAAAATGTGCCACAGACAAATGTGTAAAGGCCCAATTGTCTTTGAAAATTATTTAATAGGACAACATATGAAGGTGATTAAAAAATTGAGTTTGTAGTCTGGCAGCCTAGGTTAAAAACTATATAAATTCTAATTACTTATCTGTAGTCTCTTTTATGTTTTCCATAAAATACAAGCATTTCCTTTTCCTTGATTTCAATACTTGTATGTTTTGTTTCATTTTTCCATCTTATTTTATAGGCTAGATCTTTTGGTTTAATGCTGAATAGAAGCAATAATAGCTACAATCTGTGTCCTACTCTTGATTTTAAAAAGAAATGTTTTAAAACATTTAAAATTATATTAGTTACTATAAATTCTGTATATCCTTATTAGACTTCCATTATTAGCTGCCCTGGTTATCAAGTTATTGTCTCTCCACCCCAAATATACCCTTCATTGCCTATTCTGGAAAAACAGAGATGGGCCCTTTAAATATTTTTCCTTTGACATCTGGCATGATGTCAAACATTGCCAATAGAAGGTTGTAGAGAGATGGTGCATGAAGAAAGTGTGCTCCTTCCTGATTTTGGTGTGCTGACTGGGCATGCTTCTGCTTACATGAATTCTTCAGTGCCCAGCTCCGACAGCACAGGCAGCTTCTCTAGCATTTGACTATTGAAACACTACAGATCCTCAAGGCCCAGGCTTCTGAAGCACAGGTAGCTTCTCCAACATCAGGTTCCTACAACACATACAGCTTCACAATGACCAGCATCTATGGCATGGAAGGCTGCTTCTTCAGTACTAGGATACTGCAGTGCATGGAGGGCAGAAGCAACCAGGGACCAGCAGCTTCCACTGGCATTCCTGTTGTATTGTTTCACTACATAGTTCCTCCAGTAAGATACTGCCCCATGAACAGTTTTCCCCAATATCCTAGATTAGGTTTCTGGCAATTTCCTGAGGGCAGATTTCCACTGAAATTCCGGGGCAGATTTCCACTGAAATTCCATGGACATGGAACCACAGTAACTTTTCTGCCATCTCTCTCTCCAAGGAGGTCTGGATGTGGGGTGCAGGGGAGTCTTCCTTGGGCACTGTTTCTCAACTCTAAGGACAGCGCTGCATTTTATATTTGCTATAGCCCATCCCTTACTCACTCTACTCACTCTAATAACTTGTTATAGTCAAAAATCTCTATGTTAAACTTTTCATATTCACATTGCTGTGTGGTTTTCCTCTTCTGATTAGGTCCTCACTGGTATACCAGGTTAAGTAAGTTTTCTTCTATTCTTATTTTCCTATAATTTTTA
>NW_012137828.1:0-811 GCF_000956105.1 Propithecus coquereli | reverse complement strand
AGTCTCATTGAGTTCATCCTACTTGCAGTTCATTGAGCTTCTTGGGTATTTATATTGTCTTTCATCAAATTGAGGAAGTTTTCAGCCATTATTTCTTCAAATATTTTCTCTACCTATTTCTCCCTCTTCTCCCTCCCCACACACTCCACAATATGTATGTTGATCCACTTGATGATGTACCACAGGTCACTTAGGCTCTGTTCAGTTGCCTTAAATCTTTTTTCTTTCTATTCCTCATCCACAATAATTTTCAAGTTTTCTGATTCTTTTTTTTGCCTGCTCAAATATGCCTTTGTATCCCTATAGTCAATTTCTCATTTCAGTTTTTAGACCTTTGGCTCCAGAATTTTCTTTTTGGTATCTTTTTAGGTGTCGTATCTCTTTATTGATATTTGCCTTTTGTCATGCATCGTTTTCCTGGCTTTGTCCACATTTTCTTTTAGTTTTTTGAATATCTTTAAGACAGTTGTTTTAAAACTTTTGTCTAGTTTATTCCATAAGGTCTTTTTTTAGGGACAATTTCTGTTTATTTTTTCCCGCTGAATGAGCCCTTTTTCCTATTCCTTTATATGCCTTGTGATTTTCTTTGTTGAAAATTGGACATTTATATCTAATAATGTGGTATTAAAACTTTTGTCTAGTTTATTCCATAAGGTCTTTTTTTAGGGACAATTTCTGTTTATTTTTTCCCGCTGAAAGAGCCCTTTTTCCTGTTTCTTTATATGCCTTGTGATTTTCTTTGTTGAAAATTGGACATTTATATCTAATAATGTGGTAAATCTTGAAATCAGATTTTCTCCTTTCCCTGGGA
>NW_012137827.1:2354-3013 GCF_000956105.1 Propithecus coquereli | reverse complement strand
TTGCCTGCAATTTCTAATTATTTTTCATCGTGGCTGTTAATGGAAGAGAGAAATTCCCTCATCATGTTGTTTACCTCTCCCAGGAATATATTTATTAAATTAATTTGAATAGAGATTGAAAATATAGCAACAACTAAGAAAGTCTTTCTTTTTGTAGATTATTGAATTTGATTTGATGTCTATTTTGAGACTGCCATGGGGCTTGTATGAACCAGATTTGATTCTCTATTTGGCTTTAAAGACCAGCTCAAAATGGCAATCGCAAGTACTACTGGCTGACTTTTTTTTCTGTGGCACATTCTCCGTCTCTCATTATTTTAGTTTAATGCATGGAACCAGGCTAGCTGTGCCTCTTACTTCTCAAGGGTTTTCTTCCTCTGGAAAAATTTCTTGGAGAAATAAACTGAGTGGCCTTTTGCACATTCAGCTTGGTGCTTCAGCTTCTTACTCTCTGTGCACTGCCTCTCTAGCACTTTATTTAGCCCAGGCTCTTGGACTTAATTTTGGAGAGGTTCAAATAAACTTAGTGACCTGCTTCTCTGAAAAGAACTGTTCAGGAATACCCTGTCCAGAGATATTCATGTGTGGATAACCACTCATGTTTGGGGAACAGTAAACACTTTAGCATGTCTGTAGTTTGGGGAGTATCTGAGGGATAA
>NW_012137827.1:0-934 GCF_000956105.1 Propithecus coquereli | reverse complement strand
ATGCAACTGTGAATGCATATGGAAATTCCAATTTCCTATTATGAAACTTTTTCTCTTTTAGTGGTCTCAGACTTTCCTTCCGAGAAGCTGGTGGATCAGCTTTCCAGTTCCTGGGGAAGTTCTGGGCCCACATAGGCTTCTTCCAGGATTGACTTGCTTTTCAGTTTTCTACATAGCTTTGCACTTCCACTTCTCTGCATTTATTTAAGGAAAAAGGGACAAAGGTTTTATAGTTATGTCTTGAAGTTGATACCAGTAGATGTCACTCTGGATATCAGGATAGAGTATTTCTGTTCTTATCTGTGGTTCAGAATAGACTGTGGCATTCCTGCTCCCAACCACTTTCAAGCATCTCAAGGCTGACACATATGAATTATGACATTCTCTGCATTGCCAGTTTGACTTCTATGTTGTGAAATAAGAGGGCTGGGAGAGTTGCCATTTCGTCTCGTTCTCATTCAGCTAGAATGCCAAATGCTTACACAGTTACACCAATCGACTAGGCAAGAAGACAATGGTTTAGGGACAAATGGAAGAAATACATAATTTAAAGCAGCATATCTCAATTCATTGTTTAGGCACATTAAATTCTGCTGAGCCTTCACCCAGAGGGGAAGCAGTAAATACTTTCTGATTATATGTGGCTGGACACAGACTAGTATAATAAGCTGACCTCTTCATACCTATGTAATGTCCCTTTTCACGTTGCCCTAAATCAGTGATTCTCAAACAAGCTTTTAGAATAGGAAAAAAGAGGAGTCTTCCTAAAATTCTCATAAATCAATAAAGTTTATGAATCGACTTTTCTCAAATTAGATTTTTCTTTCCATACTCTATCCCCTTTCCACAAACCTTTGGAATCTGTTTCAGCATATGACAAGATCAATGAGCAAATAGCAAACAGGCAATGTTGAGGGAAGGATCAGTCTAGTTG
>NW_012137826.1:867-2648 GCF_000956105.1 Propithecus coquereli | reverse complement strand
CAGTGTGGAAATGTCTAATATGATCTTTAAGTGCAGCAATTATTTTATTTTCTTCAGCTAATTTAGTGTACATTTGATTTCTTTTTTCTTCCTTAAATATGTATTTGACTCAGCCATATCAATTGATTTCTTCCAAACTTCTTTTGATTCTGTTCCAAGAGGTCTTTATTCCCTGAGGCATTTGGTATATCCACTTCTGAGTTCTCACCATCCGTGTTGTCTTCTTCCAGAACATCAACTCAGTCTCTCATCTTTAGCAAGAGATCATCGAGAGGCTTCATTTGACTTTGTCATTTAAACTTGTCCCATGGATACATTAACATTTTCTACCATTTTATTCTGTTTAACATGTTTGGTCCTTTTTGTTCCTTTCTGTTCCTTATCTATTTATGAAAGCAGCTTTATACTTCCCTGAAGAGTAGAATTTTCATATAACGTATCTTTTATTGCTGTCTGAAGTTGCTCTTCATTCTTCTGATGTGCTTTAAAAGCTGTTTTAGTTGCAGCTAATTGAAATTGGATGTGCATTGATGCATCTTGTAAAGAGTGAATCTTTTCTTGTAATGTCGGGCATCAGCTCAACTTGTTCTAAATGTTTATATTTCTTTTCTCAAAGACCTTTTCTAAAATCTCCATTTTAAATCCAAATAGAGACCTGGAGCCTTACAGCTTTTTATTAGTGACCTCTAGTTTCATTTTGTGTTTTTTATTTGTTTTAATTTTCTGATTCTTTGTTCTTGAGTCTGGCTTCTATTAAAGTTGATTCAAGGCCTTCAATTTCTTTTTCAATGAGGCCGAGCTGCTTAAGAATTTGGTCTTTCCCCTGAAGGGCAGAAATTCCAGTAGTCAGTTCTTTGTCGTCCTTGCATAGAATAGACTTTTGATGATTAAAAATCCTATCATGACTATCAATACACCACTCCCATAGCAATCCATGGGCTCTAGGCCTGGTCTAAGGGGCCTGCTACCTCCTGGCTCAGATCTCCATGCTAGCACGGTACAGAGCATCATGACTGTTTGTGGCTCCTCTATGGCCCCTGAGGCCGCTGCTGACCTGCCTTTTCTTTTCAGGACCTTGATGGTCACAACAGACTGCAGAGGACAGTGGTGAGCATTCCAGCCAGAACCAAACAAGTGTAGGGCAACCAGCACAGACCTCAGTGGAGGTAGGGGAGGGAGGACAGTTCCTCCCAACCTTCCTCACATCGTGAAATACATAGATAATAGTAATATTGCATGACACTGGGGGTTATGAAATGAGGCTACTAGAAGATATGGATGATGGCCCAGGGCTCCAGATACCCCAGGCCCTACCTGACTGCCCAAGAGCTAAGGGCCTCAGTGTCACACCATAACCCAGTCAGTGTGCCCCTGGCAATGCTCATCATTTTTTTGAATGAACATTTTATTTTGTAGTCCTGGAGATGTCATCCTGCCCACAGAGATCACAGAAAATTATGCTCTCAGCTCCTCCTTGGTCTGTGTCTGGCCTGCCTTGAATAGCAAGGGGAGGGGTGAAGGAGGGCTAATGGAGAGTTTTGGCTTTTTTCACTAATTTTACCTTTAAAAACTGAGGAAAAAGAATGGGATTTTCGTAGTCCATACATTTCAAGATCGTGTTGTCTGACTGTGGGCAAAGAAAGCACAATTCTTAGACTCTTTTTGCATCTGGTGAAATGTTTGGTAACATGAAGTCTTCAAGGCACTGGTGTTCAGAATGACCATCTCTGAGGCAGTGGCGGGAGTTCTGGGCCCCCTGAGTGCCTCCCCAGCATGGAGCT
>NW_012137826.1:0-817 GCF_000956105.1 Propithecus coquereli | reverse complement strand
TTCCAGATGATTACGTTCTATTCAACTTAGAAAGCAACTGTAGACCCAGCCAAAACAGACTAGCTGCCTCCCATCAAGCTAATCATTAAACACAGGATCGTGTTGTCCAACTGTGGGCAAAGAAAGCACAATTCTCAGACTCTTTTTGCATCTGGTGAAATGTTTGGTAACATGAAGTCTTCAAGGCACTGGTGTTCAGAATGACCATCTCTGAGGCAGTGGCGGGAGTTCTGGGCCCCCTGAGTGCCTCCCCAGCATGGAGCTGTCCATGGCCATGGAATAACAACCAACATTTGTGGGACACTTCTATATTCTAGCTGGGAACCAATTGCTTCATATGGCTTAGCTTATAACAACATTGTGAAGTGGGTACTTCTATTTTCAGCTCTTATAGATGGATTAAAGTAGGTTTTTGAGGTTGTATAACCTGCCTAAGAGTCACACAACTAGTAGGCTTGATTCCAACCCAATTTTTTATGATGTAAGATAAGGCAGAATTAAAGTGAGGAAGTATTTCAAGTAACAATGAGTAACAATGGTGCTTTGGTTGACTATGGGATATATGTTGGCTAGCATCAGAAAAATAGTGAGAAGGCAATTTGGAGTTATCACTTTGCGGAAGATCTTGGATAGCAGAGTAAAAAAAATAAAATATTTCTTAATCCCCCAGGCCAGGGTTGTAGCATACTGCTCCACTAAGCCCTGAGGTTTCTGAATATATGTGTTTTATGCTTGTTGTTGGGGTAGGGGTGGGTATAAAGCCAGTCAGTGGGTTTCTAGGCTCTCCATCCTCACCCTATGGAAAATAGAGCATTTT
>NW_012137825.1:31670-32646 GCF_000956105.1 Propithecus coquereli | reverse complement strand
GCCGCACATTCTTTTCAGTTCTTTAAAGAAAAGAATTTTCAGAAAAAGAATTTTATGTTTCTTTTTACAAATCTGTTCTCATTTTGCTTTTTGCTTTTGAAGCTAAATGTTATTAGAATGCCTTTAATATGGAATTTTGTTTTTAGCCTAAATTTTCTCAGGACAATGTGTAAATAAGTGGTTTTTTTTTTTTTTTTCAAGTGAGATTCTCTTTTTTTCCTTAGTGGAAGATGTCCAGGTGTCTTGTTATAGAATTCTGACCAGCTTATATGCTTTGGGAACCAGCAAGAGTATTTATGTGGAGAGGTAAGATTTTTGAAGTTTAACTTGGTATGAATAGCTGTTTCAAGTCCTATAACTATTTATTTCAAGAATATTTTATAACTTTTTCCTTAGTTATAAACTAAGCCGGATTGACTGGAAGTAACTCCTTGGAAGTAATTAGACAATTTTTGAGCTAAATAAGAATTGATATAATACAGAACAGTGGAGTTATGCAAAAAAGCAGAACAATAATGGTGAAGACCATACTTAATGAGTCTTATAAAAGTATCTGCTGGTACAGTTTCTCCTTATATATCAGAAATACTAAGTAAGCATGAATATAGGCAGTTATTAAGACCAGCTTTATTTTTTCATGTTCTCAAATTTCAGAAGGGAGTGTTTAAGAGTGTGAAATGAAGTGGACAAGTAAAGTAAGAGAAGGCGTCTCCACTGAATTTAAAATAAGAGATCACTGGCAATCTCAGTAAGAAATTTCAATGCCCTCGAGAAGAAAAAACAGGGCAATTTTTAAAAAGGCTACAGTTCTAAATAAATAAATAAATACTACAGTGAATAAAAAGACATTGATAGAAAATTTAATATTGAATAGATATAATTTGTCCCCACATTAATCTGTAATTAATTATAATTTCAAACAGAAATTATTTTATTCAACTTGACAAAATAATTAAAAAGTCCATTTCAAAAAATA
>NW_012137825.1:25306-26127 GCF_000956105.1 Propithecus coquereli | reverse complement strand
GGCCTTCCAGAGAGCTAGGATTACAGGCGTGAGCCACCACGCCGGCTTTTTTTTTTTTGAGACAGAGTCTGGTGCTATTGCCTGGGCTAGAGTGAGTGCCATGGCGTCAGCCTAGCTCACAGCAACCTCAAACTCTTGGGCTCAAGCGATCCCCCTGCCTCAGCCTCCCGAGTAGCTGGGACTACAGGCACATGCCACCATGCCCGGCTAATTTTTTCTCTATATATACTTTTTTTAGTTGTCCAGATAATTTCTTTCTACTTTTTAGTAGAGACGGGGTCTTGCTCTTGCTCAGGCTAGTCACAAACTCCTGACCTTGAGTGATCCACCCACCTCGGCCTCCCAGAGTGCTAGGATTACAGGCGTGAAAATCTTTTAAAACTCGTGCCTTTATGTTTTGAATTACTGCTAAATAAGAAATAAATATATTTCATGTGGTAACACGCACAGTATGCTCCCTAATGGCCACAGATCCAAAATGAGTAGTACTCTAGCCTAGGAAATTAGCCTCTATCAACTCAGTAAATTGTGGGAAGAGTTGCCTGGGAGGTGCACTCTCTCCACTGAACTCCAAAAGCGGCTAGTTCCTTGGATCTGCTTTGTTGGCTACTACCGGAGTAGTAGAATAGCATTGCTTGGTAGGCTTAGTCATACTTAGAGTTTTAAATGCCATGTGTGTGTTTGACACTGTAACACATGAACCAGAAGCTAATGTCACCTGAAGCTTTTCATTACCTAGAACATTTGTTTGACTACTACAGGCTGTTGCTGCTCGTGACTGTGCTCTGGAAACATACACAGGAGATGGTGATTTTTCTCTC
>NW_012137825.1:24610-25256 GCF_000956105.1 Propithecus coquereli | reverse complement strand
CTATATATATACTTTTTTTAGTTGTCCAGATAATTTCTTTCTACTTTTTAGTAGAGACGGAGTCTTGCTCTTGCTCAGGCTGGTCACAAACTCCCGACCTTCAGTGATCCACCCACCTTGGCCTCCCAGAGTTCTAGGATTACAGGCATGAAAATCTTTTACAACTCATGCCTTTATGTTTTGAATTACTGCTAAATAAGAAATAAATATATTTCATGTGGTAACACACACAGTATGCTGCCTAATGGCCACAGATCCAAAATGAGTGGTACGCTAGCCTAGGAAATTAGCCTCTACCAACTCAGTAAATTGTGGGAAGAGTTGCCTGGGAGGTGCACCCTCTTCACTGAACTCCAAAAGCGGCTAGTTCCTTGGACCTGCTTTGTTGGCTACTACCAGAGTAGCAGAATAGCATTGCTTGGTAGGCTTAGTCATACTTGGAGTTTTAAATGCCGTGTGTGTATTTGACACTGTAACACATGAACCAGAAGCTAATGTCACCTGAAGCTTTTCATTACGTAGAACATTTGTCTGACTACTACAGGCTGTTACTGCTCGTGACTGTGCTCTGGAAACATACACAGGAGATGGTGATTTTTCTCTCTTCTGAGCTGACAATAAGCCTGAAGAGTGAGGAGATGCTTTC
>NW_012137825.1:23006-23700 GCF_000956105.1 Propithecus coquereli | reverse complement strand
CCTTTTTGTAGCTAGGCAGATGAGGATGCAATCTTTCAAAAATCTATATTGGAATTACTATTTTATATTTATGCAGATTCGAAGACATAGTCTCCTTATTCCCATTCCACAGAGAATCACTGAAGCACCTCCCTGTATATGCAGAGTTTGACCCCCCAAGAGGAGTGAATTGAGGGGGACTGTGGGAGTGGGCTGCGCTGACGCAGCCCTACTGTGGTTGTGTAGTATTTGAGTCTCACATGTACGTTCCTTGCTATTGCTAGATCGTGAAGAACATTATTAAAGGCTAAGATAACTCTGTGGAGATTTGGGATAATGCTGGGGATATACTTCTGTTAGAGCCCGAGGAAGCACGCTGTTGTCCCCCTTCTTGTTATGAAATGGAAACTTAATTCTGTTGAGTTTTAATGTACTGGCTGTGAGTTCAAGTAGGTCGTTGTCTTGTTTCAAGCTCCAACAGTATCAAGAAATAACCTGAAGGAGAATGCCCCAAATCTGCGGCATGTATTTTGATAAAGATATTTGCCAGACTTATGCTATTTCAAAAGAGGCTTGGGTTGTTTCTGTTGACTTGTGCCAGTTGATGCCTTATAAGACTCCTTTTAGGTAACACATATTTCTTGACAGAAAGATACTGAGGATGAAGTACGAGATATAATCCGCAGTAATATTCACTTACAAGGCAAGGTAAGCC
>NW_012137825.1:22402-22956 GCF_000956105.1 Propithecus coquereli | reverse complement strand
TTGGTTTAGGAAGCGGGCTCAGTTTTTCTCAGTTTCCTCAAATTTGCAAACATACTGGCCATTTTATTACATATTTATATCTGATCCAAATGTTAAGAGCACAGATTGAAAATGAAATGGTGTGAAAATTCAATGGCTTTAGCTGTTCTGATTAAATTATTGAAGAGCTCCTATGAGCAAGGGCCCATGCTTGATTTTGAATATGAAAAGGGACAAAACAGGTTTGGCCACTGCCCTAATGGAACTCCAGAGTCAGCCAAAGGAAACAGACACTAATCAAACACAAAACCAACCAATATGTACACAAGAATGTGTGACTGCTTGCAGATGTAATTTCTTCTCACCAGCAGTGATATCACCCATAAATGTTCAAAGATTTACTAGCTTCTCTTTCCAGTTACAGATTTCTCATGGGATAGAAAGCAAGATTATTGTCTATGCATAAATAGGAATTCATTTCTCTAGTGTTTCTCAAACTCGAGCAATTTATAGTTGCCTTTAGTGTTGATTTAAACTATTTTTATTAAAAGACCACTTATTTATAAATATCAAAA
>NW_012137825.1:20061-21230 GCF_000956105.1 Propithecus coquereli | reverse complement strand
ATAATATATATGCTACCATTACTATATGATGACACAATTGTTTCACTACTTTCACTGTGCTAAAAACTTCTTTCAACATCATGTTATATATTTCACCTCCTTTTAAATAAATCGGATCATATTTGTATATTAATTTTGTTTTATTTCTTTCTCAAGACTATTACAATATGTCATTATCACGAAACTATGTTCCAAGTTTGAAGTACTGCTAGAAAATATTCAGTATGCACACAGAAGTGGATATGTGGCAATTATTTTAATTTTAACATTAGAACATGCCCTCTTAGTAGAAAGAATACTCAGTAGCCAGGGAGAATTAGACTCTGTCATTTGAGGTGACCCTGTGGCACCAGCATAAGCCTCAAAAACATCACAAGAGAGCCCTGAAGTAGCATGGCAGTATTCGGTTGTGAACTGCTTATCCAGATAGTCCTGAAGATTTATGAGAACACTGATTAGTGTATTATTTCTGTTTCTGCTAGAGAAGGATAGAGGCTCTGAGGAGGCAAGTTGCAGACTATGTAAAATAAAAATGTATTTTATAATCATTTTATATATGTTATTAAACACACATACCCTATATATATGTATGTATATTTCAAAACAAGCATTTGTCAAAACAAAAATAAACCCTTTATTCTTAAATTTCTTTCTCTTAAGCATTGAAAATTAGAGAACATACATTATTTGAAATCACCATAGGATTTTTCATATTCATCTGCCTCCCTAAAATTACAATGTTCATTTTCCATCTAAAAATTACATGGAAATGCATAATGGTGAGTTATTATGACCTAGGAATCTAAGAGTAGGACTTAAAATTAGCAAAAGATGCTACGAGGGGAAGAGAAAAATGATTCTGAGAGAACGGTAGGATTTTCAAAAGTAGCGACCCACAGAAAATGAGGAGGCCCAAGCAACAATCAAGTTAGAGAAGATTCACGGTTGCAAATGTGAGAAGAGCAGGCCCGGATCCCAGTACTTCTCTTTGTTCCATAGGCAGCTGTTTCTGATCAGGAGAGGAAGAAAATGAAGCGCAAAGGAGACCGGTACTCGATGCAGACCTCTCTTATCGTAGCGGCGCTGAAGCGCTTGCTGCCCATTGGGCTGAACATCTGTGCCCCTGGGGACCAGGAGCTCATTGCTCTGGCCAAAAATCGATTTAGCCT
>NW_012137825.1:19190-19895 GCF_000956105.1 Propithecus coquereli | reverse complement strand
CCTTTTTGTAGCTAGGCAGATGAGGATGCAATCTTTCAAAAATCTATATTGGAATTACTATTTTATATTTATGCAGATTCGAAGACATAGTCTCCCTATTCCCATTCCACAGAGAATCACTGAAGCACCTCCCTGTATATGCAGAATTCGACCCCCCAAGAGGAGTGAATTGAGGGGGACTGTGGGAGTGGGCTGCGCTGACGCAGCCCTACTGCGGTTGTGTAGTATTTGAGTCTCATATGTACGTTCCTTGCTATTGCTAGATCGTGAAGAACATTAATAAGGGCTAAGATAACTGTGGAGATTTGGGATAATACTGGGGATATACTTCCGTTTGAGCCCAAGGAAACACGCTGTTGTCCCCCTTCTTATGAAATGGAAACTTAATTCCGTTGAGTTTTAATGTACTGGCTGTGGAGTTCAAGTAGGTCGTTGTCTTGTTTCAAGCTCCAGCAGTATCAAGAAATAACCTGAAGGAGAATGCCCCAAATCTGCGGCATGTATTTTGATAAAGATATTTGCCAGACCTATGCTATTTCAAAAGAGGCTTGGGTTGTTTCTGTTGACTTGTGCCAGTTGATGCCTTATAAGACTCCTTTTAGGTAACACGTATTTCTTGACAGAAAGATACTGAGGATGAAGTACGAGATATAATCCGCAGTAATATTCACTTACAAGGCAAGGTAAGCCAAATTTTATTCTTAA
>NW_012137825.1:18242-19140 GCF_000956105.1 Propithecus coquereli | reverse complement strand
CAAACCATATTCTTTTTCATTTAGCACTTTGGAGTATAAGGTAAAGGCAAGACATGCCTTTACAATATTTACAATGCACAAATATTTATTTAGTGCAAATTTCATGTGGGCTTTAATGTGTATTCAGTCTACATTTAGTAATAACTCTTCCAGAGTAGGAGATTAGTTACTATTAGAATGTGATCTCTTTTCAGATAGCAAAAAGATTTTGAACGTTTTTTAAAATGTTCGTAAAGCCTCCCGCTGAACCTCAAGGAAAGAGTTTACACTACAAACATTGTTCCCCTTCAGGGAGAGGCACTAAATGTTTTTACATACATGGGTGTTTGAGGAGATTCTATGCCCCCAGAAAGGGACCTTGGGATCCCCAGGGAACCCCGAACCACACTTGGAGAACCACTGATTTGGTACAATCACTACTTAATTAGGGGCAGGAAATGTTCAGCACCTTATAAGAAGGGGTCTGTGCCAATCTCAGGAAATAGTCAAATAAAGGTGGTTATGACTTGGTAAGCAGAAAGAAATGCTTCCATTATATTCTAGAGGTCATTTGTAGGAATACTTAGGAAAATTTAGATTATGTATTGGGAAGAGAGGAAGAAAGAAGAGAGCAGAGAAGGAAACATTTATTGTCAATATTTCACCTCCAAATAAATGAGATCTGAAAATGAAGAGGTAATGAATATATATTCATCTTGACATTTTAGTCTATCCTTTCTTATGCTAGGGGTTAGGCATGCCTATTATGGAGATATACAGACTTCCAAAAACTTATTTCTTTTGTGCCTAGTTCCTCCTTGAACACATTATCTTGAAATTGTAGAGCTGGTCATCTTGAGGCTGGGGGAGTAATTTTATGTTAGAAAAAATAAAGATTCTGCTTTATTAAATATATTTA
>NW_012137825.1:16754-17142 GCF_000956105.1 Propithecus coquereli | reverse complement strand
ATATATTTTTTAAAGAAAAGATTTTCAAATTTTGATCTTAAAATGTCACCAGTTGAAATAAAAATAGGATATATTCTTTACATAGCTTAGTTTGAGTATAGTATAGTAGAGCTTGAGTTTGAGGCTCTTTTGGACATGGTAACAGCTATCTATAAGAAATTGAATTTTATACTGAGTGGTCAGAAATTAAATATGTATATTAAGGAGTCATTAGTATAAAGAAACACTGAGAATTGTGGCAATTGAAATAAATGAGTTTACCCAAGGAATGGATATATAATATATTTAAGAAAAAAAGGCAAGATAGAAACCAATGTAACGCCTGCTTTTTGATGCTGGGTGAAAGAATTGTTGGCAGTAGTTTTTGCAGTCCAGTGAGCATTTACTA
>NW_012137825.1:2031-3519 GCF_000956105.1 Propithecus coquereli | reverse complement strand
CTTTATGTAATAATAGCTGCCATTTAATGAATACCTATCCAACATACTTTTACGTCTTTCATCTCATTTTAAGTCTTACAAAACAGAAATGTAGATGAGGTTATCCTAGGTTTATAAATGAGAAAAATGAAAGTTGGGAAACTTGAATAACTTGACCAGTGTTACAAAGCTTAGAAATGGCTGAGCCAGGATTTAAAACAAGTCAACATATGCTCTGAGAGACCTTGCTGTATTTGCTGCAAAGTATCGTCTTTCAGGAGGAAAATCAAGAATAGGAAGTTTATTTTAATTTTATTTTTTTAGTGCACAGATAATCCAGAATAAATCACTACTCAATACCTTTTCAATATATATTTTTTTAAATCCCTTTTTCTGAAATTGTGCTTATCTTTTAGGCATCGGGCTGTCAATCTCTTTCTTCAGGGATATGAAAAGTCTTGGATTGAGACAGAAGAACATTACTTTGAAGATAAACTGATAGAAGATTTAGCAGTATGTTTTTAATGGGGTTATAAAATGAAAAAGGGTTTGGGATGTGGTGCAACAATGTTCATGTGAGTGGTTGTCATATAACATGGAAGGAAAAACCATTACATTATATTGGTGGTATTAGGAAACTTTTACATCTTAGTTGTTACTGCACTCAGTGTTTATGGAAAACCTTACTCTTCTTATTTCCAAGAGATCTCATTAACATCAAGTGATTCCAAATTTAAAATAAATAATATATATTCATTATTAACTAAACATGATTCAGTTATTCTTTTAAGTTCTTCCTCAAAGCACTTTTAGACACCTTAGAACCAGGATAAATTGTAAAAGGCTGAGCCATAAAGGAGTTATCCACCAAAAATAAGTTGAAGGTTAACAAAAAGTTGCTGGTTTTTAAAAATAAACAGGGCAGAGAATGATAGACTGGACACAGAAGAGGAGGCAAATGTGGCGAATGTGGTGGATGACAAGTAGAATTTTTGTCCGACAGTGCCGAGAAAGAGACCGTGTTACTGAGAGCGCAGCAGGCACACAGGGGAGCGATCGCCATAATCTGTTACGAGTTTCGGACCCATTTAAAAATCTGACAAAAGCCATCTTCTCAAGAAAATTTACAAAACAGTCTCACAGAATTTTGCAGGCTAGTCAGAGGTTTCATGATCCCCAAGTTAAAGATCTCTTGTCTAAAAGTTATTTTTTTAATTTACAAATTATTAGAGAATATAGTGGATAAACTGATCCAGTTATTAAGTGCCTAACCTGATCGCCCCCATATTTTTTAAATGAATTTGATTTGTCTTTAAAATCAAAACAAATATAGCATATTTGGAGATCTTGTAGAAATTTTCTCAATATCCACAACATTAAGCCTCTAAAATCTAGGAAAGAACACCATTTGTGTAAAGAAAGTCAGTCCTAATACGTAGGTTAGTGGAGATATAAAACTCATTAAATCACTCAACGAAAAGTCAGGATTAATTAATTCTACCATCAATA
>NW_012137825.1:0-1981 GCF_000956105.1 Propithecus coquereli | reverse complement strand
TAGATTAAAGTTATTTTTCCCTAATAAAGTATCTAGAATTTACCTTAACATGAATACAGTGGTCCAGGGGAAGGGTGGAAAAGATTGGTTCTTATGTGTAATACTTGCCTTACTTTGTTCGATATTTTCAGAGAACTGTGATCTTTTAATGTCTTTGTTAAATGACTCATACCCTGAGGAGTAAATATCCGTTCGCATATCTGAGGCAGCACAGAGTAATTAGGAATTCATTCTTTGGCATCAGACTTGCCTTGATTTGAACCCTGGCCTCAGCTTCTCTTCTCTATGACATCGGTCAAATAACTTAGCTGATTTTGTTACAGTTTTCTTATCTCTATTAAAATGGTACCTGCCTCATAGAGTTGTTTAGATTATTTTATGGATTGGTGTATACCGAATGCTTAGAAGTGAGCTAATATGTTTATGTCACAATAAGTGTTGGTCCTTGTTATTATTTTTGTAATTATTAGCATTTGGGGAAAAGAACTGTTATGGCATTGACATTGGGGAATAATGTAAATGCATTTGACAGACCCATCAACTTTCTCTTAGAGTTATGGCACGCACACTTGTTAATAGAGAAGTAACCTGATACGTTCAAGTCTGGCTTAGCAGCCCGGGTACCATTTCAGCCTTCTTGCAGTTCTCCTAAGAAACTGTGCTCTTTCCCACTCTGTGAACTATATGTAAGTTGCATCATCCCTACATCTATCAAACAGGACTCAGCTTAGCCACATCTCTTTTTTGGATCCTTTCTGACCAAGCCATGCCCTTGTAAGCCTTGCAAGACAAAAGCTTCCTCCTGTTTGTTTCCAGGACACTTTTACTTACCTCTAATTATAGCACTTTCCTACAGCACTGGGGCTGTCTCTCTGATTCAGACTTTGAGATTCTTTAGAGTTTTGTTTAGTTTTATGTCTTCAGCACCTACGACAGTGCCTGGTATGTGTTTGAATGAATGAATATAAGTCAGGGAAAAACCAGACAAAACACCTCATTTTCCCTTTGGCTAAGACAGTTGGATTCTTTGCAATCATGTCACACTCATGGAGTCTAAAATATATTGACTGCTTCTGCAAACCATGTGCTACTTCTAAATTCTCTGACTTGATTGTGGTGTCACCATGTAGTCAAATAAAATATTAGCCTTGAATTCATATTCTCATTCCTTTCCTGGTTACTCTTGTACAGTCATTCTACAGATTTCATCAGTTTTCCTTTGAATTACTTCATGTCCCCATCCTGCCTTCCATAGCCACCTTTTCGAGTCTCTTGTTCCTTCCTTGTATCAAGTTGATGGCAGCAGATATTTAGTTAATTCCTACAGTGTCACAGAGTTTTCTCTCTGTGCATTGGAGTTTCCACTCTCTCCGATGTGCCATTCTCAAAATGGTGTTCCTTATTCCAGTGGTTCTCCAACCTGGCACTTTTTAGAAATACATTTAAATGCACTTAAAAAATATTCAGGCCTCTACTTACTGAATCAGAATTTCCATGAGAGCCTAGCGTGTGTGCTGTTTGAAGCTACATGGGTGACTCTGATGTACCAAGAAGATTGAGCACATCCTTTGACATGCCTCTTTCATGTATAGGAAGTTATGGTGATTTCTATGGTTCTAGCTACGTTGTCAGTACCTCTGCCTGGTTTTCAGGGCCCTTCATGGACCTATGCATTATGTCTCATGAGTCCTTAGCCCACTTTTGTTATCATTAAGCTCAGCTTTCCATTATGCAGTGGAATCTCTTGGAAGTAAGAAATACTTACTCCAATCTTGTTCTGTCGCATCCGATACTCTTACGATGTTGCCTATTGTCATTACATTCTTTGGTCTTTTCTTACACTGAAATCTTACATCTCTCATTAACTTCATGATGAGTTTGAGTTTTACTGCTTCTTCTAGTCTTCACTGATCTTTTATTTCATAGTTGGACGTTTATTATCAGTTCCAGGGTGTAATCTTCAGATATATACTGCCATAAA
>NW_012137824.1:12432-12783 GCF_000956105.1 Propithecus coquereli | reverse complement strand
CAACAACAAAACAATGGTGTTGGGTTGCATTTGGCCCAAGGGCTATAGTTTACTACCTGCTCCCCATAGGGTACATAAAATGATTAGAAGTGGCAGTAGACTATCATTTAATGTCCAATTAGTATGTTTATGTATATACCATAAGTCTTACTTCTCTAGCAATTCCTTTAGTATTCAATAATTTTTTTAAAAAAATCATTTTTAATGCTATCTTAGGAGAGCCTATGAGTTATTTTTGCAGTATTTATGCAGACTTCAGTCTATAATTTTTTTATTCATAAATATTTTGGGATATATGTCTAAAAGATGAACATTTTTTAAAAACATAACTGCAATGCTATTATTACTCTC
>NW_012137824.1:0-792 GCF_000956105.1 Propithecus coquereli | reverse complement strand
GCCTCCCAGAGTGCTAGGATTATAGGTGTGAGCCAAGCATCTCAAATTTAACAGGTCCATTTCTGAACCTGCTCTACCTCCAGTATTTCCTGTCTCAGAAAATGAGAATATCCAATTGCTCAAGCTAAAATCCCAGAATTATCCTTGACTCTTCTTTCTCTAATACTTTTCATTCAATCTATTGGCAAATGCTGTGAGCTGTATCTTCAAAATATATCTTCTCTCATCACTTCCATTGCTACCACCTAGCCCAATTCACTATGATCTTTCACTTGCCTTAGTGCATGCTTACATCCCCCATGGTTTGTCCTCCAGATAGCAGCCAAATGATTGTGTTAAAATTTAAGTCAGACCATGCTGCTTCTCAGTTCCAAACTCTTTAAGGGCTTCCCCTTTCTCTCAGAATAGTTCCAGTGTTCTTACCATGGTTTGCCTCAAGCAATACTGAATTCCTTGCTCGTCCATGCATATGCCCACATATGCTTTCATCTCAGGGCTGTTGTCTTCTGCTGAGACGCTCCTTCTCCAGATATCAACGTGGTCCACTTCCTGACTGCTTTCAGGTCTCTGTTCCAAATGCATCTTATCGGAGGGATATTCCTTGATTACCCTCTATAAACAGCTTCCCACTTATAGATATTCTCTTTTGGACTGATGATATTTTATCATTCCTTTCCCCTCTTTACTAGTTTGAAGTTGCGTGTTCTACTTCTGTTCTTTTAGTGGTTACCCTAAAAGATAACAACATGTGTTTCTAAAAACTTTATTAAATTACAATATTCATACAGAAAG
>NW_012137823.1:11885-12490 GCF_000956105.1 Propithecus coquereli | reverse complement strand
TTATATTTAAGATTTCCTATTTAGTGCAGATTTTATAAAATAAACGTTTTGGTTTTGGATTGTGATATAAGCATGTTTATATAAGGTAAATTTAATAAATTAAATCTCTTCATTTATTATAACTATCTCTTCTAGTCGAGGAAATATGTGGGGGTAACTCAAAACTGTGCAATGCTATCTACATGTTAGTAGCATCTTGTAAAAATTGAAATACATTTAGCTTGATTAAACTCTGCTTCCCTAGAATTTAATGTGCTATATGTTATGTATTTCAGAAACTCCAGAAAGGAACTTAATGATATACGATTTGAGTTTACTCCAGGAAGAGGTAAGTTTTAATTGAAATTATTATTTTATTACCACAAGGAGCATTTGAGAAATTGATTGCAAGCATGTGGTTATAATTTGCTATTCAAAACTGCTTTGTCTAAAAGCAAAGGAAGGAAGGAAGGAAGGAAAAGGAGAGAGGGAAGGAAGGACTTTTGATAATTGTAAGGATTCAGAACCAAACCACTACTGACTATGTGAATCCCAATGACGCATGCTGCACACTGTATATATACATATAAATTAGATATATTAGCTCAATCATGAAAATAAGTACT
>NW_012137823.1:0-500 GCF_000956105.1 Propithecus coquereli | reverse complement strand
TGTTTTAATTATAAAAATCACTTATTCAAAATAAGTCCTTTCCTAATAATGCTGAAGTATGTGACTACAAGAGAGTTTAAGGTAAATATACATATCTATCAGAATAATTTGTTCCTAGAAACTCTGTAATGTAGATCATTATAAAGTGAATTATTTTATTTAAATGAGAATAATTGGGTTTTTAGTGGGAGATTATAATTATGAATAAAGAAACAGTATCTAATATGTTATTTATGTACAAATATATCATAAATGCAGATTCAAAGATACCTTTATAAGTAGAAAACATTTAAGCTTCTTTCTTATTAATTATACATGAAGCATGCACCTTGATTTCACAAGAAAGCTCTAATTACTTTACCAAGTGATGCATATATGAGGAGATATAGACATATTTTAAGGGAAAGTAACATACATCCTGTATACATTTATTTGTGTGTGTATATCTCCTTATAGATCTTGTCTTTCACACCTTCCTTTACAATCTTGTGAGATCTCAT
>NW_012137822.1:3430-4396 GCF_000956105.1 Propithecus coquereli | reverse complement strand
GTGTTGCCCTTGGTTCCCCTCCCCCCAAGTCCGTGTTTCAAATATGTCCATCCTTTTATTCTATTTTTGTAATAAAACACTGTGGCCCCAAGGAAAAAATTTTTTTTTCTAGTGTGGCAGTCAATGTGTTAAATACTTTACCATAAAGGATTTTTAATAGCGGAGCCACTAATTCTCTTCAAAATTCTTCCCCACCACCATCTTCTAGCCAACTCAACTCCTTTGCTGTCAGATTTTCTTCTTAGATGCTTCACTTAATTATATGTCCTCCAACTAAGTAGCTCTTTTTTCTTTAGCTCTCATTGAGTTATTACTCTTAACCTACCAGTACTGTAGGGGAGAATGTAAGTCTAGGTGGATTCCTGTAACCATCCCCATTAATACTCATTACGTGAAAAAAATAACCATATTTTATAGAATTACTATTCCTAGGTTAATTACCATTAAGGAATTTGAAATTATAAGGAATTTAGAAATTATAAACCCAAACTTGATGTATCATTTCCAGGCTCTGACTGAATGGAAGAGTGTGGTTTTACATATTTTTCGTGGAACTTTACATTTCCTTACAAGAAGACACTAAATAAACAGGCTACAATTTTTAATATGAAATTTTACCATAATCTTATACTAATCAATATAGAAAAAGGCTAAATAAAAGCTCTTAATCATTTTGGCAATTATTAACTTATGACAGCTCTGAGTGTGAGAATAATGTAAAAATAGTTCCTAGGAGGGATTTGCATCAACATGCACTTATAACATCCTGTCAACCATTTTTATCACCGTGTATTTTTGTGTTCCCTGTAGGTGCTCAATACAATGTCAGCTGTCCCTGGAAGTCACCTGGGATGTATATTTAGTGACAGTTGCTTCTGTGCCCTAAGGTATTCTGATGCCAGGCAAACAAATCTCTGATTCTGCAGTGACTTTCTGACTATACTCCTAAATTATTCGTGCTGAACA
>NW_012137822.1:0-425 GCF_000956105.1 Propithecus coquereli | reverse complement strand
AAAAAAAAAAACATTATAAAGTTAGAAAATCTCAGAAATGGGGACCAACGTATTCTGTATATATTAACAAATGAAAATATTTTTAAAAAGGTGATTTGACTCAGATCATGTGGCTATTTAATGGCAGAAATCTGGAACTAGAATTCAGGTCTCTGGACTCTTAATCCAAAGCTCTTTAATGGAATTCTGGCAAGATTCCTGATGATACTTGATGTTCCTTGTTAGACATGCAATTAAGCTTATAATTGGTCCTTGTTCCACTTCTCTGTGAACATGACTTTCTTCAGATTCTATGAAATGGCACATTATTCACTGAGGGACAAAGAAGAGATGCAACACGGGAAGGAAGAATAAAGCCATCCTGCAGTTCATGGGCTTCACCTACTGTGCAGGGTACCCCTTGTAACAAGATAGATTGGGTAGTT
>NW_012137821.1:3054-3437 GCF_000956105.1 Propithecus coquereli | reverse complement strand
CCACATTCACACCTAGACGGTGTAAAAAGATTTTTTACTCATATATTGAGGCTTCCTGGGAGAGGAAGGTAGGCTCCCTAAGCTGGTCCAAAAATGTCTTGAGAAAGCCCGGAGATGAGGCTGGCTTGGGGTTTATGATGGTTAGGTGGGTTAGTGGGGGGCGTTCCCATGTACAGGCTAGGGCTTGTCTGGTTTGATTTTCCCACTGGTGCCAAATGAGAGAGAACTGGGTGTTTCTTATTAGCTTGCCCAGGTGCGGGGCAGAAGGAGAAAGAAGAGGAGCTTAGCAGCTGTCAGTAGTCAAACATCAAAATGGAGTCAGACTCTTTACTGCAAGAGCTAATAAAAGGAACAGAATCCTACTGAGCGAGGAGCATAGGGTT
>NW_012137821.1:0-1023 GCF_000956105.1 Propithecus coquereli | reverse complement strand
TATGTTTTTATTTTTCAAAGCCTCTTTATATCTTATTCCTTTTTATTTTAACAATGACTTTTACTTAAGAGACATGATAAATTTTTAATAGCCATTTTGTTGATGAGAACATTGAGGTTCAGTGGGTGAAGTGTTTTTCTCCAAAGTCACAGCACTAATTAGCGATGGCAGCAACTCTGCAGCTAAGGTTTCTTGACTTCTACTTCTGTCTACTTTGCATACCACATATTCAAGTATTTCTAATTTATATTCATGAAGTTTTTTTCTCACAAAGGGTCATTTTATGCTGTAAATTATACATACATAAGACAAAGAATGCCAATAAAATATCTTTATTATTCACCCATTCCATGTAATCATCCAGAATTTACCAATCCATCTATCAATTTCATAAATAATTTTTGGTTACCTACTATGTATGACAGAACCATGTTACATGGTACACAAAGATCAGCAAGGAGTAGGACTTGTTCTCAAGATGGTCATATAGAAGGGGCATGGTTACAGTTTTACTTGTTATACAATAATGCTAATACATAATAATTCTTTGTTATTCATTAATATGTACATTGAGAAATATTTTTAGATTTCATCATGAGTTTTCATTTCTCCAGAGTCACAAGTTGTAGCTTATGGGACTGGAAGGATGAAGGTTTGCATTTTATTTTCTCATTTGAAATTAACTACCTATTATAGATTATTAAGATGTTAGAAGAGATCTTAAATATAATTAATCTAACACTTTCATCTTGTGTCTGGGATACTAAAGCCCAGAGAAGTAAAAAGTGATTTGACCAAGCCACAAAACTAATCCATGGCATTGACATTGAAAGCTACATTGTTTGTTAGAGCAGTTTCTCAGAACCTGAGTTTGGGTCAAGGATACTTCTTGGTTGCCAAACATTTGCGAGAATTTTATCTTGGAAATTCCATGAGTTTCTCACCCAAGAATTAATTTCACCAAGCCAGATGGTATCCTTGGCAAGAATGGGGTATCATAATTTAAATTTTGAAATCAGAGAG
>NW_012137820.1:4906-5379 GCF_000956105.1 Propithecus coquereli | reverse complement strand
GTGCTAGATGCTCTGTATACTGTTGCATTTAGTCTTAACAATACTCCATTTCTTTTGTGCTGCAAGAACAATTATTGCAAAGATCCCTAACTCTTGCCTGAGGAGGTACCCTTGGGACTAGCGGAAAGAGCAGGACTCTTCACACTAGGCAGGCCTGGGTTCAAATCATGGTAGGTTTTTCAGTACATATTTGTTCTTTTCCGGAAAGTAATTCGGCACTATATACCAAGGGCCAGAGTAAGTCTACTCCTGGGAATCTATCCTAAGGCAATATTAATAGGCAATATTTATTGAGTAACTGCTATGTACCAGGAGCTACTTTAGATGAATCATCTTATTTAATTCTAACAACCCCATAAAGTCAGTACTATTATCATCCCTATTGGACAGATGTGGAAACAGACACATAACTCACCCAAGGTTATATGGCTTGTAAGGGTGGAGCCCAGATTCCAGCCCAGGCAGTCTGGCTC
>NW_012137820.1:0-1961 GCF_000956105.1 Propithecus coquereli | reverse complement strand
CCAACATATAAGCACAAAGGCCCTTGTAGCTCTCACATCCTAGGACTATATGCTTGCAGCTTAAGGCATTAATTTCAGTGGCAGAGGGTTCAATTTCATTGAGGTAGGGTATGACTTAGCTTAGTAGTGAAGGAAATCCCCTCACTGTTGCCCCTTTTTTCCTCCTCAGGGACATAATGATAACTGGATCGTGAACAACAGTGGGGGCTTGTGGCTTACTTCACGTCTCTTTTGTTTAGAATGACCAGGGCTGGCAGACATCCAGTGGGAACGTGCTGTCCACTCCTAACAGGGTCTTACCCAAATACCTGGTTGCTGGGCAGGTGAGGCTGGGGAAGTTCAGTGGCTAGGCAACCGAACACTCAGGGAAGGAAACTAGCCAGAAGTATTTGCAGATTAGAATGGCCAGGAAACTTGCTGGAAACAAACATTCAAAGTACCTGCCAGGCTTTTAATAATGTCAGAGGAGAAGAGTCTGAAACCAGCTGGAGGAAAAAGATAAGAAACACATTTATTTCCTCTGCCCGGACTACACCAACTGTCCCCCCCACCTCCACCCCTATACTTTGTGTTTTACAATTAGAAAACAATTGGTTGCATTTCTCAGGCAAGCTTCATTGTGTCAATCTCTGTATATGTAGGAAGAACTGAGTCCAAGATGTTAGCAAATTTGGCCGTCTCCCAGGGGCCGTGTTGCTGTCCATGGTGCTGACGTCCTTGGTCAGGGCACCAAGGCCTCTGAGGCTCAGCTATGTTCTGCCCCGACAGATGACCCTGTGACGAATAATAGGAAAAAGCTGGGCCGTGGACAAGGAAGACCCCAAATCCCAAAGTTCTGTCTGGAAATACAAGTTCACAGCCTATTATCTGAAATCCCTGGAGCCAGATGTTTTCCAGATTTCGGAGTTTTTCGTATTTTAACAAGGAAATATGGTACATCTACTGGATGTTTTATAAACCCATTAGTGAGGTCTGGAGCAGCACCACATACCCAAGCAAATCAATATTTTTCCAGTAAAGTGTATGACTAGTAATCCCAATGTGATCAAAAAGGATCTTAAGTAACCTCATGGCAGTCCACGGAAGGGTCTTCCTCCAAATGAGTTCTCCTTAGACTTATAAAAAAAACTTTTAGTTATAGAGTGCTTTGGATTTCAGAACTCTGGTTAAGGAATTGGGGGCCCACAGTGGTTCCAGCCCCACCTTGAATCAAGCTGACCTGTAAAAATCCCTATAGTTGATCAAACTTTCTAAGCTTGTAAAAATTCCTGTCTAGGGGTTGGAGGCAGGAGATGGACAGGAATAAAACCAAAGCAAAGAAAAGCAGCTTGAACTATCTATTCCTTAAACTCCTCCATCCCCCCTCCCAAATTCACAAGCGTAACCTTCTCTTAGGGACAAATAGCTAATTATTTTTGAGGTTTAGCTGGAGATCCTGGAAACCTCACAAGTGGCACATAGATTGCAAAAATAAAAGGCCATTAGCCCTTTTTTCCACTCATAAGTATGACTGCCCCTTGACTTTGGACAATCTTACATTTCCTATTACACAAGCACGAACATAGTTGGAATTCCTGTAACAGGGGAAGAATGTTTTGTTATCAGTGCATAAAAATGGCTGCTAGCCCCATTGACTTCTCTCTGCTTGCCAAGCTCTATACAAAGGGCTTGACATGCATTGTCTCTCTTATTCTTATCACTGCTCTGTGAGGTGATGTCATCCCATTTCACAGATGAGGAAACTGAGGTTCATAAAGGTTAAATAACACACCTGAAGTCACAAAACTGGTAAATAGAGCAAAAGGGGATTTGAGGCTGTCTGACTCTAGTACCTGCATTGCTTCTCTCTTCCCTTCACCATCATGAGTGTTGGCTTGACTGTGTATAGGGGGATTAAACTGCTATTCAGACTGAATCAATTTAGTTTGTGGTGGGTTTTTAGTTAACTATACTGTGAAATG
>NW_012137819.1:4207-5293 GCF_000956105.1 Propithecus coquereli | reverse complement strand
AAAATTTACTGAATTCATTTACCAATTCTAACAGTATTTTGGTGAATTCTTTAGGTTTTCTAAGTATAAGATCATGTCATCTGCAAAGGAGGCTAATTTGACTTCATCCTTTTTCATTTGGTTGCCCTTTATTTCTTTCTCTTTCCTAATTGCTCTGGCCAGGACACAGACAAATGGAATAGACAACCCAGATATAAAGCCAAACATTTACAGCCAACTCATCTTTGTCAAAGCCACTAAGAACACATAGTGAGGAAAGGACAGTTCCTTCAATAAATGGTGCAGGGAAAACTGGGTAACCATATGCAGAAGAGTAAAACTAGACCCTAATCTCTCACCATACACAAAATCGAATCAAAACTGATTAAAGACTTAAATCTAAGACTGGAAACTATGAAACTACTGGAAGAAAACATCAGGGAAATGCTCTAAGACATCATTCTTGGCAAAGATATTTTGTGTAATACCTCAAAAGCATAAGCAACCAAAGTAAAAATAGTTGAATTATAAGCTAGAAAACTTCTGCGTAGCAAAGGAAACAATGAAGCAACGAGACAACCCACAGAACGGCAGAAGATATTTGCAAACTACTCATCTAACAAGGCATTAGTAAACGGAATATATAAGGAGGTCAAACAACTCAATAGCAAAATAAACAAATAAATAATCCAATTTGAAATTGGGCAATAGAGCTAAAGAGACATTTCTCAAAAGACGACATTCAGATGGCCAACAGGTATATGAAAAACTGTGCAAGATCACTGATCAGAGAAACGCACATCAAAACTACAACAAACTATCATCCCATTCCAGTTAAGATGGCTTTTTATGAAAAAGACAGGCAAATAATGACTGTTGGTGAGGATGCGGAGAAAGGGAAACCCTTGTACTGTTGGTGAAAATACAAATTAGTACAGCCACTATGGAGAACAATATGGAGGTTCCTCAAAAAACTAAAAGAAGAACTACCGTATGATCCACCAATTCCACTCCTGGGTATATAACCAAAAGAAAGGAAATCAATATATTGAAAAGCCATCTATGTTGTCATGTTTATTGTGGCATTGTTCACAATAGCCAAAAGAT
>NW_012137819.1:0-702 GCF_000956105.1 Propithecus coquereli | reverse complement strand
TCACTTTGTAAGTTGGGGACAAGCTTCACTCCCCCCAGCACTTCCTTTCCTTAATTCCATTTCCCTCCAAGGTGCTAACATTGAACTTCTTGCCATCTAATGACATAAGAGGTAAAGGAAGGAAACAGCATTTTACAATCCAAACCCTTTAGATTTAGAAGGACCCATGATAATAGGAGGCATCTCTTAAGGAAACCTTAGCATCTGTAAGTTTCATAAATCCCAGAGCCTCATGTGGCCTTCTAAGGTTAGAATTATACTTAAAGATATATAAAAAGTAGGCAAAAGACATGAACAGAAGCTTTTCAAAAGAAAATAGACTAATGGTCAATAAACATATGAAAAAAATGCTCAGCATCTCTAATCATCAGGGAAATGCAAATCAAAACCACAATGAGATATCACCTAACTCCAGTGAGAATAATTACTTTTTTCAAACAGTCTCCAAACAACGGATGCTGGCATGGATGCAGAGAGAAAGGAATACTTATGTACTGTTGGTGGGACTGCAAACCAGTTTGACCCTTATGGACAGTAGTATCGAGATACCTCAGAGAACCAAAAATAGATCTATCATTTGATTCAGCAATTCCACTATTAGGCATTTACCCAAAGGGAAAAAAGGCGTTTAATAAAAAAGATACTTGCACTTGAATGTTTATAGCAGCACAATTCACAATCGCAAAGATGTGGAATCAACCC
>NW_012137818.1:3485-4703 GCF_000956105.1 Propithecus coquereli | reverse complement strand
AAAGGTTCCTGCTATAAACTGACACCAATTATTCATTGCCAGGCAAAAAAAAAAAAAAAAAGGGAACAGAATTCCTCTGCATGTCTCAACACATACACTCAGAATTACAAACAGTTGCGCGCGCACACGCACACACGCACACACGCACACACGCACACACTTAATTCTAAATGAGAAACATGGTTGGAGGTGAAATGAAATGTTGGGGAGGAGGTTTCTGGTGTCTAGATGGACATTGGGAAGCATATAGTGGCCCCATTTATAGAGGAGATAAATATTGAGAGAATCCTATTTTTAATATGCTATTTCAAAAGAAAAAGAACAAAAAAAAAAGGAATTCAATCTGTAGGTGAGACGATATTTCAGACATGTTAGTAGCTCACATGAATGGAATGTCCCACAGCAGGAAAGTGCCTATCAGTGAATGGGACACTGAGCCCTTCCTATCACCTGTGTCTTTGAGGCTGACTACAGACACAAGAGGGATGCATAAATCACCCCTTGAGGCAGTGGGGAAGGGAAACAGCTTCAAGGGGAGAAGCTTGGGGAGCCATCACTGAGACACAGAAATCCCATGGTTACATTATGTTCTCATTAGTCATGGACAAACCGCAGAGGCTTGGCCTTTCAGATTCTCTGAGCAATCGGAAGTCTAAAAGCTCCTTCCTGCCTCACATAAATCCCTCAGACTGATCTTGAGAAGGGAGGAGCAAGTGAAGGACTGTCATTTATCCTGGTATTTCCAGCTTAAGCAGAAAGTGATACAAAGGGACTAATACCATAGGAAATCAATGATTGTGAGTAAAGTTTGGGATTCTAGTAAGTTTTCTTCTGTAACCTGCTTCAGAATTTCTGGGAAGACTCTAAGGAATATGAAAGCTTTTAGTGTATAAAAAATTAAAGTTTCTAAAAAAAGACAGTGTGGCCAGGTGCGGTGGCTCACACCTGTAATCCTAACACTCCGGGAGGCCAAGGCAAGAGGATCACTTGAGCTCAGGAATTCCAGACCAGCCTGAGGAAGATCGAGACCCTATCTCTACTAAAAATAAAAAAAAATTAGCCAGGTGTAGTTAGCCTGTAATTAGCCTGTAGTCGCAGCTACTCAGGTGGCTGAGGCAGGAGGATTGCTTGAGTCCAGGAGTTGGAGGTTGCTGTGAGCTAGGCTGACGTCACGGCACTCTAGCCCAGGCAACAGAGCAAGACTCAACCTCAAAATAA
>NW_012137818.1:0-1555 GCF_000956105.1 Propithecus coquereli | reverse complement strand
TGTAGAAAGAAAAAGAAATGAAAGAGCATCACATGTAACCTCACCTACTTCTAAAATATATCACAGTCCCTCTTTAACAGCTGACACTATGAGGCTCTGTGCTAGCAGAACACACATCTCATGAACTGCAGGTTTTATTCATTCATTCATTCATAGTGTTATCGAGGGCAGTTCTGGATAGAAATATCAATTCCTAGAATTTAAAACCGGATTAATCATTCCTGAATCATTTCTTTCACATAACTTTGTTACCAAGTTCACAATTAAATAAGAAGCCATGCAGCCAGGCTTATCTGTGTAACTGAATGTCCTTGAATCCAATGAGAAACTGCAGCAGCCAGAGCAAGTTTCCTGCTCCAGCTTTTTCGCAGTTTGGTTAGTAACTCCATATTGTAGGCCAGGTTAGCTCTCCATGAATCTCTTAGCCAGTTCTTCCATATTTTCCTCCCCATTCAGCACTATTTCCCCTCTATCTGCTTCCTCTACTCCAGGTGACCTGGTTTTCCACAAATCCATGAGCTAGTTACTCCCATTCCCACTACAGCTATTTATTTATTCATGTTGCTAACTTGACCCAGAATTCAGTCTCTCATCCATTCAAATTCTTTCAACATAAATGATTTACTCCAAGTCCCATCTCCTAAGACCTCTAAGTGTGTCCTAGCCCATAATATTAATAATAGCAAACAGCTATTGGACACATACCATGTGCTACATACTACACGCTTTAATGAATTTAATCCTAATAGTAGCTCTCATAGTTGACATCATTATCTCTATTTGACATATAAGGGAAACTGAGGTAGAGGGAGGTTAAGAGTGCTGCCATAGAGCTAGCAGGTGTTGAAACTGGGGTTTGAGTCTGGATGGTCTGGTTGCAGGGCTCCTGTACTTAGTCTCTACCTGATAGTAGCTCTCCCCATGCCAATTTCCTACTCCATCTTACTGTCAGTAATGTATTTTAGTATTTAAATGTTCTTGACTTCAGGTATGAATTTCTTACCTCATAGAATATAATCAGTGCCACATTATGACAATGATTTATATTTTTCTGTATCTTACACTATATATAATATAGAACAAGACACAGAGCAACTACTAAATAAGTACATTTTGACTAATTATTTGTAATCTGATTTATTGAAATTCTAATCCATCTAGGCAAGTAATCAAAGGGAGAAAAATAACATGCTTATGTAAATTGCAATATTATCATTTGCATGTACCTAAAATACATGTTTTTCCATATTTTTTTAATTTGTTTATTTCAGCATATTATGGGGGTACAAATGTTTAGGTTACATATATTGCCTTTGCCCCACCCGAGTCAGAGCTTCAAGCATGTCCTTCCCCCACAAGGTGCGCACTGCACCCTTTAGGTGTGAATACACCCATCTCCTCCTCCCCGCCACCTGCCTGACACTCAGTGAATGTTACTACTATGTTTAATGACCTTCAAAAAGGGAAAGACTTATAAAACACAGCAATAACACTCATAACACAAACACTTTACATCAGCATCCATAACCATAGCTCAAAAAGAAAACACACAGAA
>NW_012137817.1:7039-7371 GCF_000956105.1 Propithecus coquereli | reverse complement strand
AGGTCATCTGAACACTCAGATAAATAGAGCTAGGGTGCAAGACATTAATCAGCCGAGTTCTTTGAATTAGTACTATTTTAGGTGTGACCATATATCATCCGAACACTCAGATAAATAGAGCTAGGGTGCAAGACATTGATCAGCCAAGTTCTTTGAATTACTACTATTTTAGGTGTGACCATATATTTTCTGAAGACCTCTGGTTTTCGTGGATCATTTATATCAATTGCTGAAGTCAGGCTACTACTTCCAAAATGGTATATACTGTCTAAATCTAAGTAGCAAAACACTTCTAATCTTATATCCAATCTACAGAAACTCTAGTTAAACCT
>NW_012137817.1:0-2007 GCF_000956105.1 Propithecus coquereli | reverse complement strand
TAATTTGTTTTCCATCTCTATGGTTTCATTATTTCATGAATACTGTATAAACGGCATTGTACAGTGTGTGACTGTTTGAGATTGGCTTTTTTTTTCCACAAAATATGCCCTTGAGGTATATCCAAATTGTACATGTATCAATAGTTTATTTTTTAATTGCTGAGTAGTATTTCACTGCATGGATGTACTGAAGTCTGTTTAACATTCATCCCTTGAAGGACATCTCGGTTGTTTCTAGTTTTTGCTATTATGATTAAAGCTACTGTGAACAGTCACACACAGGTTTTTGCGTGAACATAAGTTTTCAGTTCTTTGGAGTACATGCCCAAGAGTGCAATTGCTGGGTTGTATGGTATATACGTGTTTATGTTTATAAGAAACTACCAAGGTGTTTTCCAGAGTGGCTATACCATTTTACATTCTTACAAGCAATATTTGCAGTAGTGTTTTTATATCCCAAGAGATTTTTTCCTGTGTTTTCTTGTAGAAGTTTTATGATTTTAGCTTTTATGTTTAGTCTGTGATCCATTTAATCTGTGGTTGCTTTAAATGAAAGATCTTGATTCAGAACACCACTTCTTGGTATTCCGTCTAAGATACTAATCAAAACCACAAACTGGCCCTGGCCAGGACACAGGCAGTCGGCCTGCGTTTGGAGAAAGAAGTGTGGTAGACTACTTACTTCTCATCTGCTCTTCTCTTCCCACATACTAACCAGGGTTTTAGGTGCCCTCCATGTTTGGAGGAAGGGGAAACAGAAAAGAAGGGAAGAGGGTTAAGAAAGTTCTAGTACTGCTATCTTAGCCTTCTGTAATATTCTCTGAGCCTGGCAGATGTTTAAAGCTGATTTTTCTCTCATGCGCTGCTTTCAAAAACTTCAGAGATGTCTCAGCCCTGAGGAGCTCTCACCTCTGGTTTTATTGACTTTGACAGATGTGTTTCTATTTCAGTGCTCACTTGCAACTCCTTTCTAGAAAGGAGTTCTTGCTGCTCTGGTCTCTTCACCCCTGCAGTCTTCTGGTCCACAGGAAATATCCACACATTCTTTGCCCTGACACCCTCTAGGAGTGCAGGCTGATGCTTCAAAAGCATCAACACTCTTTTGCTTTCCACCAACCGTTAGTCATTTTTCACTATCTAGATTTCCCAGATGGAATCAAACCCAGCCCTCTGTGTATCTTCTACTCATCTCCCTTGTGGGGAGCAGGAGGATGAGCCTCATAGCTTCCTCCAAAAATTAATCTCTCTCAAAATTTTCTCCCTTTTCCACTTTCTGACTTTTTTTTTCTTTTTTTGAGGCAGAGTCTCACTCTGTTGCCTGGGCTAGAGTTAGATATTAATAATCTTTATTAATATGTGTGCTTGGATATAATGACAACTTCTTAGAAATTATTGGACTCTAGGCCATTAATTAATCAATACAATCAAGCTATAGATTGTAGAGTTTTAAGTTCATTAGAATGCTTTGTCTTAATAGAAAAAGATATTTCCACTCATTTATTCCTTCTGTCTTTGTAGTTTTCCATCAAAGAATGTATTTAAGAAAAAAAAAAAAGAAGAACGTATTTAAGAATAGCTTTCCCGATCTCAACCGCATGAATAATTTACATTAAATGAACTAGTAATGCATGTCATACTACTATGAAAAAGCTCTATGTCTATAATCATAGTCCTTCACTTTTGTATAGTATCGCAGTTTATGAAATAGATGTGCAGTCGTAGATTATTGCATTTGATTTTCACAATAACTATGTGAGGTGTGGGAAAAGAAATCATTATCCATGTTTTACAAATGAGATAGCTAAGGTTCAGAAAGAATAAGTTATCTGCTCCATGTCACATAGCTAGTAAGTGGTTTGAGCTGACATATATAATCTATGTAGGGATTTTGGCTTCAAGTTGAGTGTTTTTTCCATCATACTCTTTGTTGTATGTGTTGATAGGAATCCTTACTTGTTGACAAAATAAGAAAGAAGGTGAAAACAAAGGTAAAAAATCTCACACACA
>NW_012137816.1:4615-6000 GCF_000956105.1 Propithecus coquereli | reverse complement strand
TTTTCTAAAATAATTGATAACCCAGCATGAAAATAAGGGACTAAACAAAGATAGGAGCCCAAAAGGGCAGGGGGACCACTATACAGTGCTTTTGATCAGTAGTGTTTGGTGAACTGAGAGAACCTGGACTTTGAGTCTGATAGCCTGTACTGGGTTGAATAGTGTCCCCCAGAACCTTAGAATGTGACCTTATTTTGCAGTAGGGTCTTTGCCAATGTAATTAATGAAGAGGAAGTCATACTGGATTAGGGTGGGCCCTAATCCAATGACCAGTATCCTTATAAAAAGAGGGGAGTTTGGATGTAGACATAGATACATAGGCCATGTGGAAATGGAGGCAGAGACTGGAGTGATGTGTCTACAAGCCAAGGAGTGCCAAGAATTGCTGGCAACCACCAGAAGCCAGGAAGAAGCAAGGAAAGATCCTCTCCTAGAGCTTTTGGGAAGAGTGTGGCCTTGCCAACACCTTGATTTTGGACTTCTGGCTTCCAGAACTGAGAGAATAAATTTCTGTTTTCTTAAGCCACCAAGTTTGTTGTATTTTGTTACGACAGCCTTAGGAAACTAATACGTAGCACTCAGTACATCTGTATCTTGAGATTAGAGCACAGAGACAAATCACAGAGCCTGTCTAAGAAGGGGAATCTAATAAGAGATCAACCATCTACAAATACTGGACTTCAAAGGGTTAAATCCTCAGTGTAAGGGTGAATTAGAGATTAACTCTGTCCTGCAGGGACTGCAAAGAAAATCAACTGTTTCAAATTTGGGGGCAAAATGAAGAATGTGTGAGGGACAGATGCTGAAAATTTAGACTAAGAAACTGTCTTTTACATGAGTAGGGAGCTCATATTCAGTCAGGTTGGCCCAAGAAACCTTCAGTGGAACATTTAATATAGCGTGATCTCAGGTTGGTATTACCTTCAGGTGCCTGGTGGAAAAAAACTCAAATTCTCTCTTAAGGTACCTACTGCTATGGTCTGGAGGTTGATGTCCCCTCAAAATTCATATGTTGAAACCTAACCCCTAAGGCAATAGTGTTAAGACCCAGGGCCTTTAGGAGGTGATTAGGTTATAAGGGCTCTACCCTCATGAATGAGATTAGTGCCCTTGTAAAAGGATGTGAGGAAGCCTGTTTGTCCTTTCAGCCATGCGAGGACACAGCAGGAAGGTACCATCTATGAGGAACAGGCCCTCACCAGACACTGAATCTGCTGGCACCTTGATCTTGCACTTCCCAGCCTCCAGAACGGTGAGCAATAAATTTCTATTGTCTATAAATTACCCGTTTTAAGAGTATTTTGTGGCCAGGTGCAGTGGCTCATGCCTGTAAATCTAGCACTTTGGGAGGTCGAGTTGGGAGGATCACTTGAGGTCAGGAGTTC
>NW_012137816.1:0-974 GCF_000956105.1 Propithecus coquereli | reverse complement strand
GGTGCTGGAGGACATCGGCCTGCAGCACAACAAGCCAGTGACATCCCTCAGGGCTCCTTGGCCTACCTGGAACAGGTGTCTGCCAATATCCCTGCACCTCTGAAGCTGGCCCGAGGGAAAGAGCAACAGCGTCAGCCTGGGAGTGGGCTGGTGTGTGAGGCAGCCTCAGACAGACTGTTTGCCACACACTTCTCGTAGATGTGGCATTTTGGAAGAACTCTTTACAGGAGACGAAGTTGATTTCAGTTTTATGCTCCCAACTAAAATTTTCCCACTATTTTTATAAGCTGCTTGATTTCTTGAGTACTTTATAAAATGCCTATAGTTTGGGTAAACCAAGTAAATTTTTTTGTCTTTAGCAAAGTTTAGTCTGTTGTTGTGATGACACAGATTCTTTGTTAGGCAGGGAGGGGCAAAAGTGCCATCCTGCTAGCTACCTGGTTATTGTTATCTAACCTGTGGTCTATGTAGCAAGGCTGAACCTAGAACCTCGGTATTATGCTGGAGTTCCAGGACGACAAGTCTGTGGGTAGAGGAGCTCTGGGAAATGTCTACTCAGGGTCTCCTACAACTACCAGGAGCTCTCCCTGTCAGGCAGAACATCATCCCACCAACTTTACTACATCTTTTGGAGGAACTGGGGAAACGTGAGAAGCCGTGTTCACCAGACATTCTCCAGCTTGGTATTTCCCAGAATGCTTTGCTGGGGTGTTCCGTTTCCACTTATCACAATAAGTAGAAAATTCTCTGGGATTTATATGTCAGGAGATACTATTTGTCAAGGCTCCAATGCAGTACTCTTTGGGGCTATGACACTGCTCTGGTGCAAAGACTTGAGTGAAAATGTAGAATCCTGTTCTTTATTCAGTTATCATAAAACTGTCTTTGGGCATGTACTTTATATGAAGGAATCTAATACGCCATTCAGATTTCAGAGATTTTTAAAAATTTACTGATGGTACCAATCTCTTTAA
>NW_012137815.1:2449-2793 GCF_000956105.1 Propithecus coquereli | reverse complement strand
TGAGCACACTATGTCCCACCCTTTATTTAGGACTTCTTTGATTTCTTTCATTAGTGCTGTGTAGTTTTCAGCATACAAGTCCAATATATATTTTGTTAAATTTATACTTAAGCTGTGTATCTATTTCTTCACCAGTGCCACCCTTGAAAGTTGGTAGACTAACAAAACTTGGAATTTTGTTAGTTGGATTAAATCTATATATTAATTTGAGGAGAATTGACATCTTCCTATGTTGAATCTTTCAATCCATGAGCACACTATGTCCCACCCTTTATTTAGGACTTCTTTGATTTCTTTCATTAGTGCTGTGTAGTTTTCAGCATACAAGTCCAATATATATTTTG
>NW_012137815.1:0-1644 GCF_000956105.1 Propithecus coquereli | reverse complement strand
TTTTAGAATTTTATGGGGGTACATACATTTTGGTTATATAATTTGCTTTTGTACAGTTTGAATTGAAGTTATAAGTGTGCGCTTTACCCAGTTAGTGTGTATTGTACCTGTTAGGTGTAAATTTACCTGTCCTGTTCTCCCCCCCCCTTCCCACCTACTTGATTTCCCTTGAATTTTACTTCCATATGTGCACAGAAGTGTTGATCAATTGATTCCAATTTAGTATTGAGTACATGTGGTATTTGTTTTTCCATTCTTGCGTTACTTCACTTAGAAGAATGGCCTCCAATTCCATCCAGGTTGTTAAAAAAGATATTAGATTACCATTTTTTTATGGCTGAGTAGTGCTCCATGGAATACACATACTACATTTTATTAACCCACTCATATATTCATGGGCATTTGGGTTGATTCCACATCTTTGCGATTGCGAATTGTGCTGCTGTAAACATTCTAGCATAATTGTCTTTTTTATAAAATGTCTTTTTTTCCTTTGAGTAAATGCCTAGTAGTGGGATTTGCAGGATCAAATGGTAGGTCTACTTTTCATTCTTCAAGGTATTGCCATATTACTTTCCATTAGAGGTTGTACTAGTTTGCAGTTCCACCAACAGCGTATAAGTGTACTTTTCTCTCCGCATCCTCGCCAGCAAATGTTGTTTTGGGACTTTTTGATAAGAGCCATTCTCACTGGAGTTAGGTGATATTTCATTGTGGTTTTGATTGGCATTTCTTTGACGAATAGAGACATTGAGCATTTTTTTATGTGTTTGCTGGCCATTAGTCTATCTTCTTTTGAAAAGTTTCTTTTCATGTCTTTTGCCCACTTTTTAATGGAATTGTTTGATTTTTCTTGCTGATTTTCTTGAGTTCTTTGTAGATTCTGTTTATCAGCTCCTTATTAGATGTATAACATGCAAATATTTTCTCCCATTCTATAGGTTGTCTGTTTGCTCTATTGATTGTGTCCTTGGCTGTGCAGAACCTTTTTTATTTGATCAGGTCTCATCTATTTATTTTTATTGTTGCTATGATTGCTTTTGGGGTCATCTTCATAAATTTTTTGTCTAGGATGATATCTTTTAAGTTTTTCCAACATTTTCTTCTAGAATTCTTATAGTTTCATGCCTTAAGTTTAAGTCTGTTATCCACTGTGAATTAATTTGTGTTGGGAGGTAAGAGATACGGATCCTATTTCAGCCTTGTACATGTGGCTATCCAATTTTCCTGGCATCATTTATTGAATAAGTATTCTTTACCCCAGTGTATATTTTTGTCTGCTTTGTCGAAGATTAGATGACAATATGAGGATGGTTTTATATCTGGTTTTATATTTGTAGCTATGGATGTCCAATTGCTCCAGCAGCAGTTGCTCCATTTATTGAATGGTGATATCCATTTAATCATTGTGTACCTTTCAAAAATGAGTTGGGCATCTGTGGGTCTATTTTCGATTTCTCTATTTCATTAAGCTGTGTATCTATTTCTTCACCAGTGCCACCCTTGAAAGTTGGTAGACTAACAAAACTTGGAATTTTGTTAGAAATTGGATTAAATCTATATATTAATTTGAGAATTGACATCTTTCCTATGTTGAATCTTTCAATCCGTGAGCACACTATGTCCCACCCTTTATTTAGGACT
>NW_012137814.1:26631-27719 GCF_000956105.1 Propithecus coquereli | reverse complement strand
CCCCCAAAATATATGTCGAAGTCCTAGCCTGGTACCTAGCACAGGTTTAGGGTTCGAATTTCTCCTGTTAGACTTTATCTATGTAATACCTGCCTCCTTCCTGTTATTTGGAAATAAGGTCTTTGCAGATGTAATCAAGTTAAGATGAGGTCACACTGAATTAGAGTGAGCCCTAATCCAATATACTGGTGACCTCAGAAGAAGAGGAGAAAAGCCACACAGAGACCCACAGGGAGAATGCCATATGACAATGGAGGCAGGGATTAGAGTGATGCATCTATAAGCCAAGGAATGTCAAGGATTTCAGGAAACATCAGAAGCTAAGAGAAAGGCATAGAATAGATTCTTCTCTAGAGCCTTCAGAGAAAGCGTGGCCCACTGACACCTTGATTTCAGACTTCCAGCCCCCAGGACTGTGAGAAAATGAATTTCTATTGTTTTAAGCCACCCACTTTGTGCCAGTTTGTCACAGCAGCCCTAGGGAATTAATACAGATTCTATATGCAAATCTGTTCTTTTCTCTTCCTAAAAATTAATGAAACAAAACATATATACTATGCATAGAATATATATATATATATACAGTTTAACAAATAATTGTAAAGCAAATACCCATCTGACCGCCATCCGAGTCAATAAGAAAGATATTTCTGCATTCATAAGAGTCTCCCAATACACCTCTTCCTTATCACAGCCTACTTTATTTCTTCACTGCCAGATAATCATTTGGTAACTTTTTTTTATAGTTCTATCACCTATGTAATCATATTGTAATCAATATGGTTTAATTTTCCTACTGATAAATCTTTAAATGAGGATATATTTAGATAAACCAACCTGATGAAAATGCATTTTAGAGCTTTGTGTAACCGAATTCACAAATTACTTATTGATAAATATAAATTGAAACCAATACTCTGTAAAATCATATTTTAAATAAGCATACTCATTCAGTTGATTCACTCATTGAATACTTATTAACTCAGAACATATTGGGTGAACCTTAGTTTTCAGGCATTTTCCAGACAAGAGATTAAAATTAATGTCAACCATTCCACTTTAACAAAGTATATAACTTAAAGCTAAAT
>NW_012137814.1:23193-23458 GCF_000956105.1 Propithecus coquereli | reverse complement strand
TTCATTTATTGAGGCAGTTTCAACATTTTTACATACATGCACAATGCTTACACACAAAGTCAACATTGTGATAATGCATTTCCATGGAGTCAAATTTATGCAAAAGTGCATAAAATGAATTAGAATTTTTGAAAAGTCTCTAACAATTTACACCTCTAGTATTGGAAATGATTTGAAGATGAAGTACATAGCATAGAGAATTGGCACTATGGGTAAAGAGGCAGAAGTAACATACTATTGAATAATTTGGCTTGGGAGATTTCTT
>NW_012137814.1:19079-20851 GCF_000956105.1 Propithecus coquereli | reverse complement strand
GTCTTACCAACAGTGTATGAGTGTTCCTATTTCTCTGCATCCATGCCAACATTTGTTGTTTGGGGATTTTTTGATAAAGCTGTTCTCACTGAAGTTAAGTGATATCTCATTGTGGTTTTGATTTGCATTTCCTTGATGGTTAGAGATGTTGAGCATTTTTTAATGTTTTTGGCCATTAGTCTGTCTTCTTTTGAAAAGTTTCTGTTCGTGTCCTTTGCCCACTTTTAATGGGGTTGTTTATTTTTTCTTGCTAATTTTCCTGAGTTCTATATAGATTCTAGTTATCAGCCCTTTATCAGATGTATAGCATGCAAATATTTTCTCTCATTCTGTAGGTTATCTATTCGCTCTAGTAATAGTTTCTTTGGCTGTGAAGAAGCTTTTTAATTTAATCAGGTCCCATTTATTTATTTTTGTTGTTTCTGTGATTGCTTTTGGGATCTTCATAAATTCTTTGCCTAGGCCAATGTTTCCAAGAGTTTTTCCAACATTTTCTTCTAGAATTCTTATGGTTTCATGCCTTAGGTTTAAGTCTGTTATCCATTGTGAGTTGATTTTTGTGAGACATGGGAGGTGTGGATCTTGTTTCAGTCTTCTGTGGCTATCCAATTTTCCTAGCACCATTTATTGAATAGGGATTCTTTTCCCCACTGTATGTTTTTGTCTGCTTTGTCAAAGATCAGTTGGCAATATGAGAATAGCTTTATGTCTGGGTTCTCAGTCCTTTTCCATTGGTCTATGTCTCTGTTCTTGTGCCAGTACCATTCTGTTTTGTTTATGATATCCTTGTAGCATTATGATATCCTTGTAGCATAGATTGAAGTCTGGTAAATTTACACCTCTCAATTTGTTTTTTTTGCTTAAGGTTGCTTTAGCTATACAGGGTCTTCTCTGGTTCCATATGAAACAGAATTATTTTTTCTAGATCTGTAAAAAATGATTGTGGTGTTTTAACAGGGATTGCACTGAATCTGTAGATCACTTTGAGTAGTATAGACATTTTAACAATGTTGATTCTGCTGATTCATGAGAATGATATGGTTTTCCATCTGTTACATCCTCTGCTATTTCCTTCCTCAGTGTTTCATAGTTCTCCCTGTAGAGGTCTTTTACCTTCTTAGTTAAATATATTTCTAGTTATTTTATTTTCTTTGTTACTATTGTGAAAGTTATTGAGTCTTTGATTTGGTTCTCAGTTTGCCTGTTGTTGGTGTATATGAATGCTACTGATTTGTGTACATTGATTTTGTAACCTGAGACTTTCCTGAACTTATTTATCAATTCCAGTAGTTTCTTGGCAGAATTTTTGGGGTTTTTTAGACATAAGATCATCTCATCGGCAAACAGCGATAGTTTGACCTCTTCTGTCCCCATTTGGATGCCCTTGATTTCCTTCTTTTGTCTGATTGCTCTGGCTAGGACTTCTAGCACTATGTTGAATAGAAGTGGTGATAGAGTGCAACCTTGTCTGGTTCCAGTTCTAAGTGGGAATGCTTTCAATTTTTCCCCATTCAGTATGATGTTGGCTGTGCATTTGTTATGCATGGTTTTTATCATTTTGAGGTAAGTTCCATCTATGCCTTAACACTTTTGTTAAGTGTTTTTATCATAAAAGGGTGCTGAATTTTGTTGAATGCTTTTTCTGCATCTATTGAGAGGATCATATGATCTTTCTTTTTACTTCTATTTATGTGGTGAATTACATTTATAGATTTGCATATGTTAAACCATCCCTGCATCTCTGGGATGAAGCCCACTTGGTCACGATGGAT
>NW_012137814.1:18037-19029 GCF_000956105.1 Propithecus coquereli | reverse complement strand
TAACTTATCATAGCCTTCTTGCGAGGGAACAATTTCACAGATCTCTTCCATTGTGTTGTAAGAAATGCAGCAAAAAGGAATGATATTCAGTTTCCCCATTACCAAATCTATATTTGTCAGGGTTCTGCAGAGAAACGGAACCAATATACTACGTATATACAAGAGGAGATTTAGTAGAAGAATTGGCTGACATCATTATGATGGTTGAGAAGACCCAGGACAGGCTTCTGCAAGCTGGAGACCCTTGGATGTCAGTAGTGGGGCTCAGTCCAAGTCTGAAGGCTTCAGACCTGGGGAAGCTGATGGTGTAACAACTCTCAGTCCAAGGCCAAAAACTTCAGGACCCAGGAAATCACTGGTGTAAGTCCTAGAGTCCAAAGGCTGGCAAGCCTGAAGTTCTGTGTCCAAAGCACCAGAAGAGAAAGTCTGTCCTAGCTCTCAGAGAGGCCAGTTTGCCTTCTGTATTTGTTCTCTCCAGGCCCCTGCCTGATTGGATGGTGCCCTCCAACACTGACAGCAGATCTTCCCCACCTAGTTCACTCAGACTTATACACTAATCGCCTCCAAAACACCATCTGAGACACACTCACAATAATGCTTTACCAGGTTTCAAGGTATTCTTTAATCCAGTCAAGTTGACGTCTAAAATTAAGTCCACAAGTCTACCCCTTGTCAGTTTGGCAACCATAAACATCTCCATATACCATACTTAGTTTCCAAATAAAGACAATACCAAGGTAATAGTTCAACCCAACATGATGCAACTATCCTGTGATTGTGAATTTTATGATTTTAGATATTAAAGACTTTAGGGATTTAGACCTAGAGATTTTGATCTTTTGGGAATTCAACATTTTGGATTATGGTATTTGAGATTATGTCTTTCATGATTGTGATCCAAACCCCCTTTGGGCAAGCTTATTTAACACACATTCTCTAAGTATGTATATATTTAAATAATAAGGTTCTGACATGAATATACAACTTTTCAT
>NW_012137814.1:16854-17987 GCF_000956105.1 Propithecus coquereli | reverse complement strand
TGGACCTGCTGCAGTATTGGCTTACATGTTCTATATTCTGGCTTTGACCTCACTTTATTTATAGAGACTTCTGTTATATTTCAAGCTTGAGAATATTTTAAATCTTGGTCTGCTTTATAATTCCTATATTTTTGTTGTCAAGGGCTGAGAAAGGGAGGAAAGTATATTAGTTTGGATTGTTAAATTACCAGAACTAGAATTAGATTTTTTAGATGAGAGTGTAATACAATTTGAGGACTTTGTCAGGGAAGTCTTTACAGAGTAAATATCTGAAGTAAATACCAAAGGATGATGGTAGAAGGATGGCAGAAGGATAGGAATAGATGTGTTTTTCCCAGAAAGAATGGAGAATTAGAGAACAAGGCAGAAGAGGGAGCCTTGGTGGTACATGGACGTGTAAGAGCCAGTCGAGGAAGAGGCGTTGCTGAGAGAGGTAGAGGGAGCAGCAGGAGAGAAGAGAGAAACAGAAGACTCGGGAAACCGGTGTCATAGAAACTGCATCACGAGGGGATTTCAAGAAATTCTGAGGTATTTAACAATGTTAAGGAGCGAGCATAATGGGGAAAAACTCATTGGATTTGGCACGTAGATAGTTATTAGCAGTTTTCTCCTTCTCAGTTGACAGCAAACTCATCAGGTTGCTCAGCTAAAAACCTTGAAGCCATCTTTGACTTACTACCCTCTCTCACAAGATCAATATCCAATTCATCAGGAAATTCTTTGTGCCTTTAAGATACATATGTACTTTGACTACTTCTCACCACTTCTCATTTAAAATTTTAAACTATCTCCCTCTATTCCCAACAATTTTAATATTGGTTACCCTGCCCTATTATTATTCTATAGCATTTCTTACCTCCAGCATACTAGACAGTGTCCTCATTTATTACAATGATCACTTACTGTCTGTCTCCTCTCATTAGAATGTGCATTCCATGAGGGCAAGAGTTCTCTGCTGTGTTCCAAGGGCTTGGAGCATCAGTACCTGGCATATAGGAGTGACTCAATAATTGTTGAAAGAATAAATTGCAGTTTTGTTGGATGTTTAACTAAAATTTGATTTAAGTTTATAGTTGGAGCTATATATTTTAGGCATGTATACCATATTCAATTCTACTATGAATATAAATAAT
>NW_012137814.1:14202-14609 GCF_000956105.1 Propithecus coquereli | reverse complement strand
ACATTCTCTTAAGTATGTATATATTTAAATAATAAGGTTCTGACATGAATATACAACTTTTCATTGATGAAAAATAAATTGATTCCATTATATTAGCAATTCATATAGAATCTCTTTATCATAAAATATTGAAAATATTATCTTTTTCCTTATAAATCCTAGTAAGAGTTTCTAGCCTCTCATGACTGGGGAGTTAAAAAATTAACCTTATAATTTCTTTCTTCCTTTTTTCCTCCGTCCATCACTTCTTTGTTCTTTATTTTTGTTCTTATGCACCCCTATCTTCAGTCCACTGAGTAGTCAATGCCTACTCTAGGAATGAGTGAATGACATGATAATAAACTAATATGCTTAACTTGTCCTGCAGAGTCCACTACACATTTTGGTTCATCATTATTTTCTACATA
>NW_012137814.1:10813-11231 GCF_000956105.1 Propithecus coquereli | reverse complement strand
CCACCATGCCCGGCTAATTTTTTCTATATATTTTTAGTTGGCTGATTAATTTCTTTGTATTTTTAGTAGAGACGAGGTCTCGCTCTTGCTCAGGCTGATTGCGAACTCCTAGAGCTCAAACAATCCTCCTGCCTCAGCCTCCCAGAGTGCTAGGATTACAGACGTGAGCCACTGCGCCCGGCCAAGAGCTACCCTTTCATTTTGCATGAGATAATAGTAATAAGCCCATTATGTGCTCTAGATCCTTATTTGAACTTGCTCTCCCCTTTGTTATATGAGAATTGTACACAATAGAATGAAAAAAAGAAAGTAACATGACAAAGTCACTCACTAGTCCTATAACTTGTCCACATACAAATATTTGCTGATGGATTCAAAGAAAAGGTAGATTTGACCTTTAACATGAAACTGATTAAGA
>NW_012137814.1:8377-9143 GCF_000956105.1 Propithecus coquereli | reverse complement strand
AGGAGTACAGGAAGGTTGACATGGGAAAACTTCAGATAAATTTTCATTTTTTTTCTAAACAAGAACATCAGAGGGGGTGGCACAGTAGAACAACAAACCAGTTAAGTGATGCGAAAGAGTCGTGGGGATCTGAACTAGGTTTTATGGACATCCCTTAAATTTTGTGCTTCACTTTTGATATCTTTATTACAGTCTCTATCACAAGGCCAATTGGCTTCAAGAATCCACCTGGAAAATTCTTACAATATTTAGCTACTAAATTGTACTTTTAGGACTGCCTCATTACTGTAATTTTTAAAAACCTTCTTGTCCACCTCCTTTACTCTGCCCTCAATCACCAAATAGCCAGGTTAGCCCACACTTCATTGATCTGTTGCTCCCCCTCTAAGACAGTGAGATTGTCTATGATTCCAGTAAACTACATTCCTGAATTACTTATAGAAATAGTTTCAACTGAACCACAATGGACAAGATGCTCAAATATTGAAATAAATATTTCTTGCTCCTGTTTATTTTGGATGGGGCGAGGCATTAGTAAGATCCTTGTCCTTCAATGTCCTTATCCTCAGACCAATTCTAGAGCTTTCAGTCCTTTGTCTTCTCTTGAAAGAAACTATTTTTAATGCCAAAACAATATAAAATTTGCCTTTAAATGATTCAGGGAAAATCCAGAGAAAGAGTTGTCTATTTATAGGAAATTAGAAGATACAGTGTTTAACAAATTATATTCATCCATATATTATTTAAAGAATCTAATTTTTATCTA
>NW_012137814.1:7682-8327 GCF_000956105.1 Propithecus coquereli | reverse complement strand
ACTGTGACTCTGGTATAAAAACATGTTTAAAGATATAATCAGCCTTGGTGTAAATGTTGACTTGTATATGTGAATTTGGTGGGATACTTATATTGGACTTATGGGCCCTGATCCTGAAGTCAAAATCACCTGGGTTCTGATGCTGGCTCTCTCCTTTGTAGATCAATTTAACTTCTTCAAGTCTTAGTGCCCTCCCCTGGAACTTGAGAATCAAAATTATATCTATATTTTGATGTTATGATGATTCAATGAAATATTAAGTAAAGTGGTTAACACAGAGCCTGGCACATGGTAAGTGCTCAATAACTTACTTTTTAATTGAATAAACCAAAGATGTTTTCCATTTCTTAATTATTTTATTAGGCAACTGCACTATCCTGTGTTGAACTTAATTTTCTTTAATTTTCAAAAGAAATTATTTTAACAAAAGCATTGATTCCATCAGTTGGTTCATCTGAGATTTATTAAAAGATAAAACAAAAATGTTTGGGCCGGGTACGATGGCTCACGCCTGTAATCCTAGCTTTCTGGGAGGCCGAGGCAGGAGGATCATTTGAGCTCAGGAGTTCGAGACCAGCCTGAGCAAGAGCGATACCCCGTCTCTACTAAAAATAGAAAAAAAAATAACTGGACAACTAAATATAT
>NW_012137814.1:4085-5131 GCF_000956105.1 Propithecus coquereli | reverse complement strand
TCTCTACTCATAACAGCATAGTCATTAACTTAATGTCCCACCTGGGTCTCTAGACAGCTTTGTTTAAAATTGCTTATCTCTTCCTTTTTGTTTGACCTCATAAACCCTTATGTAGAAATCATGATGGGTAATTTATACGTGGTCTATCAGTCGGCCAATATCTCACCTTTCCTCTGGGGAGTGTTAAAACATTCTTTTAAATCTTTTTAACCCTTTAAAACTAGACATATTAAAATACAAAAAGTGAAAAATATTAAAAGCTCATTTATGCATGGGGCGCCAATTCTCTGGAAAAATTCAGTGCAAACACACTTGCTTTTCCAAATAGAGAGCTACTCTCCTTTCCTCTCATTAAACCTGAAAACGGCTGATGAGAATGAAAAAAATTAAGTCTCCCCTCTAAGATTTATGCTGGTCTCCATGGAATAAGCCATGGCCAGTTGTTCTAGATAATCATGCCTTTTCATCCTGACTTCACACCCAATCTGGAGACTGAGCTGCAGGGACTTCTCATCTAATATGATGTACAGTTCTGGATTCCTGCCTGCCCTTTTTGAGAGTATCCAGAAAACTGGGACTTGTAAGTTGAGAAGAAAGGGGAGATAACGTGGATGTCATAGGAGCTGCAGAATTTATGCAGTGTAGCTAGGACAATGTATAGAAAAGCAAGGAAAAGAATACCCAAATCTTAAATTACCGTATGCGTGTGAAAGAGAGGCTAAACTTTGAGGGTCACCACAAAGGGAGCTAGAACTTTATAGTTTGGGCAAGATTACTAAGTGTCTCTCAGTAACAGAGGCCCTGATTTGCAGGGATTTTCTATTTCTAATGTCTAAATTACTCTGGAATTATCACAGCAGAACTGAGGAGGCAGAAACACCACTTCTGAAATTCATCTATTAACTCTAGCATGGTAGACCCCAGGATTTCTTGTCTCAGAACTGGCAATGTTCCAGAACTTGCTTCCTGATTTTCCTGGGAGGAGAATTTGACAGTACCCTTAGGTCAGACTTTGAGATGAAATATTTAAAGCACGAGGACACTTG
>NW_012137814.1:0-410 GCF_000956105.1 Propithecus coquereli | reverse complement strand
GGGACTACAAAGAACATTCAACTGTAAACACAAGATTGAATTACAAAACCTGATATCTAGATGACCTCTGTGGTCCCCTCTAACTCTCAGACTCTGGGATAATAGTCAAAGGATGGTTTTCCCAAGTCTATTTAAAAAAAAAGTTCTCTCTTCTTGTGGCCCTCAATTCCATTTAGCAAAGTTACAAATGCTTCTGTATTCCCCCTTATTGCAAGAATTGTTCAAAATACATCATATAAATACAGTTGAGAAACCTATTTGTCAAAGCAGTAGTCTTTCCTAAAATATTTTCGAAAGCGGTGTCATTTGATCACACAGGTTAAAGCAGGTGTACCATTTTGCCCACAAAATTGCAGGTCAGGCAAAATCACAATATTTTTCTGTTAGTTGATTTGAGGAACACAAACTAG
>NW_012137813.1:3021-3942 GCF_000956105.1 Propithecus coquereli | reverse complement strand
ACAGTACATCTTTCATTCTTTCTTTGCCATTTTTAAGTAGTTCAGCTTTAATTTATTTGAAAAGTTAAGGCCCCATTAACAACATGTCAACAGTGAAAAATTAAATGGTGAGGTGTAGGTTTAAACCAAAATACACTAAAAATTATGTGAAATGTAAACGGAATTAATACGCAAACAAAAAGACAAAAGATTTTCAGAATGGCTATTTAGAAATTGCATGCTGCTTAAATGATACACTTATTAAATAAATACACAAATTTGAAAGTTAAGAAATTCAGGCAAAATCCATCTTAAGCAAGAGGCATGAATGTTGATAATAAGGGTCATTTTCTAACATCCAAAAAGTCAATCCACCAGCAAGTTGTAATATTACTAGAAATTAACTTAAAATAAATGATATTGATTGCTAATGACTGATCAGGGTGGTGGTTGCTGAAGATTGGGGCAATTTCTTAATTAAAAAATGCTGTATTGTTAAAAATTGCTAATAATCATCTGAACCACCAGCAAGTTGTAATATTTTTGCTGCTAGAGGATCTTGTCTTGATATTGATTGCTAATGACTGATCAGGGTGGTGGTTGCTGAAGATTGGGGCAATTTCTTAAAACAAGACAACAGTGAAGGTTGCCACATCAATTGACTCTTTCTTTCATGAAAGATTTTCCTGTAGCATGAAATTCTGTTTGATAGCATTTTACTCACAATAGAGTGTCTTTGAAGATTGGAGTCAGAGAGGCAAGATGGTTTACTGCAAAAGTATTAGATGAAAATACCAAAGTCCAGGTATAATTCTGAAGGAAAAGTGTGAGAACCTACAAAAGATCCCATGAGAAGAAGTTGTGGAGCAGAATGAACAAGAAGGAGCAAGATTTCATCAGAGATCAACCCCTGAGGAACTTGGAGCCTGGTGGAAAGGGTAG
>NW_012137813.1:0-326 GCF_000956105.1 Propithecus coquereli | reverse complement strand
AATTCAATAAGATGTAATAATCTTAAATATATATATACCTAACACAGGAGCTCCCAAATTCATAAAGCAAATTCTACTAAATTTAAAGAAAGAAAGAAATAACAACCTCATAATAGCTGGGGAACTCAACATTCCACTGACAGAACTAGACAGATCATCAAGGTGAAGATCAACAAAGTAATACTGGACATAAATGGAATTCTAGAACAAAGGGACCTAACAGACATTTATAGAATATTCTACCCCAAAACTGCAGACTGTACATTCTTCTCATCAGTGCATGACTTTCTCCAAGACAGATTGTATGTTAGGCCACAAAACAAGTC
>NW_012137812.1:3128-4784 GCF_000956105.1 Propithecus coquereli | reverse complement strand
TTAATGCATTATGTGTTAGTTGATAGGGGAATAGGAAGGAGAAGAAACTATATTGTTATGTATGTGCATGTATGTGTATGTGTGTTTTTATAGACACACACACAACAAATATCGTTTCTTTTCTTTCCCATTCATATCAAAACATTCACATCAAAATAAGGAAGAAAAACTCAAGTATTATAGACAGTCAGAATCATGACCGATTCTGCAATCAGTCATGTGGTGTAGCAGATATTTACATCTAGCATTTCCATTACCTATTCCATTTCCTCAACATTCACTTACAAGGCAACCACCACTGGTGAGACTGTTACAGGTTCTTCAGGCAAGGGAAGACTAGCTTTCTCAGACAGGGGGCGGAGACATGCCTCTACTAGCAATGTAGGCTTAGCAGAATTTAGGAATTCAAAGTTCTCATTTCATCTAAGTTTTCCTATATGTCCCCATCCTAATTTTCAGAGTTCCATTCCTTTCCAATTAATGCACCAACTTTAAGAAAAATGATCCTGTGAGTTAGAGAAGTCAGTTTCTATTGCAATTCAGCTATCGCAACTAGATTTTGTATTTGTTTTCAGATCTTTCAGACTTGAAGTGACAGTAGATAACGATTTCTTTTAGCGCAGTCATAGAACTTATTGGGTTATTATGTAGAATTCAGCTGGGAATTGAAAGCCCTGAAATTATTTTCTTTTGATACCTACAAAATACTATATCAATCTGAAATAGAATCACTAGAAACATTACACACACACACACACACACACACTCACACACATGCAATTTGTTACAAGGATTTGAGCATATACAATTATGGAAACTGGTTAGAATAGTCTCTGTAAATTTGTTGATTTTTGTATCTGATACTGGAGCTTAAATATTCTAGGGCATGCAGGCAGGAAGAAAAAAGAAAGGTATAAAGTGTGAGAGAGTAAAGCCAAGCTGAAGCTCACAAACATGAACAGAAACCTATGAGCACAGACTGGAGCACATGTCAGTTCTCACTCCTCCGACCTTGATCATATGGGTGTCCTGTAGGAGAAACTGGTGCTTCCTTCTTGAAAGTAATCAAAAGCCTGTCTTAAGTATTTGAGAAGGTGTAGGAAGATTCAGAGGAAAGTAGAAAAGTTGAAAATGTTTATATCCCCATAATATCCTGAATAAATAAAAAAAAAAAGTTGTAGGCTTTGCTGCTGCCCTATGCTAATCAATTAAGTAAGCAGGTGAGTGACAATATGCATTAGCAACAAAAGCATCTCTTGACTCTGTTCTCAACATCCTTTCAAGCCTCAAAAGCAGTATGATTCCTGTTTTGCCTCTTCCCTCTAAATTGCACACAAGATGTCTCTGTGGCCCCCCCTAATCTGAAACATACAGAGAAGGGAATACCAGGAAATGTAATTTAGCCTAGGCGAGTCCACACATTACTAAGCCACTGCAAGATAATCCATAGGTTGTTTCTATATTGTCCACGTACTGTGTGTATACAATTAATTAATATTTCCAAATTATGTTTTAAAAATTGACCTAATTTTTATCAAGATCTATTTCTTATAAATTCCAACATGTGAAAAATATAAGAAATGAATCAGATATAACTTTATATAAGTTTGAGAAATTTCTACATTCTTAATGGCAGTAATACCCCAGATTTCTTTC
>NW_012137812.1:0-523 GCF_000956105.1 Propithecus coquereli | reverse complement strand
ATGACTGCAGTTTGTGGTTTAAATTTGAAAATCTATTGCATTTTTTAGCTTATCTCTGTGATAATCAATACTAAATCTGTACCTTGAGTAATATAAACCTGTAAGATTGCTTTAATCCATGTATTCACTTATTGAATATCCACTAGCCTAAATCTTAAATTATTGAGAGCACAACTGAAACTCAGTATGTCAATATAAAGGATTCTGAACATTTAAATAACATGTTTCAAAACCCATCAAATAACAAATCTCAAGAACATTTCTCTGGTAACCTGCAATTCTAATGAACACTTGAGCATCTGTTTTTCTAATGTTAGCAAATTAGAAGGCATGATGTAAAGGCTGAGGATGCTTTAAAAACAGGAATATTTTTTTTTTTTTTTTACTTCAGCAAAAGATGTTTAGGTTACGTGCGTTGCCCTTGGTTCCCCACCCCCCCCAACCGAAGTCCGTGTTTCAAATATGTCCATCCTTCGGGTAGTGCGCATTGCACTCCTTGTGTATACAAATACCCGTCCCCTCC
>NW_012137811.1:2703-3445 GCF_000956105.1 Propithecus coquereli | reverse complement strand
TACACACACGTGCACGCACACACTTTCTGCCTCTGCACTGATTTTCCCCCTCCCACCTTAGGAGCTTTTTTTTTTTTTTTTTTTTGAATGTTTAAGATATGGGCTCTGCCACCCAAACTGGAGTACAGTGGTGTGATCATAGCTTACTGCATCCTAGAACTCCTGGGCTCAAGCCGTCCTCCTGCCTCAGCCTCCCCAGTAGCTGGGACTATCGGCATGCACCACTGGCATTTTTTGTAATTAAAAATAATGCTGCATTTATCATCTTAATGCTTAAAGCTCTTTCCGTATATAAGATTATTTTCTACAGATAGATTCCCAGAAATTGAATTACTGGGTCAAAGGTTATGAACATTTTTAAGGCTCTTGCTAAACGTTGCCAAATTGCTTTCCACAAAGGTTGCACCGGTTTACGCTCATTACACTGAAGGGTCCAGTTTACTGTCCCCTTCTCTAAATTAGATATTATTTTGTTAAGTACTATACTAATTCAGATAAACTGATAATCATTATAGCATTACTCTTAATGGCATTAGTAGAGAAATTTTTGAAACTCCATACGAGATTGTACTTTTGCATCAAGTGATACATAGTATATTAAATAAAAGTATAACAAAAAATATCAAGGATCATGAGTGTTCTGATGTCCAGGTGTCAATATGCAAATATAAAATCTACCAGCCCCTTAATGTAGTCAGCTTTATAAGCATAAAATAATTTGAAATTTCACTACTTAGTGCAT
>NW_012137811.1:0-516 GCF_000956105.1 Propithecus coquereli | reverse complement strand
ATAACCACAGTACAATTTTCAAAACATGGAAAGCAAACTTGCTGCAATACCGTTAACTAATCTACAGTCTTTATTCGAATTTTGCCCACTGTCCCACTAACATTCCTTTTCTGATCCAAGGTCCAATTCAGAATTCCAGGCTCTCAGTCTTCCTTTGTCTTTAGTGACTTTGACACTTTCGAAGAGTACTGACAAGTTATTTTAGAATGTTCTTCAATTTGGGATTCTCTGATGTTTCCTCACGATGAGATTGAGATTATGCCTTTTGTTCACGATGCCACACGTGGCTTTTTCAGCAGATCTGCCTGGAGTTCCCCGAAGTCGGTGTGCCTCGTTGCTGGTGATGTTCTTTGGTCACTTGGTGAAAGTGGGGTCTGTAGGGCTTCTCCACTGCAAAATTACACCTTTTTTTCCTTTGTCCTTGATGAGTATTTCATGGGGAGATTCTTTGAGACTCAAATATCCCATTTCTCTTCGTTCTCTTGCCCAATAAGAACCATTATCAGCGATTCTTGC
>NW_012137810.1:10439-11026 GCF_000956105.1 Propithecus coquereli | reverse complement strand
CCCCCAAAAGTTTCCAGGTGCCCCTTTGTAATCTCATCTTTCCACCTGTCTCCACCCACCAGCACCATGACAGTTTACAAATGTCAATGGCAACCCTTGAAAGTTACTCTATAAGGATAAAATTGGGAGGGCCCTTAGCTCTAAGAACTCTATACTCTTTTCCCAAAGAAATAAAGAATATTCTACCCACCATTTAGCATATCATGAGGTGCAGACATAAAAGTAGAAGTGTGGTAAGACCCCAGCGTCTCCTCCACTAGTGGAGGTGGACCCTTTTCCCCTCAGGAAACGTAATTTTGCTTTCTATTTCTATGCTAAAAAACCTGCAATAAAAGCTGCTTGTGTGGAAGTGCTAGTGTCTGTCATCACTCAGTCCCATGAGTTTGTGATTTTTCCAAGCAAGAAGCCAAAGAACCAGGACAACAACTTTCAAAAATCAACTTTGACATTTTTCAAGTGTTAAACCAATCTTGCATTCCTGGGATAAACCCCATTTGGTCATTTTGTACCTACCCTTTCCAGATATTGTGGATTTCATCTAAAATGTTGTTAAAATTTTATGTGCACAAGAGGTATTTCTCTATAGT
>NW_012137810.1:0-704 GCF_000956105.1 Propithecus coquereli | reverse complement strand
CAGGGGGCGGGGCCAGCACCCCAGCCGCTGGCGGGCTGAGGCTAGGGCGCACTTCCTGCTGTGTGGCTGGCTGTAGTGAGGGCGGTGTCTGGGCCGCGCTCAGCCGACGCACCGCTGACACTCCCACAGCGAAGCCACCGGGAAGGCGTCTAAAGTAATCACTTCAGGCAGCGTGCCCCACTTCCCCCCGAGCCAGAGCTCCTGCCCAGCAGTCTCCTTGGCTATGTGGAATTTAATTTAAAACAGGAAAGATGTAAAAGTTTGTTTTCCACTCCCTTTGTGCGACCTTGGGACACCTCGAGTGTGTGGAAGTGTGCGAGGGAGGAGGGGGACCTGGCTGAGCGAGGTCTGGACCTGGGATTTCTGGAGCTCTACCTTACCATCTCCACTTTTGGAAGGAAAAATTGACCAATGTCCATTGTTTTCCCGAGTTTACGATCGAGTTAATAGAGCCTAAGAACCCTGCCTTGTGCGGTGAGTTTGTAGCGAGAAAGCAAAATATCAGCTCCCTCTGCAAAAGCAAAAATTCAGACTGTCCATTCATTGTGTAAATGGAAACAGACCCAGATAAGACACAGTCACAGATAAAACCAGCTGCAGAGTTAACACGAAACAACATTTCTCCCCAAGGTCGGGCTGCAGCTGTGGAGTCAAAACAATCTTTTTCACAGCTGTTCGTTTACTGCAAAATCTTGTTTTCTAAA
>NW_012137809.1:2775-3259 GCF_000956105.1 Propithecus coquereli | reverse complement strand
GTTGTTAATTGGACCACATTTAGGGACCATATTGAAAGCTAATAAATCTCTTCTTCATTTCATTTTAGATTTCCTCTTCATTTTAGACTTTATTATGTTGGTCTTTATTTTAAAGACACCAAATTAGCTATGTATTTTTGCTGTAAAAACAATACTGACTTCAACATTGGACAGATATCCCCATATTAATAAAGTTACTTAATGTCAATGTAGTACTGAATTGTCAAATTATGTAAAACCAACTGTTTTTTACCACCAAGGAAATAGAATTGATCCATCAAAATATATAACCACTAATTCAGATTAAATCAACAATATTTATTGACTTTTCATAAAATTGACTTGCTAGCACGTTACCCATGAGATAATATAATGGTGGAGGTGAAGGAGGGATGTCCCCCTATGAACATGGTTGTCATGAGCTTTATTATGCAAAAGGTTAGGTTTTAAGACAACTGGGTTTAACACGAAGAGAATGGGGATT
>NW_012137809.1:0-391 GCF_000956105.1 Propithecus coquereli | reverse complement strand
TGCAATTATTAATACTATGCAACCCAACAATTGCACTCTTGGTCATTTAATCCCAGAGAAATGGAAGTTTAGATTCACACAAAAACCTTTACATTTAACATTCATGGCAGATTTATTTGTAAGATCTCAAAACTGGAAACAACCCAAATGGCCCTTAATGGGCAAATGGTTAAACAAACTGATGCATCCTTACTATGGGATATCATGGAATACTATTCAGCAATTAAAAAAATGCAAACTATGGATACATGCTACAACTTGGATGAATGTCAAGGAAATTATGCTGAGCAATAAAATTCAATCCTAAAAGATAATATATTGTATGATTCAATTTATATAACTTTCTTGAAATGACAAAATTATATCAACATAAAACAGACTAGTGGTTGCT
>NW_012137808.1:3517-4556 GCF_000956105.1 Propithecus coquereli | reverse complement strand
TAATGAATGTTAGAGTCATTTTATCTATTTCCATTAAAAAATGTTTTCTGATAGTTTTATTGAATTGCATTAAAATTATAAATTAACTTAGGAAGAATGACAACTTTATTCCTATCTACAAACGAGGAATTTTTTTTCATTTGTCCAAGTTTACTTCTGTGTCATTCAAGAGACATTCACTCATATATACAAAAACCATTTATCCATAAATTTATCTAACCCAAGACACCAAACAAACGCATGCACAACTAATCCAAACTCCTCTGAGATATAGCCTGAGACCCAGGACTTAGTAGAAACCCATGGATGGGCTTCAGGAACATAATGAATTCCTTAAATTATGTATGAAACTTTCTGTGTATATGTGCGTGTGCAGTTTAAATTGAATTTTTATTTTGCCTTGTTTTCTCTGAGAGATGGTTATAGTTTTCCTCTGCATTCTCACTCATATACAAACTTTCTACATTGTAAGTTTCCCCAGAAATAGAAATCCTATGTTTTCAAAGAAAAAACACATTCACATATGACTCGCTCTCTTTGTGTGCTTCCAATTTCAATGAGCCAAGCAGCAAATAATTCCTCTCTATCCAGAATTAGGCCATGCAATATGATAGAAGGTGAAATAAAAATAATTCTTTTACTCAAAAAAAATTTGTAGATTATTTGTGACAAAAAACTAAAACACTAAAATCAAGTAGAGAACCATAAATGTCACCTGCAATGTAATCCAACACAGAATTCAATGAGGAGATCAGCAGCTGTCAGAGTACACTTCCTGCAAAGAGATGCCTTAAATGTAGCCTTTTCCATCTGGAAAGCGGAGAGATTCCAGATAAGGTGTTATGTTATAAAAATGTAATTGTGTTATTCCGTACTCTTAACATTTCCCATATTCAGGATTTTCATTTCCCAATAGTGACAATGGAGTTGAAGTTATGAAATAGAGGTGAAGAAAAAGAATTCTTTCTTTTATTTTCTTTTCTCTTTTTAACAGAGCAATTGTCTTCATTTGATTAAATTTTCCAAAGGCATTGCCAAG
>NW_012137808.1:0-362 GCF_000956105.1 Propithecus coquereli | reverse complement strand
ATATCAACTTCTTTATGTTAATAGACTGTTGGAATTTTTGTTCATTTTGTTTTTAAATTCCTCAGACTCTAATCACCAATTTCTAAACACATTGGGAATGCCTTATCCAGACACACAAAACCCTACTATCTGATCCAAGAGGAGTCTAGATTAAAAGGGGTTCAACATAATTGTGTCTTCTCTTTATCATTTCTGTTTCTAAAGATGAACATCAGCTGAGCTCACTGGCTCCCTGCCCTTCTCCATTTGCCTTCAAGGCTGCAAAACCCTGGGTCATGAGAGAAGCAGAAGCCTCCGCATCTCAGATGCCTCCACACTTTCCAACAGTTCTTCCTGGTCACCTTTTTCTTAGCTGTAATGTA
>NW_012137807.1:2710-3262 GCF_000956105.1 Propithecus coquereli | reverse complement strand
CTCAAGAAAGCATCAGAGTAAAATAATTAACTGTCTGTGGATGGCAAAAGACTCAAAATGGTCATGGTTGAAGATCGAATGAGAGTTCATTATAATGCAATTGACAAGGAAATTCAGTTATTTCTGTGACATACACATTTTAAGATAATAACTGAAATTATGACTGATAACATTATATCTGGACATATTAGATTTCCAGGAATTTCATACAATTTCTGGAACACTTATATTAATAACATACACCCATACGAATATAACAGAAAGAAGGTTTAGCATCACTTGTAATTTTACAATTCTTCCCATGAAATTTAACATATCACACAAGCCTAATTAGTTTAATATCTTTCTTTTTATAAGAAGAGAACAAATTTTTTTGAAATTTTGCAGGGGCCCTCTGGAAAATCCAAAAGTTAGTTTGAGGTGAAAAGACCTCATTCAGAATTTGATTTTGAGAAGCTGTAAAAAATGTCAAAAGCTGTAAAATACTTAATTAAATAGGATCACAGTTTACTGTGAAACAATACTTAGTTATCCATTTAGCCAAAGTGACAA
>NW_012137807.1:0-730 GCF_000956105.1 Propithecus coquereli | reverse complement strand
ATGTGAACTTGAAAAGCATTTGAATCAGTTCCTATTTTTCTGAGAGAACACTTAATTTATATACATGCTTATTTTTCTTTAAGCTCTTTTACAAATTAATTTTGATAATAACATCTGGTGGTAGAAAAATATCACATATGCATAATATACATTCATAGACATATGTAAACATACAAATAGATGCAAACAGAGATCTTATAGCATTCATTAAAAAATTTAAGCAGTGTGTCAGGTACAATAATACAAATCTCACTAGTATATAAAAGAAGAGCTGGACCCAAATTGCGTTTCTGGCAAATGGAACAAGTTAAGCTTACCCACTCAGACAGCTAAAGCCTTTTAGTAATATTTGTGGAAAAGACTTAATATTTTTCATTTATCAGTTTCCAAATAGCTCATTTCCTACCCCTCCCCCCTCTTCTGATGAGCGTCACTTCCCTGAAGTTTACATTTCAAAAATTTATATCCCAAAAGCACAGAGAAAGGATGGACAATTTCTATATGAAGGAATTTTGGGACATATTTGCCTATTATCAGAGGTCAGTCTTAAGGAGGCTGTGGATTAAATTTCAGGTGAGTGACTGAGGGAGCATTTAACAGCTGTCTGAATGTCTCCAAAGCCCATCTGAGTGCATAAAATATCTAGTTAATTTCTAATTAATCTTTTTCCATTTCAGCCTCAGGTAGTTGTTTTTCGGGGACCCTGAGTCCCTTGAGAGTAGGGGCCCAA
>NW_012137806.1:3341-3821 GCF_000956105.1 Propithecus coquereli | reverse complement strand
TCAAAAAAAAAAAAAAAAGAAATGCAAATCAAAACCATAAACAGATACAACTTCACACCCACTAGGGTGGCTATAATTAAAAAGTCAAACATGAACAAGTGTTGGTGAGGAAGTGGAGAAATCAGAACACTCGTCACTGTGGGTAGGAATGTAAAATTTTGCAGCCACTTTGGAAACACAGTCAGGAAGTTCCTCAAACAGCTCAACAGAGTTACTGCAGGACTCAGAAAATCCACACCCCCCCCAGATACATGCCCAAGAGAAATGAAGCCAGTGTTTGCATGATACAGTCTTTTTTTAATGCTTTTTCTTTTAATCTAGCTCTGTTTACTTTCTTATATAGGTATATTAAGGATAGCATATTGGGAGTTTCTCATATATAGTATATTGTAGATAACATCTTGCTTTTTTATCCAACCCAGAAGTCTCTGCCTTTTGATTAGTATATTTAGATGTACACATTTTTGTTGTTATTTCTGT
>NW_012137806.1:0-591 GCF_000956105.1 Propithecus coquereli | reverse complement strand
GTCTCGCTCTTGGTCCGGCTGGTCTCGAACTCCTGAGCTCAAACAATCCGCCCGCCTCGGCCTCCCAGAGTGCTGGGATTACAGGCATGAGCCACCGCGCCCGGCCCCCATTAAACTTTAGGGAAAGGATCTCATCTTCCTTTTCCCTCAAAACTTTTGCCAGCTGAAAGTATTCAAGGGACCCTACACCCTCCAATGAGTCTTTACTCCAAAACACTTTCATCCATTCGGACGCTTTGATCCATTTTAAAATGGGTGTGACAACCACATTCATAATTTCATATTTTTATGAGGCCGAGTTTTAATCAGTCTTTGTCACTGAAAGTATCTCTCAAGTTTATCTTTTACCGTTCGGGGTAGAGAAACGGTTGCATCTTCCAACCCTGGAAGTCCCTGAGTACTCCCTTTCATTCCCGCTTGCAAATTAGATAATTGTTTTTATTTTTTTGATTTTTTTTATTATTTCAGCATATTATGGGGGTACAGATGTTTAGGTTACGTACGTTGCCCTTGTCCCCCCTCCCCCACCAAGTCCAAGCTTCAGGCGTGTCCATCCCCCAGATGGTGTGCACTGCACTCTTTGTGTATGCA
>NW_012137805.1:2949-3300 GCF_000956105.1 Propithecus coquereli | reverse complement strand
TTATATTATCCATGGAATTTTTTTAAATTAAGCTTTTATTAGCCTCAAAAATAATTATATAACTTTTCCTCTTTTTCTTTTCTCTGGAAGACAGTGCAAATTATCTCTTTCTTAAAAACTCATCTATAAAATTATCTCATCCTGGTAATTCTGCTATTTCATATACACCTATGTTATATTAATAGTGAGTCCATGCTACCTCCTACTCCACTAATTCTCTCTTCAACCACATATTAAACTTACTTTTCCCTTGCCTATTTTTGTTTTCCTTGCGACCATCAGACAATGTTCAAAATAGTCCAGCATGTTTTCCCCACCTTGTATCACTGAGGGTCCCAGCAGGAAGCAGAT
>NW_012137805.1:0-914 GCF_000956105.1 Propithecus coquereli | reverse complement strand
TGAAGCTCGGACTTGGGGGTCAGGGAGGGTAAGGGCATCATACGTAACCTAATCATCTGTATCCCCATAACATGCTGAAATAAAAAAAAAAAAGATAGAGATAGGACTAGAAAAAAAAAAAAAGAGTCACTTGAGCTAACCTATTCAGGTCATCTTCCTGCGGCAGCAAGCAAGTTGGAGAGCAAACCTGGAGAGATCAACAAACATTGTCCAGTACACTGATCTTCACTCAAATCGTGAAAAGCATGAATGTCCAATAACCAAGTGTTTCATAACCAGCTTGACATAGACACAATGCATGGTAGGAAGCATTTGAAGATAATTAAGCACACTTCTAATCACCTAGTTGCTCATTTGTTTCCGGCAGCTCCCAAGGAACAAAGACTGTTTTGCTTATCCTCTTATCACCAACACCCAGCCCAAAACCTGAAATATAGTATGTGCTCAATAAGTTGTAGATGAATGAAAGAGGGAAGATACAGCATGACCTTGTGTGAGTCACATGACCTTTCAGGTCTAGTTGATTTTTTTTATTTTAAGAATAGAAGTTGGACTGGATAATCTCTAAATTCATTGAGAACACTGGTTGTCCTTGTGTCTATGACTCTAAGACCTTTCATTCACGTTTGTCAATGAACTTTGAAAACACCCTTTGTTATTCAGAGGCCCGGGTATTCCGGTTGACCTACAAAGACTTCAACAGGAACTGGAGCCTTTGGGTAAAGTTAACAAGTCAGCCCAGATTCTCCACTGCTTAAATGCCCTTGAACTGAATAGCTTATTCAGGCCTTTGTTAATTCATGGCTCCCTCATCCCATCTGCCCATGGTGGCCTTCAAGGACAAATTTCCAGCTATTCAGAAAGCCACAGCTGCCTCTGCTGCATGAATACAATGACTTTTTGAGAAGCCAAGG
>NW_012137804.1:4326-6410 GCF_000956105.1 Propithecus coquereli | reverse complement strand
TATGCTTCCTGGTTCACGTGCTCATCAGAAATTACCAATATTACCAGTACTTGAATAACTGATCACTGAAGAGCTTGTTTTTGACCAAAAAGCGGTCTTGATCAACTAGTTTTAACCAAACTGCCGCTTTCGGTCAAATGTCCCGGGGCAGCCCTGACTGCATGCGTGTGCTTGTCACCTGGTGAAATCCTGCCATGTCCTTCTGAGTCCAGCCTCTGAAACCTTCTCTAACTGGCGGGCGTCAGCTGCTCCCTGGTCTTTGTGCCCACCGCTACGGCCCCCTCAGCACCCAGACTACCGTCCGCAAGCTGCGCCTTCTCCCACAGCTGCAGTGTGAAGGGTCAGGCCTGTGGCTAGTTATCTCCGCCACATGGCGAATGCTGAACACATTTCTGATGAGTAAACGTTTACAGTGATACAACAAGAAAAAACCTACATTGTTTTTTTGGAGACAGGTCTTACTCTGTCACCCAGGCTGGAGTGCAGTGGTGCCATCACAGTTCACTGCAGTCTCGGACTCCTGGGCTCAAGGGATCCTCCTGGCTCAGCCTCTGGAGTAACTGGGACTACGGGCAGGTGCCACCACGCCCACCTAATTCTTATTTTTTTTGTCGAGATGGAGTCTCACTATGCTGCCCAGGTTGGTCTCGAACTCTTGGCCTCAAGTACTCCTCCTGCCTTGGCCCCCCCATGGCGTGGAATTCCAGGCGTGAGCTACTTGCCCAGCCACGTCGGCCTGTAGGCAATAATCAGTAGCATCGATGGGGGGGTGTTATGCTGCACAGGTGCGACGCAATGCGGGACAGAGACACCCTCAGACTGAGCAGAAGAGGAGTTAGGTAACTTAGCCATGTCCTGTGTCACCTGGCAGTGACAGAGTCCAGGACCAAGGTCCCAAAAGCCAGGCTCCTGATGTGTTAGTCACTCATACCAGACTCCCCAAGGTCCTGTTAAAGGAGAGACCTCCGGGCCTTGCCCAGAGTCACTGAATTGGAATTTGGGGTCTCAGGCTTTTTCACGGGTGCCCAGGGGCTTTTAATGCCCCCGACAAACCAAGCACAGGAGCTGCAACCCCTCCCTCCCAACCGCCGCCTGTGCTCCAAGGTTGTGTCCTCCAGGTGCGTGGTGGTCGCCGCCTGTGTTCCTGCGACGTTTCCGCCCGGCCAGTTGGCGCGACAGGCCTTGTCGGTAGAGGGCGCTAGAGAGATGCTGGAGAAGCAGGGGCTTTGCCTCCTGATTCCAGACCCACCCCCTTCCTGTCTTTTCTCTTTTTTTCCCTTTTCTTTTTGTTCTGCCAGCCAGCAATGAGCAGCACCTCCCCATGGGTGGCTTCTCCTGGAACCCCAACCCGGCAGCAGGCTCTCAGCACCTCGGCAGACTCCGCTACCAGCCAGCAGGGCACAGCTGCTCTCTCCAGCGAGGTCTGGATCTCAGCTCTGGGCCAGGCCCTTCCAGATTTGTTTCTTTTTTATTTTTGGAGAGGCGGGGCCTCGCCATGTTGCCCAGAGGCTGGTCTCCAACTCCTGGCCTCCCCCGGTGCTGGGATTTCCCACGTGAGCCACTGCGGTTTCTTAGACGCTCTGTGTCAGCCCCGGGACGATGGCTGTGCCCTCTATCTGCCACCCTCGCATTCTGGAGCGTCCTCTTTACCCCTTAGCGGGCACTCCTGTTATAATTAATAATTCTTCATATTAAACTTTCCGTGTTCAAAGAACCCCGTGGGTTCTGTCTCCTGATTAGACCCTGACGGCCATGTGGGACATCGGGACACACAACACGATGTCAGAGACGGGAGGAGAGATCCGCGTGTACGGGCACAGGAAGATGTTCAGGTTGTACCATGAGATGAAGAAAGGCAGCTGACAAAATAGCACGTAGTTTATATACAGACATGCTCTTAACTGTTAAAAAGTAATCATCTATGGGAGCGTAATTTTGTGTGTTTAAGCTTTATATATTCCTGTATTTGCAGTTTTTTGTTTGTTTGTTTGTTTGTTTTGAGACAGAGTCTCACTGTGTTGCCCAGGCTAGAGTGCCGTGGCATCAGCCTAGCTCACAGCAACCTCACACTCCTGGGCTCAAGC
>NW_012137804.1:0-1326 GCF_000956105.1 Propithecus coquereli | reverse complement strand
ACGGGCACTATCGTCTTCAGAGCAGGTACCATTAGTGACTAAATCAGCAGTGTTTTAGGCACCACATCCACTTTTTCAAAGACATGTATTTTCATATTACAAATGTAGGAATATTTGGCAAGTTTCAAAAAAAGAAAAAGCCTTATGTTTGAGAACATTCTTGAAAGGCACAAGGACTATAAACAAATTTAAATTCTAAATAGGGGAGATTGGTCTCCTGGTCTGAATCCTGCCTCTGGCACAGGCAAGGCAGTGACCTTGGGCAAGGTGGCCTGGGTGACCTTGGCAAGCCATTTAAACCACCCCGGGGGTGGCGGGGGGAGTAAATGAGACGGTTCATGTGAACTGCCTAGCTTTCCACCTTGCCTCCCCCATCCAAAAACGAGAGACAAAAACAAAAACTAGTAAAGCTGTGGCAAACTGAAATCCCTTTCCAGCCTAAGGGACCTTTCATTCGTGACATCTGCTCTTGGCCAGGACAATGTGCACGCTACAATGAGACCCTTCAATGGCTGTCAGTTACTAGACTCAAACTCTAGTTGCCGGGTTACAAAGGGAAGGGCGTCTTGTTGACTGGACAAATAGAAACACACAAACTAGCGTCCTACACTGCTGGTGGGAGGGTGAAACAGGACAACTGCTTTTAGGACAATCTGGCAATACCTGGTGTCATCCACCACATACGGGTACACGTACCAGACACGTGCGAGGAAACCACCACTAAGTGTCCAGTGACAGGCAAGGGGATAAATAAGTCAACATGGATCGGTCTCAGAACTGCAATGCTGAGTGAAACGGCAAAGAGGAGGAACAATCAGTAAGGTTTAAATTGATAGAATTTAAAAATACAGTACTATACTTGTTTACTTACATGTATTTATAGTAAAAGAATAAAAGCACAGACTTCTAGAATGCGCTCCAAATCCAAGAGAAGACAGGTTTCCAAGGAGGGAGTGAGGTTGGGAGACAAACAAGATCTCAACTCTAACTATTTCATTTTTTTCCAGTTTGAAAGAGTTTATTCAAGTGAAAAGCTGAGAATGACCATTCAGATAGCACAGACTCCAGAGGAACGGGGTCACTGCTCCAAAGTTAAAAGTTACGGTCTTGCTCATATAGGCAGAAAACAAAGAAATTTAGTAGGATCATAACATTGTCTATATAAGGCTGGTTTATGAGTTACAACAATCTAATCAGTTAGTTTTCTTTTCCATTTTTTCTTTTTTCTAGTCTGTCAAATTTAGCAGTGGGGGGTTATATACCAACTTTAGTGACACTAATGTTAGTAAGTTCTGATAACCCACTACCATCGGACCAGCCTGTTTC
>NW_012137803.1:42320-42992 GCF_000956105.1 Propithecus coquereli | reverse complement strand
TGGGGGATTTTTTTTTTCCAGGTCAATGAAGCAACAATAAAATAAATACATCGAGAAGCCATGGAGACACTCACAGACTTAGCTGGACCCAGAGAAATGCGATTCCCTTGATTGGTAAGCAAAAGTTCATCTTGTACTTCTAATGTAGACTTACGATTTTTCAAAACACATCTATATCTATGTCCCTATTTTTCATTTTCAGAATCTACACGCGATGCTGAGAAGACAGAATCGATGATTCCAATTTACATTTTAGGGAAGCCTACCCCACGGAATTAAGCAGTTTATGCAAATCCCAGGCTAGTTAAGGTCTCCAGGCTTTGAACTTGAGTCAGGCTGCCGAGTGCTCTCCTGGACTTTGGGACTAGACAGACCTCGGGAGGACCCTGGGTTCTCTACGTCCTAATTCCATGACTTCGGGTTAATTACGGAGTCACAGACTTCACTTTGCGTGAAGTGGGGAAATGATCCCTCCCGCGCAAGGGCTGCGGTGGGCAAAGTGGGGTGAGCATCGTGAGGGCTGTGAGGACTTGCACCCCAGGGGCGCAGGAAACGGTCTCTCTGAACCGGAGCTCTCGGTGACGACTGTTGGAGAGCAAGTTTGCTGCTGAGCTGAAGGCGTTTCCGCTGTGCGGATCTTTCTTGTGGCTTTGCCTCCTTGTGTTTCCAACA
>NW_012137803.1:39515-39860 GCF_000956105.1 Propithecus coquereli | reverse complement strand
GGAGAAGGAGAAGCTGGGTCACCCTGGTCTGTGGCTGGGGAGAGGAAGTCCTTGGAGTGGGGACGCAGCAGGAGACCAGACGACCCCCCTGTTGCGGCCAGTGCGATGGGACCAGAGAGGAACCGGAGAGACACCAGCAGGCACAGCACAGCACAGCGCGCTCTGGCCGCGGCTCCTGGTGTCCACGGCACCCACGGCAGCCCCAGCCAGAGCGCACACAAGCAACGCCGCGGTGTCCTCCTTCCGCACGCCAAGGGAAACATCTAATAGACTTGTGTGCGCATCTAAAATGGGTTTGATTCTTTTTTTGCCAATTCACTTATTTTCTCAAGTTCTAAAGGTTTT
>NW_012137803.1:33229-33537 GCF_000956105.1 Propithecus coquereli | reverse complement strand
AATGCCACCTACGGGATGACTTAAACAACAGAAATTTATCTCCTCACAGGTCTAGGGGCTGGAAGGCCAAGACCAGTGACAGCAGGGTTGGGTGCAATGAGGCCTCTCTTCCCGCCTTGCCGACAGCCGCCTCCTTGTTGTGCGCTCACCTGGCCTCTGCCGCACACATGCACCCTTGCTGTCCTTCCTCTTCCCGCACGGGCCCAGGCGCCCTGGATGAGGCCCCCCGCCCCGTGACCTCGTTGAACCCTCACACCTCTTCAAGGTCCTGTCTCCAAATACAGTCACCTTGGGCTTTAGGGCTTCAA
>NW_012137803.1:32054-33179 GCF_000956105.1 Propithecus coquereli | reverse complement strand
TGGAGCCAGGCCTGCCGGAAGTGGTGGAGGCTGGACAGCAGCTCAGGCTGGGTGGTCTGGTCTCAGCAGCCGCGCGGGCGGCACCGTGGAAGCAGGTGGTTCTGTGCAGTTCTCAGAGAAGGAGAAGCTGGGTCACCCTGGTCTATGGCTGGGGAGAGGAAGTCCTTGGGGTGGGAAGGCAGCAGGAGACCAGACGACCCCCCTGTTGCGGCCAGTGCGACGGGACCAGAGAGGAACCGGAGAGACACCAGCAGGCACAGCACAGCACAGCGCGCTCTGGCCGCGGCTCCTGGTGTCCGCGGCACCCACGGCAGCCCCAGCCAGAGCGCGCACAAGCAACACCGCGGTGTCCTCCTTCCGCACACCAAGGGAAACATCTAATAGACTTGTGTGCGCATCTAAAATGGGTTTGATTCTTTTTTTGCCAATTTACTTATTTTCTCAAGTTCTAAAGGTTTTTTGGAACTAGAAATTCAGGTCTTATTGAACTAGAAATACCCCAAACCAGGCATAGCCAACTGATGGTTCTAGGGCAACAGTTCCCAGCCGGTGGTCCTTTTGCCCCCGAGCAGGTCGCTGTGTCCTGACTCTGCAGTTTCTGCTCCGGCTCCAAGGTTCTAGTCTCCACGCCTGGACCCACCGGCCAAAGGTCCTTTTCCAGGTTTATGTCCCAGAACAAGAAGTCCCCTGGGGTCTGCAACTTCTCCACCTGTGGGTCTGAAACCCAAAGCCTTTGAGGGCCTAGAAAGTCTGTGCATGTCCAGCCCAGCAACAATTCCAGGGGAATAATGAAGGCATCGTTGCCACGTCCCCGAGGGGCCTGAGAAACACCCTCAGGGACAAAGGCTGGTTGACACGGAGACGCACACCTGCCGGAGCGTGGTCAGCACACAGCCCCTGCTGCGTCCCACCCTGCCCAAGACACCTCCCTGGGCGGCTCTCACCTGGTCGCTAAGTGAGATGAGCTCAGATCTTTCTCACAGTTCCGGAGGCTGGGGACCCAAGACAAAGGTGCCAGCAGACGGGTATGTGGTGGGGTTTGCTTTCCTGGTTCACAGACGGCATCCTCACGTGGTGGGAAGGGAGGGGGAGCTCTCGGGGCCTCTTCTGTAAACGCATAATCCC
>NW_012137803.1:28894-30429 GCF_000956105.1 Propithecus coquereli | reverse complement strand
GGAGCTCTGTTCTCCAACCATTGACGTCATCACGCATGCTCATCACTGAGCACCTCCCTATTTCTGTGGCGTGAGCCTGATCTCAATCTGGTATTCGGGGCCTTGGTGCTGATTTCCTGCAAACCTCTTGATTCCACCCCCACTTCTCGCGCTGCTCCTCCCCACTGCAGGCCTTTCCCTCCCATTTCTGCATGATCAAAGCGTCCTCCTCCTCCAAGGCCCAACTCAGAGACCACTGTGCCCAGGGAGCCTCCTTCACCTGTCCGGGCAGGATGTATCCGTCCCACAGACTCCTTCCCTGCGAGGCTTGGCCCCGGGGCTCCTTCCTGGGTGAGACCCCCTAATTCTGCCAGGTGAACTCAGCCACCCACACCCCCACATCACCTGCCCAGAAGTGAGTGGAAGGAAATGGCAGGAGGAGAGAGTCTGCCAAGGGGAGCCCTTAGCTGGTGCTTTTTCCACCAGATCCCAAATCCCAATTTTAAGTGTATGTCCAGGAAAGCCATTCATCAAAATGCCCTTTGGATAATATTTTAAAGTCAGAAATTCATGAAGAAGACAACAAAATCCAGACATATTTAGCACAGATATTAAAACGGAGAAACACTGCTACGGAACACAGCCTGTTAGTGTGGGAGCCGTGGCTTCGCGCTGCCATTCCAGTGGTTTGCAAATAAAGCTCCAGGCTTGGGGGGAGCCCAGAGCCAGCTGGGCCAGTGAGTCCCAGGCTGGGCCGTCTGCGAGTCTCCTGTGAGCCCTGCGGTGTTCTGCTCCCACCTGCCTTCTCAGCACCAGCGCCGCTGATTCCTGCCCCAGAGCCCGGCACTTAAGCCTTGGTCCATGCTCAAGCTTTGCTCCAAAGACAAACTGATCCCTGGGTCTCTCTTTGTGAAGCACTAGAACAGCTGCATGATGCTGCAGGTGATTCTCCATAACCGGGCAACAGTTTGCAGCCGTGTTCCTCTGCTGTAGTAGCCTACGGACCAGGGAGAGAGATCCCACAGCCCTCATTAGGAAGGGTCTTTTCTTACTTACAGCCAGCACTGAAACTGATCCCCTGGTTGCTCAGCCCGAGGCCTGCCGTGGAATACTGTCACCCACTCCCCAGACCAGAGCGGTGGGGACACTAATTAGTCCACGCCCCGTGATCTATTATTGCAGTGATTCCAGCACTCACTCGTTGTTTAAATTCGTCTGTTCACCTGTCTCTTTCCTCTGGAGACTGCACACTCTTGAGAACACCAAGAAGGACTTTGCACCTTTGTGTTCTCAGCACCAGCACAGAGCCTGGGACAGAGCAGATGCTCACAGTGGCTGAGTGAGTGACGAAGACTATTTGTGTTTAACAGACTTCATTAGATGTCACCTTTGGATCTCGCTTCCTAGCTCAGTGCCTGCCCAGGTAAACCCGATGATGCAACTCGAATGCCTACTGGCCCCAGGCAGGTGACCCAAATGAGTGAGGACAACAGAGTGTGCTGGGATGCAGAGAACAGGGGTCACCTGCTCATCTACAGAGAGTGGCTCCTCGCTCC
>NW_012137803.1:24565-25336 GCF_000956105.1 Propithecus coquereli | reverse complement strand
AAAGCAGACGACACAATAAAAATAGCAGAAGAAACAGAATAATACCAGAAAAAATGGAAAAGAGACAAACAATGGAAAAAAATATAGAATGTAGGGGTTCCGAGCCCGAGTCTTAGACGAGCCTGGGGGTGCATCTCCGTTTCGACACACTCGGCTCTGCAACTGCAGAACATTTAGTTACTCTCTCTGTGCCCCGTTTCCTCGTGTTTCTCATCTGCAAAATAGGGATAATAACAACATTGTCTTTATAGGGTTGTTGTATAATTAAATTAGATTAAACGCCTGTTAAAGCTCAAAGTGCAATGTCTGGTGAATAATGGAGAGAGGCTCCATGAATCTTAAGAGGTAGCAGTGGTGGCTGCTGTTGTTGTAAAAGTAGTAGTAACAGTAGAGTTACTAAAAACTAGAGCTTTAAAGGAAAACAGACAAGTTCCTAGTCAAGCTGTTAACAATCTCTGAAACACAAAACAACTAGAAATGAGAATGGGAATCTACTGAGTAAAGTTTAAAGTACATGGCAGTAATACGTATAGTTGTATGACAAGAAATTTACAAATTTTAACAATAGATATTCTTTACACGTGTATGTGTGTGCATGTGTGTGCATGCATGTGTGTTTGTGTGGGTCTGTGCATGAGGATTACATAACACACACTCACCCCCAAAACAGACAGGATTAAAGGCAAAGAGGAAACATCATTAAAATTTCCCAATGATGTTTATGAATTTGTTGATAAACCTATACAAATATTTATGATATTCACAATCTCC
>NW_012137803.1:22276-23333 GCF_000956105.1 Propithecus coquereli | reverse complement strand
GTGGTAATCGAAGTTGAAATGCTGAGTGTTCCATACAGCACATTAATGTCAACGGGAATTTTGTAAAACACAAAGAACACTGTAAATCATTCATGGATTCATACGTATGTTTGTAACAACATAAAAGATGGACCGGAAGAGACTTACCAAATTCATGAAACGATCTCCTCTGCGCGCCTACGAGGAGAATGAGGTTGAGGGTGTGAAATAAAGGGAACTTCTCTTTTCTCTAACTGTGGTAAAACACACGTAGCCTAAACTTCACCACCTGGACCGTTTCCAAGTGCGCAGGTCGCCGGCATTAAGGACGGTCACTTTGCTGTGCAGCCGTCACCACCGTCCGCCTCCAGAACTCTTCATCTTGCAAAATGGAAACTCCACTCAGTAAACACCAAATCCTCCTGGCAACACCATTCTGCGCGCGTCCTTGCGAATTTCCCTACTCCGGGCACCTCACATGCGTGGAAACATACAGTGTTTGTTTTGTTAAGACTGGCTCATTTCACGTAGCATCATGTCTTCGAGTCTCATCCAGGTCGTAGCATGTGTCAGAATTTCCTTCCTTTTTAAGGCTAAATAATATTCCAATGCATGGATACCCCACATTTTGCCAACCTGCTCCTCTGTCAACCTGGGGAGCTTCCATCTTTTGCTGTTGTGAACGCTGCCGCTAGGGACATGGGTTACGAGTAGCTCTGCCTCCAGCTCTTCTGGGTATATGCCTGGAAGTGGAATGAAGGGGAATTTATTTTTTTATCTCAGAAGTTTCATATCTTTTAGGAAAAACAAAACAAGCCCTGAAGCAAATATGCCAAGATACAGACAATTTTCCAATTTTAGGGGTTGTACTATTCTTTGCAGTTTTCTCCACTTTGTAGATTTCTCAAAATAAATTGTAACAAAGAAGGAAAATTTTTATAAGAAATCACATAACCAGAAAGACTATGAACTAAACCAATCATTCTTATGCATATAGAAAAATCTTAAACTATCAGCTGAGAAAATCAGCAATAAATAAGGACTAGTCCCTGAACCGAACAAGGCACATCTATGGGGA
>NW_012137803.1:13981-15957 GCF_000956105.1 Propithecus coquereli | reverse complement strand
CATCAGCGTCTCTCCCCATGGTCCTCTGGGGACTCTGTGCACCCCTAGAGGCTGCAGCGTGTTACGATCAGGAACCACAGCTTCCCCGTGGGTGGCGCTAGACTTGCTCTAGGGGCCAAAGGTTTAACTTCGTTCAAGGAGAGCAGAAGACACTCCTACATCCATCAGGTCAGAGTCGTCTCAAGACCTTCAACATCGTTTCTACATCTTACAAAGTCGAAACTTCAGTTCCCTTTCCTGGCATTCTGGGTTCATGTCTCTCAGGCTGGGTGGGGGAGTTTGCTGGACCGTGGTCCCAGGAGTGGCAACCACGAGGTCCAGCCCTGAGTGGCCCATTCACCCGGAAACAGAACTCATGATCACACAGACCCTCTGTCCTTATACCTGCTCGTGGGAGCAGCCCTCCCCGATGGCACTGCCAGCCAGGGCTACATCTACACCAAGCCCAAATCTAGCTAATAAGCCTGGTCTCCCGCCAGGTCCCTCACAGCAGGGTCAGGCTCCAGGCCCCCGTCCTGCCCCGTCCCCACTCATCCTCCTTTTCCATCAGTCCTGGTTGCAGAGACACCCACCTGCCCAGCCGCCAAGATGACCAAAGACGCTCAGTCAATGGATTCTCACCCAGCCCCCACCCCAGCCAGACCCTGCACCCGGGCCCAGTCCCTGGAAGGTACGCGATTCCCGGCCTCCACGGTTCAAAGTCGGGTACAGGTGACACACAAGGGGTACTTTCTGTGAAGAGAGCAAGTGCCACCTCTGCAGTGCGTAAGAGGCACACTGAGCAGACAAGCAATGAGGGACACAAAGGAATGGAGAGAAAATTTGAAAGAATATGGATGTATCCCAAAGGCCCATTGAATTATCATTATGGGAAAAATCAGAACCTTTTGGACTTTCTTAAACAGGTTTGATGGTTTGGTGCTGTTTTAACTTGAATGACATATGGGACCGGAGTGTCAACATAGCTGCTCTTGCTGGGCCTCTCCAGGTCGAATCTATCTTTTCCAGAAGGTTCCGGGAGAGCTTCCTCGAGAACAACTGCCCTCTGCAGTCATTTAGGGGAAGGTGGGGGGCTCCTCTTCTGTCTTCTACCACTTCATTTCTGTCTTGTTGAACATAAAAACAAGCTGGTTGAGACAGGTCTGCCTGTCTCTGGGAACAGTTAAGAACACTGAGCAATCCATTGTCTTACCAATAAATACTCCCGCTTCACACTAGCCTGGCGAGGGGTCATCTGCCGCAGTGTGTGGCTTGTTCTTTGCCTCCAGGAGAACCCGAGCCCTCAGCCTCATTCCCAGCACCACAGACGTGCTACGTGAGCAGACGGCGAAGACACAGGCGCTGTATGTGCAACCCGAATTGGGAGGGTGGGAAGAGAAGCTTGAGCCACCAGGCAAACGCACCATCCTACGGGCTCACGGCACTGAATAGACCATCAGGTCTGCATTGCACCCTGGGATCCTCAGGGCCATGCCCCTGGGACGGGATGTTAAAAGGGTCCCTCTCTCCTGCCTGCTCTCTTGCCACTAGCTGTGCTCTCAAAATGAGGTTGGAAAGGACCCTGCACCCCGACTGCCCCCCACACCACCCTGCGTCATGCAGACCACCCTCCAGCCGGGTGTTGCTGTTCAGGGAACCTTCTCCTCACTGCACTCCCCCGTCTGCACTGCCTGTCTGCTTTGTCACTCCTGCCCCTGTTAGACAGCAAGCTGACGGGGCAGGAGCACCTCACCCCTCACTGGTCACCCACCTCCCACCAAGGATGGCTTAGCACGTGGTGCAGAGTGGCACTTAATAAAAATCTGCTGTGCTGAATTGAGTGGCATAAATCACAATACAGATTCCTGAAGACTCGGTTCCTGGGTTTAAATACATCAGAAAGATCCTTTGAATTAACACCATTTGGCAATTTCGCCAGCCTACGTCTGCCTTAGTGAGCTGCTCCAGCAGAACTGAAGCAACACCAGAAACTGTGC
>NW_012137803.1:7537-8582 GCF_000956105.1 Propithecus coquereli | reverse complement strand
ATCGGCTGGACACTGAAGTGGCCGTTCTGACCACTGTGCTGTACTGCCTCTCCACGTAACCCAGGCTCGTTTTTCCTTAAAGCTTCCTTGCAATAACTAAAAAGAAACGTGAGGAGTTGAATCGCTGTTAAGGACCTACTATGTGCCAGGCACGGCGCGTTTGCTTTTATTATCTCCTTTCTGGTGCTCAGAAATTCCATCCGTCACTAGCTTCAGCTTTCCTGGAAGAGAGCTTAGGTTTTCGAAAAAACACCAGATTGGTCTATGGATCGGTGATTTCACCCAATTTACCCTTAATGGGACCCACAGAACTGACCCTGCCACTCTGATGCTCAGAGAAGCACGTCGGTTCCCCCTTTGCAGTTACAAGATAAAGTCCTGGTCCCTAAACGGGCTCTCAAGGTTGCACGCTCGCAGCCTGTGCAATCTGTTTCTCCAACATTATTTACCGTGTATTCCTGACCCTCACGACGTGACAAACATCTGTCTTCTGACCTGCACATGCTTATCTGTGTCCCCACGACTGGTCACGTTCAAACTTGCCCAGAGCCAGGTCCACGTTGGAGTCGTCTTTCCTCTGCCAGGGGCTGGCTGAGGGCAGTTCAGTGTTTAAAACCTGTTCCCCAAGGCACCTCACATGGTGTCTAGCATGTGGTGAAAGCTCAACGAATGTTGGCCAAATGGATAAAAAAAGATTAAAGACACTGCTCTTGATTTGTGGGAAGGGAGGAAATACATAATAAAAGAGCGCTGGCCAGGAAGCTCTCCGTGTCAGCGAGCCCGGGTCGTGGACAGACCAGGTGCGCAGACCTGAAGCAGGGTTGGGGCAGGCTGGAGGGGTGGAGTGGGGAGGAGGCCCGGTGTCAGGGTCTTTGGTCACAAGCAACAGAAACCCGCGCCAGCTGGTGCAAGCACAAGAGGGAATTTACTGGACTGGTAGCTGCGTGCTCACAGAGCTGAAAGACTGATTTACAGGACAAAACCACTCGACCGTCAGGGCCTGGAACTGATGAGCTCCTGACTGTGTGCTACTTCTGTGTCCTTC
>NW_012137803.1:0-1725 GCF_000956105.1 Propithecus coquereli | reverse complement strand
CTCCGCTACCCTCTGGTGGGACCACGCGGCTGAGTTCCAGCCAACTGCGCAGAGCCAGGTGTTTCTTATCCACAGTGCCCCACCCCCTCCCTTCCACGGTCAATGGGAGAAGAGCTGAGGCCTTGGGAGAGGCCAGAGCCGCACGGTGGAAGAAGAGCCCGTGTTCCTGCGTCACTGCTCGGAGCAGAGACCCAACAAGAAAACACCTACACTGGACTGTTGGATGAGCAGTAAATAAACTTGCATTGGGTTAAATCGTTGAAATTCTGAGGCCGTCTATTACAGCAATTAGCCTGCCCTGATGACTAGTGCGTAAGACAAGACGCCTGAGGTAAGAAGGGGAAATATTTGCATAAATTATGTGTAGCAGCCAAGAAACATGCAGGGCAAACAGAAGAGCTTCCAGATAGAATGGGAGCCAGCTCTTGGCCTCGCTGGTTACTAATTCTCACCAGTCCGCGCTGAGGCATGTCGGAGACTCCACCAGCCACCGTATCTGCCGTGGGCAGCACCGCTGGATCTGCTGGGACGTGCGGTTTGGAAGAGAGGCAGCTTCCCCACGACCTGCATCCATGGCAGATCTTTCCTCCTTTGGGCCCCACTAGAAACCAGCAGGTTTCAGAGTCACCTGATAAACGGGTCACCAAAATACCCCCAAGTGTGGTACAGAGTTTGAGGTTCTATCATTGTGTTGCTTTCAGGGAACAAGGGAAGCTTATCGTACACACAATCGAATGTCGTCGGCAACAGTATACGAGACACTGCAGCGCGCTTGGTGTGCGCCAGGCGTTGCCTGCAGACAGTACCACGTTGCCTCACTCGCTCCTCACACCACCTTTGAGGCGGGGCGTTGCGCCCATTTCAACAGAGGAGAAAACCAAGAACCCTGGCACCCTCCGTGGCTCTTATGCAGCCCTCTCGTGAACGTGACTAAACACGTAGTTGTGTGACTACGCACTCACCAGTCCTCCACGAGGGCAGAGGCCACACTGCAGCTGCAGCCCAGGCCTGGCTGGGTGCCGAGCACAGAGTGACGCGCACATTTTCCTGTCGGGGGGATGTCTTAATCATTAGATCCCACATAGCAAATGCGCTTCACAGAGCGTCCCGACTCTATTCTTTCGACAGAGCCCACCTGCAGAGCTGGGCTGAGCAGTCTTCTGGGGCTGCAAGCACACTGAGCTTGGGAAAGGAGCTGTGATTCGCCAGTGAAGTCTGCCTGGGGCGTGAGCGAAGAACTGACCGCCCGTGTGCCCTGCAGCTGCCAGCTCTGCATTGGGTCTCAGAAATTCGCTCGTGACGCTCACGCATGTGCTGCTTACATATTAGTCACGGTAGATGCCCGGTGCTGAACAACTGGCAAACAAACACTTGCTTCAGTAATTCACTTTACCAGGGGGCTAACGATTAGGCACCAAAACCTAGTTTGGTCCAATAAAGGCCGTTCTCCAAATATGCCCATCCAAAGTCAAACCAAAACCAAACTTCAAACACCCTGTGACTGTCCCACTGTGGTCCAATGTCCTCGCAGCCAGCCTGGAGTCTATAGATGGGACTCGTGGACCCTAAAAAGTCTCAGGAAATTCGTCAAATTCTGTATCAGCCTGGCCAGTGATGTTCGCTAACTTTTTATTTATTTCTTCATCTTCAGATGGAAACAAGCCCATCTCTCAGCCTCCAGAGCTGTTGTGAGCCATAAACACGTGTCTGCAAAGCAGCTGACAC
>NW_012137802.1:2731-3311 GCF_000956105.1 Propithecus coquereli | reverse complement strand
TTAATTTTATGTAATTAATTTTGTTTTACCTAATCTTGATTAGCAATTTTGGACTATAGCCAACTGCAAATGCTTCCAGAGAAGTTAAACTATGGGTGACAAAAAACCAGAACAACAATAGTCAAAAATCTAATGAGAGCGAACAATTGACAAGGAAATTTAAGTACTTTATGGCACGCACCTGTTAAACATAATAATCATGAATTAAGACACACATCACGACATCTAAGAATTTTAGAAATCTCTTATAATTTGGGATCACATTTTAATTACATATTTACACAAATACAACTCAAAGGAAGTTAACTACCATTTCTTATTTGACAATGCTTCCCAAATGACTTATCAAATGAACCTAATCATTTAACACCTCTATAAGATCAAAAAGACTTAATTTAGTATTTTGATCCTGAGGAAATCTGCCAAAGATGATGAAAGCTTCAAAGTACTTGATTAAACAGAATCATAATTCACTGCTAAATAATAGTTATTTATTTAACCAGAGTGCTAATCAAAAGACTTCAAAAACAATACAGAAAGTTACAGGGATGTCAAAATTTTAACCCTTTTAAAAAAGCTC
>NW_012137802.1:0-1126 GCF_000956105.1 Propithecus coquereli | reverse complement strand
TATGCAAACTTAAAAAGCATTTGGGGTTATTTGCTTAATTTATGAGTACTCATTTATTTACCAGCCAATTTGGTACCATAGACAATATACAGACATGTACACACAAAAATGGAGACACAAATAAATATCTCATATCTTTAATTTTAAAATTTTAGCCATGAGTCAGGTAAAACTCATTAGTTTAAAAGGACAGTTGGATTCAAACTGTATCTCTGTAAATGGAACAGACTAAAATGTATCTGTCCCAATTGGCCAAAGCTCTTACCAAATTTAGATAAAATACGGTAGCAAATTTACATCTCAAGCACAGAAAGAATTTAAGCATTTTCCAAGAAGTCGCAGTGTGTTGCAGAAGGACCAAAAATGTATGACAAGGCAACACAAAATTATGGGAATTCATCACAGGATTCCACAAGAAAACACACACGTGAGTCCAGAGAAAATTTAAAAACCTTTACAAAATAACCAGGTGAAGGAGTAAAAGAGGAAGTGGGGAATGAAGGATAAAACAGAGGTGGTAAAAAAAGGTGCAGAAGACAGGCAGAGCTGCAGGCAAGGGGGCTAGTGGAAGAAGCGTCTTTCAAAAGCGTTTTAACAGCTTTGGTTTTCGTTTCGTAAGCAAAATCTGTATTTCTATTTCATTAAAGCACTCATTCAATTTGAAATTGTTTTTTCTAAGAGAGGTAGTGTTAGCCTCTTGATTCCACTTAGAACTTTCAAAGTGCCAATTGAAAAAAGACTTCACATGGAGTACTACTTAGCCATAAAAAAGATGAATTAATACCTTTTGCAACAATCTGGGTGGAACTGGAGACCATTCTTCTAAGTGAAGTATCTCAGGAATGGAGAAACAAACACCACATGTACTCACCAGTGAGCACACATGTGCACAGAGGGAAGTAAAACTCGGGGGAAAGCAACCGGGGTGGGGGTGTAGGGACCGTCCCTGGGCAAAAATTGGCTTAAGCCCAGAGTCAGTGAAACTGGGTGTGCTCTCCTTGGCGCCAGAGGTCAATAGGTCTGGACACAGCCTCTTGACCAAACAGAACTATTCCTCATGACAGATAGCTTTATGATAGATAACTAAGCACCTGGGGTCTTGCAAACAAGCCAAGGCATCTCATTG
>NW_012137801.1:7614-7939 GCF_000956105.1 Propithecus coquereli | reverse complement strand
ACCCATTAACATTAAAACAAAAAGTACAAGGTTAGAAAATTCAAATGGTAGATGAAAGTTAAAAAAGGAAGATAGTCTCCTGCTTGGGGCCTCCTAGTTTTAACAAACAGATGTTTTTGACATCTAGAAAAGTGTAAAAATTGTTTTATAATGTATATACACACATGTGTATATGTATACATATATGAAAAATACATGCTGGCATAATGTGTAAATATATGGAGATACATGCAGTATATATAAAGTATATACAAAGGAGATCATATATACCCTTTTCTTCCTACTTCCTATCCCCCTCTCCACCAAGTATATTTTGGAAATCTAT
>NW_012137801.1:0-2191 GCF_000956105.1 Propithecus coquereli | reverse complement strand
ATTCCAGGATCTTTCACTTGATATCATAATTTAAATATTGGCTGTTATTTTTTAAAAAATCCTCATAAATATTTAAAATTCCTGGACTTAGAATTTCATAAACATCTTTTTTAGTTCGTTTTGCAGTTGAGAAATATAGGGAACAACTCATTAGGTAATTGTTAAAGGATGTGAATTTACTTTGTTTTTTATTGCAGTAGTTTAAAGTACGGACTCTGTTACCAGATTGCCAAGGTGCAGCTCCTGAGTGCCACTTACCAACTGTGTGACCTTAGGTAAGTGGCTTAATTTATCTATGCCTCAGTCTCCCCATCTTCAAAATGGGAATGAGAGGGTTGCTGTGAGGATTAAATGAGAATGTGTGGAAATCCCTGGCAACAGAGTGGTATATGAGTGCCTTCTGTTTTTATTATTATTATTATTGTTGTTGTTAGTCATTCATTCAACAAATGTTTCTTAAGCACACCCAACATACCCAAGCATTTTCTTTGGCACTAAGAATAAAACAATGAATGAAAGTAACAAAAAAAAATCTCTGCTGTAATAGAGGTTTAATCTAGTGGGGGGAAACCATGAAATCAAAATACAAATATATACACCCAGTGGATAACTGTTATGAAGAAACCTGAAGGATAAGGAGCAACAGTGGGGCAGTAGGAAGTTAGATTGTAAACAGGGATCAGCAAAGGCTTCTCTTCTAAGGTAACTGTGAGGAAGAGACTTAAAAGAACTGAAGAAGGAAGCTGTGGGTTTACCTGGGCCAAGAATGTTCCAAGCAAAGGGGACAGCATGTTCAGGGTGCCAGATGAGCTGGCTAGAGCAGAGTGAGCTGGGAACGGGCTTATAGAAGAGGAGGTTAGTGAGGAAATGTGGGGCCATTTATCTTGGGTCTTGTAAGGCATGGCCAGGACTTTGGATTTTATCCTGACAGATATGGAAGGACAGGAGGGTTTGGACTTATGAAGAGGCCCACACTTGCTGCCAGGAAGGGTACTGTAGCAGAAAGCAGGGAGACCAGATAAGCACTGCAATGATTTGAAGAGAGATGATGGTGGCTTGCATAAGGGTTGCAGTGGTCAATGTGGTGAGCAATGTTCAGGCTCTGGACAGAGAGAGTAGAGCCAACAAGGTTTACTGATGAATTATATGAGATATGTAAGAATGACTCCTGGGTTTTAAGATACTGAAAGAATGGATTTGCCATTTATTTTGATGGGGAATATTGTGGCAATCTGAAGCTTGGTTTTAGACACATTAAGTAATTGTTAGGTTTGTTCCAGGTGGGAACTCGAAAAGTATCCATAGGACAGAATGTGGTTAATGCAAAACTTAGGCTTGTAAAACAATAGCCACAGGAGTCTGGAGAATCCCCAGATGTTGTAAATCTAACAGACAACTACAGCCAGCATTGCTGTCCACCCTCCACCCCCATAAGGATGAAGTTTATCCCTCCCTCTCTCTCCTGATAAGGAGGCAGCCGGAGGTGAAGGATGGATATGACTGGGGCAGGGGTCCTAGGAGCTGGTTGTTCGAAAAGAATTAATTACAAGCAGTTGTTCTGGCCCACGTACTTACTCCCCCTCCCTCCAGAAACCCTCTATAAAACCCAAGGCTCTCCCTTTTTCTTTTGTGGACGCTTTTTCACCTCCACCCATCTGCACCCAGATGCTCAAAAAAAAAAAAAAAAAAACACACACACACAGCAATTTGCTACACATGAGGCTTCCTGTCTCTTTCTCTCAGCTCCAGACCTAACAGTAATGACGACACCTATTAAGTAGAGATGTCCAGCGAGCAGTTAGATATACCATTATGGAGTGTAAGAGATCTAGCTGGAGATATAATTTTGTTTGTCATCAACACTTATTGAAAGCTATGTATTTGTTTAAAGTCACCCAGGGATTGAGTGAAGTTGGGAGGGAGTCCTGCTGAGTGTGGGGTCTGGAAGATGAAATGGAACTACCAAAGACGTGCGGGATGGAGGAACATTTGAATAGACAACTACGGGAGTCGTGTTGTTATAAGTCACTTATTTGCCAAATTATTTTCGTTGATGAGATTTCGGCCCACAAAAAGACCCTCAAGAGAATTTTCTGACTCAAGATTTCAGAGAATGCTGTATCAACTTTGACTGAAACTTGAGATTCCTCAGTGAAATAATTCCTTTTCCTATTTTATTTTTTTAAAGAGC
>NW_012137800.1:1966-2748 GCF_000956105.1 Propithecus coquereli | reverse complement strand
CTTTAGGATACTTCACTGCTGATGTACAAAAAACACGATGTAACTTGGAAGCTTCTGGAGCCATGCCATGCTCAGTAAAATGCTCGTTTTCTAATCATTTTTATAATGGCTGTAACTGAGTAATATTGTACCTTTTTAATGCAAGCTATCTCTCTAAAACAGCTATAATAATAAATAGTTTATCACAAATATAAGTTTTATATTTTGGAGACCATTGGATTTTCCTTGCCACAAAATTTCCATGCCAAAAATTTCCTGATTTAAAGGCAATAAAATTACAATTTTAAAGCAACTGGCATACATTCCAGGCTTCATCATTACCTAATCTTTATTTATGTCTTTGCAACTGGCAGACATCAAGGAGTAAAACTGCACCATGCAGATATGATTGCAACTATAATGCAACTCGAGATCGAAGATTTATAATGGGCAATAAACCTGATTTATTAAACAAACTCTATTAATGTTATGCTGGGAATAAAGTTATTATGAAGCCCTTTACATTGTAAGAATTTATAATTATCATTTCTTCTTAAGAATAGAACCACATCTTTACAAAATAGTCACTAGACTGGCATGCTGGGCTGTGTAAAACTGGTAATGAGTTGAAAATTAACACTGTCAGCAGTGTGCTCTCCAAAATGGCATACAAGCTATTTGAATCTGAAACAATAATAAAGCAATTCTCTTCTTCTTTCAGAAGGAGGTTGCTATTTAAATTTCTAGAAAATATTCCTAGAACTAGTGTGAACGATTAATGAAGCATGTTTTTGAACTTGAGT
>NW_012137800.1:0-370 GCF_000956105.1 Propithecus coquereli | reverse complement strand
GATCTCTAACATTAACAGATTCAATAACTTAAGAGGATTTAATAGGCTTTACTTACTATTAATACAATTAGTAAAAAAGCAAATTTCAAGAATACCTCAAACAATCCGCCCGCCTCGGCCTCCCCGAGTGCTAGGATTACAGGCGTGAGCCACCGCGCCCGGCCGAAATATATTATTTTTGATTCATGAGCATATAGTTGGTGTTGAAATCATAAGACTAGATAAAAACACCAAAGAAGTGATTGTTAGATGGAAAGTAGGGAGACTAAGATCTCTAACATTAACAGATTCAATAACTTAAGAGGATTTTATAGGCTTTACTTACTATTAATATAATCAGTAAAAAAGCAAATTTCAAGAATACATCTAA
>NW_012137799.1:11620-11992 GCF_000956105.1 Propithecus coquereli | reverse complement strand
TTTTTTTTTCAGAATATTATGGGGGTATAAACATTTTGGTAACAAGTAATGCCTTTGCCTTGCCCAAGCCAGGGCTAGATGTGTGCCCTTCCCCCATACAGTGCACTCTATCTTCATTCATTGTGGGTTTTAGCACCCCCACCCCCTCACCTGACAGACACTGAATGAATATTACTACCATGTGAGCACCTAAGTGTTGATCAGTTAGTACCAATTTGATGGCGAGTACATGTGTTGCTTGTTTTTCCATTCTTGTGATACCTTACTTCGATGAATGGGCTCAAGCTCTATCCAGGATAATATAAGAAGTACTAGTTCACCATTGTTTTTTGTAATTGACTGGTATTCCATGGTATACATATACCACATTTT
>NW_012137799.1:0-790 GCF_000956105.1 Propithecus coquereli | reverse complement strand
TTCTATGACGGACCATTCACATTAGATCCATAGTCCTTTTGTTTGTAGTGTTCCAAATAAATGATCCTTAAAAGAGAGCAAAAGGCATTCAGGATACATATGAGTATTGCAATGTAAGAATCACATTGGTTAGAACCATCACACTTTATTTAAACAAGTTCTGCCTATTCAAACAGTTAAATAAGTTAACTGCCAGCCGGGAGAGATGAAGCCCTTCTTTAGATGAGGAGAAGGCATAAAAGAATCTTGTTCATCCAGGTTGAGGAACCTAAATACCTGGCATCTATTTTCTTGTTCTCACAGAATTATTGCAACACTATTCATCACTCCTTTTGGCTTCCAAATTATCTAGTTCTAATTTGTGATATGCTTTGTCTGTGTGCTTTCTTCTGCCATTCCCAAGCATCTGTCTTTTCACATCATCATTATTTCATATTTAGGCTACAAATAAGATCTCCTAGTTAATCTGCCAGCCTCTCTTCTCTCCTGACTTGATTTCATATCACACCCTCCTGCCAGTAGAATCTCTTGATCAATGAATACAAATCAATCACATTTCTAGCCTAGAATTCCAATGATCCCTTTTTAGTTCTCTAATTCATTTCAAATTCCTCAGCATGGAATTAATTTAAAGTTCTTCCCCAAATGGCTCAAACATATCATCTCTTACTGCTCCAATATTTAGTCTTTTACATGGTAGTTGTTTCTTTGTTCTCACTTACCAGGAATTAGATTCTTTCCTCTAAATCTTCATTGTTCCTACCCTCTCTTGCCATCACTACCATCATAA
>NW_012137798.1:11418-12380 GCF_000956105.1 Propithecus coquereli | reverse complement strand
TGCACTAGTTATGAAAACATCTCAGTCATTATTAAAAAGAAATTGTTTATAAATTGTAAAAGTCACCTCTCAGGATTAAATATCTAAAAATAAATCTGCCTTGTTGCTAAAAATAAGATTATATAACACGACTTTATTTTTCAATAAACTGACAAGTTTCCCTATTTTTACTTTAACTTACAAGTTGGGATTATATCCTATGATCTATCAGTGCACTAGTTATGAAAACATCTCAGTCATTATTATAGACCGTTTTGAGTGTCAGGTTAAAAAAAAAAATCACTGTTGATTAAAGTAAGATCTGAATTAAAGTACGATCTGAGAAAATTTAAAAAGAAATTGTTTATAAATTGTAAAAGTCACCTCTCAGGATTAAATATCTAAAAATAAATCTGCCTCGTTGCTAAAAATAAGATTATATAACATGACTTTATTTTTCAATAAACTGACAAGTTTCTCTATTTTTACTTTAACTTACAAGTTGGGATTATATCCTATGATCTATCAGTGCACTAGTTATGAAAACATCTCAGTCATTATTATAGACAAATTGAAGTATAAGAGATCAGGAGCTAGGGTGCTTTACAAAGTAATTTCAGTAACACTGTTCAGTGCCCTAGGAAATGTTTCCTTATCATCACAGGACTTTAACTCATTCTCCAACACAGAAGTTTTGAAGCTAAAAGTTCTTCTAGGAGGCTGGGTGCGGTGGCTCACGTCTGTAATCGTAGAACTCGGGGAGGCCGAGGCGGGCGGATCGTTCTGAGCTCAGGAGTTGGAGACCAGCCTGAGCAAGAGGGAGACCCTGTCTCTACTAAAAATAGAAAGAAATTGGCCAAGCAACTAAAAATAGAAAAAAATTAGCCGGGCATGGTGGCGGGTGCCTGTAGTCCCAGCTACCTGGGAGGCTGAGGCAGGAGGATCGCTTGAGCCCAGGAGTTTGAGGTTGCTGTGAGCTAGGC
>NW_012137798.1:0-1348 GCF_000956105.1 Propithecus coquereli | reverse complement strand
TCTTTTTAAGTTAGAAACAACTTCAGATCTTGTGTTGTTATTATTTTCAGAGATAGAATTTAACAGTTGATGATTTCCTAAGATACTTTATTGCTGTAAGTCTAATTATTTTATGACTAGATGAATATAGATCTCTTGTAGAAGAGATGGGTCTCTCTTCCGGTAACATTCTGGTTAGGGGTACCCATCCCATTGTCTACTCCCGATTAACATCTTTAACCATTCCAAATTTGTGATAGAGACTCTCAATTTTCCCCTAATATCCAATTATCACATTTTTTCTCTGTAATAGAACTCTCAATAACTACCCTGAACAAAGAATCCAGTAGCTAAATGTGGTCATGTGACCATGTTCTAGCTAGTGGGACATAAGCAGAATTGTTGTGTATAAAACTCAAGAAGTATACATAAAAGGACACACTGCCTTTTCTTCTCCTTCTCCCTCTTCTTCTTTCTTAATCCTTTCTTCATCTTATTTTTTATAAAATATATATGAGGGCAATAGTTCATAAAGTTGTCTTGGATCATGAAGTAGAAACTATTTATTATCTCAAATTTTCTGGGATCAGGAGTTAGGACATGGTGTAGGCTGGTCCTATGCTCACGGTCTCATGAGACTGGAATCAAGGTCTGGATCTATGGTCTCATCAGATGCTCAGGGTCCATTTTGCAAGCGCATGTGATTGTAGCAGAATTCACCCCATAGCAGTTGCAGTATCGAAGCACTCTGCTACCTACTAGAGGCTGCTCGTTGTTTTTTGCTTTGTGCTCTTCTTCACAACATGACAATTTCTTTTTTCATGGTGAGTAAGAAGGTGTCTCTGCTGCTTCAAGTGTCTAACTTAGGGAAATCCTAGAATCTTTTTTTAAAGGGCTTGTCTAATTAAGTCAGGCCTACCAAAAATACATTCTCTTTTGATAACTCAGAATCAAGTGATTAGGGACATAGATTACATCTGCAAAATCCTTTTACCTTTCCTTATTCTATAGGTTAGAACGATGTCACAGCTTCTGCCTACATAAGAGGATTACATATGGTAGGTACACTAGGGAGCAGAAATCTTGGAACCCAGGTTACAATTCTGCCTACCACACTGATAATTGTGAAAGCACAAAGTAAATTATGAGAACACTCAAAGACTGCTGAAACTTGGGTTTCTTGTATACAAGAAAGAAATTTATATATCTTTCTTATACTGCTGCCATTTGTGTTTGAAACACATGTAGCCAAAGCTAATGCTCACTACTCTTTATTACAGAAAACAATTAGCAACACTACACAGCTGCTTGCTTCTGGGTCCTCATTTTCTCCTGAATATGATGCCTCCTTTCTTATTCATCTTGCATT
>NW_012137797.1:3283-3659 GCF_000956105.1 Propithecus coquereli | reverse complement strand
ATGTGCCACATAATGATGTTTTGGTCAATGACAGATAAAATATATGATCATGGTCCCTTAAGATTATAATACCATATTTTTACTGTATCTTTTCTATGTCTAGATACGTTAAGATGCACACATACTTACCATTGTGTTACAACTGCCTACAGTATTCAGTAACATGCTGCGTAGGTTTGTAGCCCAGGTTTGTAAGTATGTTTGTGTAAGTATTGTATAACTATGATGTTTGCACAAGGACAATAATCACCTATTGACACATTCTGAGAACATATGCCATTCAGGTTTGTGTATGTTTGTATAAGTATTGTATAACTATGATGTTTGTACAATGACAAAAATCAACTATTGACACATTCTCAGAACATATTTCCAT
>NW_012137797.1:0-1363 GCF_000956105.1 Propithecus coquereli | reverse complement strand
AGAACATTTATTTTTGTTTCAGCTTTCAACTAGATAATCCATTAATAATGAATGCAGAAGTTATCAAGCTTCTGATAGAAAATGTTATTTAACAAAAAGTCAAATTCCATAACTACTGCTATTTGGCTGGTATCTAAATGATGAGTTATGGACTTTTAAAACAAGTCCGGGGCTTTGAAATGTATACAACCTTCATATTATCTGAAATCTGATGCCATATTCAAGGTGGAAAGTTGATATAAATGGAACTTGCAGAGTTTTGGAGTAACAACCACAATAGATTTTTATTTAGTATACGTTGAGTATAACATACAGGTAGGAATTTTCTAGAGCTGAGGAGGACACAGCTTCCACACACTCAACTTTAATAACCTGAAATGTCTCACCACGTTCAGAGAAGACTTGTACTGCAACAAGCAAAACAGGCTTTGGGTCCAGATGGTCCCAGGTTGAATTTTTGACTCTGTTACTTCATATCTCTGTGAATTTGTAACTCACCTATCCTCACGGAGCCCCAGTTACTTCTTGAGTAAGGTAGGGATAATTATATCTTTTTTATAGGGTTGGTGAAGGACAAAAAATGAAACAGAAAGTAAATGTGCCCAATACAATGGTTGTCACATAACAGAGGGAGCTGAAGTCAAGTAAAATGTTGATAAAGTGAATTAACAGGTGATAGCAGCAGAACTGAGTGTAGCTACCAAGGAGCATCTATACCTGCACCAGTGGTTCACCAAGATGAAGAACATGGTGTATGTGGGATTCCACTTGGGCAATGCCAAGGGTTTTTACTAGTACAGGGAGAAGAGCGGCCTCTGTAGAAGCAGAGGAGTGGCTTCGCATGTAATATGTAGGAGCTGCATCCTGGCTTCTAGGAAAGACAAGAAAAGAAGCTCTTTACAGCCCAGATTGGTCAAGGAAGACTTTCTAGATAGGTGGGTCATGAACCAGAACTTGAAAGTTAAATGAGATTCCAGTAGGCACGAAGGAGGGGGATGGTAGTCCAGGAAGAGGCATCAGGGACAGAAAGGCTCAGGATATGACTGATACATTCCGCCCCTGGAGCAGAGAATGGGTGTTGGAAAAAATAAGGGAAGAAGAAGAAACTGCAAAGTGTGTTTTATATTTATTCCAATTTGTTGAAGGCCTTGGTTGTCAAACTAAGGGCTCCATGTTTTCTCCAGCTGATGAAGAAAAGCCATGTTCATAATCTGCTGAAAAGTGGTCTTTTAGGAAGAATGATCTGAATGTTTAACAGGAGGAAGAAAAAGTCGAAGGCAGGGGGAGGCTCTGGATTGATGAAGAGTGTACTGAATCTGGATTCAGAGGGCTTGGGAATGTGTGTTCCAGCATCATTGCTTAA
>NW_012137796.1:9730-11457 GCF_000956105.1 Propithecus coquereli | reverse complement strand
TTTTTTTTTTTAATAAACTACCCAGTTTCAGGTATTTTCTTACAGCAACACTAAACAGACTAAAACAGGCTAGAAATGGCAAATTGCATCCTGGAACATATCATTCTTATATCTAAAGCAATTCGATCTGGGAAAGTAAAAAAAGAATTTCTGTTAGTAATATTAATATATGCTGAAAATTGGATTTTACATGTGTTCCACTGATTCAGAGTATTATAAAGAACATAGAGGAACTAGTATGAAATGCTACCTTAGCAGAATAGAATGTTATAGATCAGTTTCTCAGTTTTAGCACAATTAACATTTTGTGTCGCATAATTTTTCTTTTGTTGGGGAATGTCCCATGAATTATAGTGTACTTAACAGCATCCCTGGCCTCTATCCACTAGATATCAGCAGCACATACACTCCTCCCCAAGTTGTAACAACCAAAAATGTCTTTAGACATTATAAAATGTCCCCAGGGGAAAAAATTGCCCCAGTCGAGAATCACTGCTATAGATAAATGCTTAAGAAACTGGAGAACTGGAAATTGTATGGTGAGCTATTCACATTACATTGCCCTCTGGTTGTAAAGCTGACCTATCACCACACGAATACACTTGGGTGAAAGCCAAGGGAAGGCCACATCCTTGAATATTGACCAACTGAAGGTTTTGAGATAACTGAAGGTTTTGACGGATAGCTAGCGTGGGTTTTAGGGGGAAAATGCAGAACAGAAAAGGAAGATTAACCTAAAGATCATGGAAATAATCTACTTTAAGACCAAAAAGAAAATTTCAGAAAATTGTTGTGTATTCTCCACGGAGAGCAAAAATTTCTGGCATCCATGAAATGAGCAGAAAGCTATTAGGAAAGGTAGCCGATATGAAAATATGGCAAATATTATATCAATGAGATAAAAGAATGGAATAAAAGTGAATATTTTTAATATTTAAAGAAAACTTAGAAATATAATCATGAAATCAAAATACGCAAGAGAAGCAGTAAATAAGCAAAACTGACAAATCAGAAAATCCCAACAGTAATGTGGGAAGCTCTCCTGGACTGCAAAGGGAAAGGGAAAAGAAAAAACCATGAGAGAAAACGGAAAGAAAATAAAAAGTTAATATGTAGATAGCTAGCATTTCTAAAAATGTCATTAGAACAAAAAGAAACAGAAGCAATAACTAAAAATAAAATGTACGCAGATGAAAAAGACTTATGTATACATACGTTGAAAGAGTCCACTGGTTTCCAGATCAATTCAATTAAAAGCCATTCTCACATAAAAGTAACATGATCTTTTCAAAAAGCATATGAGTAAGATAAGTTCTACATGCAAAAAATAATTTTTAAAAGAAAGAAAAATAGGATTTCTATGAAGGAACAAAAATAAGGCAGGTCTGATATTTTTCCTCTGAAATGACTTATAACCCAAGAATCATATACTCAGCCAATTCATACTAGGTGAGCAGAGTCTAAGGAAAACATGCTATCCATATTTACTTTAAAAAGTGATTTAAAAATATTTTCCCCAAAACAAAGAAACGAAATGAAAATAAAAGAAAGGCCTCAGAAATAGAGAAGTGATGATATAAAAACATCAACAGTCAACACTAAAATCAGGTAACACAGAAACGAATCTCAATAATTATAACTCTGAATAAAATAATGTGAAAAATTATACTAAATAGACTACTTTAAAAATGCATACTAGGTGAGCAGAGTCTAAGGAAAACATGCTA
>NW_012137796.1:0-1156 GCF_000956105.1 Propithecus coquereli | reverse complement strand
CCAAGAATATACACAGGGGAAAGGACAGTCTGTTCAATAAATGGTACCAGGAAAGCTGAATAACCACATGCAGAAGAATGAAACTAGACCCATATTTCTCACCATATACAAAAACCAACTCAAAGTGGACTAAAGATATAAATGTAAGAACCAAAACTATAAAACTCCTAGAAAATAGCATAGGGAAAACACTTGAGGACTTTGGTCTGAGTAAAGATTTTTATGGAGAAGAAATCAAAAGTACGGGCAACAAAAGCAAAAATAGACAAATGGGACTATATCAAACTAAAAACCTTCTTCACAGCAAAGGAAACAATCAACAGAGTGAAGAGACAACCTGCAGAACAGGAGAAAATATTCACGAACTACCAAAGGCTTAATATCCAGAATATGCAAGGAATTCAAACAACTTAACAGTAGAAAAACAAATAATTTGATTAAAAAGGGGGAAAATGATCTAAATAGACATTTCTCAAAGGAAAACACATAAAAGGCCAACAAATATATGACAAAATGCTCAATATCATGATCATCGGAGAAATGAAAAACAAAACCACAACAAGATATCATCTCACCCTAGTTAGAATGGCTATTATCAAAAAGACAAAAATAACAAATGCTGGTGAGGATGCACAGAAAGGAGAATTGTTGGTGGGAATGTAAATTAGTACAGTCATTACAAAAAACAGTATGGAGGTTCCTCAAAAACTAAAAGAGAACTACCATATGAACCAGCAATCCTACTACTACTGGATATATATCCAAAGGAAGGGAATTGAGTATGTCTAAGAGACATCTGCCCTCCCATGTTTATTGTAGCACTATTCACAATAGCCAAGACATGAAATCAACCTGCGTCCATCAACATATGAATGGACAAAGAAAATGTGGTGTGTGTGTATACACACACACACACACACACACACACAACAGAGTACTATTCAGCCATAAAAAAAAAAAAAGAATGAAAACCTAATATTTGTGGCAACAAAGCTGAGCCTGAAAGACATAGTAAGTGAAATAAGCCAGACACAGAAAGATAAATACTGCATGTTCTCACTCATATGGGGAAACTGAAAAAGTTCATATCATAGAAACAGTAGAAAAGTGATTACTAGAGACCGGAAAGGGTTGGGTGGAGGGAACTAGAAAGAAG
>NW_012137795.1:10629-11726 GCF_000956105.1 Propithecus coquereli | reverse complement strand
AGAGCCCAAACAAATCATCCAGAAAAAAAATAACCCCATTAAAAAGTGAGCAAAAGACATGAACGGAGATTTTTCAAAAGAAGACAGACAAATCGCCAACAAACATATGAAAAAAATGCTCTCTGTCACTAATCACTAGGGAAATGCAAATTAAAACCACAATGAGATATCACTTTACCCCATCAGAAATTCCCATTATTAAAAAATAAAAACCCAATAGATGCTGGCATGGATGCAGTACTAATTTATATTCCCATCCAATTCCATGTGATGTCTCAGATTCAGCCTGATTCTCAGAGTTTGTCCCCTTCCTCTCCCATCCCACAGAGAAGTTGGACTTTTGTAGCGACACACCAGTCAATCATTGGCTAAGAGCCAGCTTGGTGGGGAATGCCAATCCCAGGTCCTCCTGTTCTCCATATGGACAAAGGGGCATTAGTGCGCAAGAGCAATTCTTTAAAGCAGCAGAGCATGCAGAGGCTGGGAACATAGAACTGTTAAAGGGATCTGAGGGTATCTGAGCAGGGCATTAACTGTGTCATCCATAACCAGGATTCAGTTTTCATAAGGAGCCAGGGAGCCTCATGGGAGAGAATTCATAACAGGGGAGAGAAAATGTAGGTATTAGAGTTTAAATCTAAGAAATTGTGCTACTGCTAACAGGGGAAGGCTACTGAGCACAGCACTGCATTTTCATATTGTCCTTCGGTCTGATCCCCTGCTCCTACAGGCCTTTGTGTGAGAAGACTCCCCTATGCGAGCCAAGGAGTCAATAAGATAAAGGATCTATTTGACTATAAACTCCGTGGGACCCAAAGATGAACAGAAAGAGGCAGGAGGACTGCTCAAACCCAGGAGTTTGACACCAGCCTGGGCAACACAGTGAGATCCCGTCTCTAAAATTTTTTTAAAAAAATTAGCCAGAGATAGTGGTGTGCACCTGTAGTTCTTGCCTGATGGCCCTTAAACTGGAACACTGGCTCTCCCTGGGTCTCCTGCACCACTGGCCCACCCTGCAGATTTGGGATTTACCGGCCTCCATAACTGTTTGAGCCAATTCCTTGTAATAAATCAATCTCTTCCTCTCTCTCTCTCTC
>NW_012137795.1:0-1064 GCF_000956105.1 Propithecus coquereli | reverse complement strand
AGATTTGATTTATCTGTGGCTGGGAGCCAAAAGATATATATTTTTAATCTTTTTTTCCTCTATTTCCTGGCTCTGTCGCCTGGGCTAGAGTGCTGTAGGATCCACATAGCTCACAGCAACCTCAAACTCCTGGGCTTAGGTGATCTGCCTGCCTCAGCCTCCTGAGTAGCTGGGACTACAGGCGTGCCACCAAGCCCGTCTGTAGTCTATTTTTCTATTTTTAGTAGAGACAGGGTCTCACTCTTGCTCAGGCTGATCTCAAACTCCTGAGTTCAAGCAATTCTCCTGCCTCAGCCTCCCAGAGTGCTAGGATTACAGGTGTGAGCCACCATGCCCAGCTGATATATATTTTTAAAAGTGCTCAGATATTTTTGATTTATAGCAGATTTGACAACTATTGTTGGAATAGTCAATGGCCCTTTTTCTTGAGGGATGCACAATTTACAGATTGTTCTAAATGCTCATACACTCTTCTTATTGTCTTACCATTGAATTTTTTTCTGCCCTTCATTAAAAGTCACTAAAATATTCTTCTTTGTGACTAATATTCAATAGAAGACATTGGACTTTAACTGCTGACTCAGGTACTACTGGCACATGGAGGTTTACTGCATTAGTGTTTTTTAATAGGTGATTCATGTCACAGAGCAGTATTATTGGAAAGAAAACACTGGAAAATACGTAATGACATAATTGAGAGTTACTAAGCATGAGAAATTATTTTACTGAGGCTCTGTAAGCTTATTTTATTGACATTGCCCTTTATATATTGCATATTTGGATCATGGAAAGTCTTTTTTTTTTATTTCAGCATATTATGGGGGTACAGATGTTTAGGTTACGTATGTTGCCCTTGCCCCCACCCCCCAAATCCAACTTTCAAATATGTCCATCCTTCGGGTGGTGCACATTGCACTCTTTGTGTATGCATATACCCGTCCCCTCCTCCCTCCTTCCCCTCCCGCTTCTCCCCTCCCCCCTGCCCAACATCCAATAGATGTTATTCTTATATATGCATTTATGTGTTGATCAGTTAATACCAATTTGATGGTGAGTACATGTGG
>NW_012137794.1:3125-3962 GCF_000956105.1 Propithecus coquereli | reverse complement strand
TAACTTCTTTGTATAATTATAATAGACTCATTCCTTACTTAGGATGAGGATGGAAAGTAGTTAAATGAATGAGGGAAACAAAAATCCTGTCCTGACACACTAAGAAGACCATCCTGTAAACCTCTTAGGATATAGTATGTTGGCCTTTATTCCCAGCGGTAATACCCCAACATCACTTTGTAGTCTAGCGAGCATGGTCTATATTTATATGGGGACTTCAATAATATTTTACCCTTCTGTGAGTTTTGCGGGGGATGAAAAGAAGGAGTATAAACTCAAGAGCTTTACTCCCGAGGAGCAGGAATAGGTAGGTATGAAATCTATATTTGGGAGTAGCAGTTATTCATAGATGGAATGTTAAACACCTGAGCCAAAGTGATGGCAATGGGGACTGAAAATGTGAGCTGGGTGCTAGAGACACTCTAAAAGAAGACTCTTCAAAATGTGTATTGTGATTGAGTTTGGGGTTTAAGGCAGAGTCAAAGATGACAGAGACATTGAGGCTTGCAAGCCCAGGAGGAAGTCAGGGGGAGAATCAGGCTTCAGGAGGAAGATGAGTTCATTTGTGGACTTATTAAGTGTGAGGTATCTGAGGAACATCCACATGGAGACACTCAGCAGTCCATTAGAAATGCTGTAAGTCCTGAAAACATTTCTCAGTCTGTAGTTAAGAAATGTCAGTTCACATGACAGTTGTCCCATAAATCTTACCAAGAAGGACTTATTTTCTACTATACCAATTCTTAAGGCTGATTCTGGATAAGTCACAGTTTCGTAATTAATCCCCCAAGCAAGAAAATGATGAGGGTTAAGATTTTCTGTCCTAAACTATATATA
>NW_012137794.1:0-330 GCF_000956105.1 Propithecus coquereli | reverse complement strand
ACATCTGAGTAAAGGGTATACCAGTGTTATTTGTACTATTTTATTTTTGATTTTCTTTAAGTATGAATTCATTTCCAAACAAATTTTTTTTAAAATTGGTCCCTAATACGAAAATCCAGTAGGCAAATGTAATTTTCCCTTCCGTTTTTATGGTTGGTTTGCCACTTAGGTATATATAGATGAATGTCAATCAGGTCTGCAGTGGCTTGGAACTGTGGCCTGAGGTTAAGTCAAGGGTGACTTTATATCCAAAGTTGCAAAGGCTTGGTTAGCCTCTGAAGAAGGCCTTGGAAAGGGACTGGACAAAAGAATGTTGATGGATTTTATGAT
>NW_012137793.1:2145-3866 GCF_000956105.1 Propithecus coquereli | reverse complement strand
ACTCCTTATTCTATCTGGAAAATTGGGAAAGTAGTAATTCTTCCACCTCTCAGGATTATTAAAAGAATAAAATGTAATTGTATATGTAAAGACGTTTGATATTTAAAAACTAAGATTCAAATGTATAAGATCAATGTTATGAAAGTTATTTCCAAGACAACTTTTCAGGAAAACATTTCACCATTGAGAAGGAGAATGTGTTTCTATGTGAAAGAGGAATTATTTGAGATATGGAGAAACATATGGATGGGGAAAAAAAAAAGTGTAGGAAGCAGATTCGTGGAGGCTTACACCTTGCAGATATTGTTTTGAGTTTGTTTCTCCAAACACATGCAAGGAAATTGCCACCTCTAGAGCTGAGAGAATTTCAGAAAGAGAAGAAAGATCTCTAACTGGGATGAAGACAGCAGAGTCTTCTGGTTTTAACTACAATCCCAGCTAACAAAAGACATCCAATCACTTTGCTTTAAATGTACTCTTCTTTGGTGTACACAAAACCACACTTTGGATGCCATTCTTTCTTTATCTCTAAATACTGAAAATGACACATATTCTGTTAGCTCATTGCATAGAAGTGAGGGCCAGAAAATCACAAACACAAAAGGATGTGCATTTATTGAGCTGAATTTAATATTTAAAAATTACACTTACACCATGTAGAGGAAACTTGGGAAACGGTGCTATTTCTCCTGACTGGACAGGCTTTTGAAGGACTCTTTGGAAGAAAAGAGGTTTGAGCTGAACCTTGGCAAATGGGAGGACTTAAAGAATGCATTGACATTGCAAACTATTGGGGAAATCATTGCAGATAACAAAGGAGGCTATGGTAGTTGGGGCTCACTGTATGTATTCTTCAAATGACATTGCTCCAGAAACTGCTTGACCCAAAAGTAGTCGGAACTCAACTGACAGTGTATTGCTGACAAAAGTTCAGAAGAAGACTGCATTAGAAGAGGTTTTTGTTAGAAACTGCCGGGTGGAAAGCAATCACTTGGAATGGAATCTGGCCAAGGCAATTGCTGTTAATGTCACTACCTTTGCAGAAAGTTTTCATGGAGCCTGAGTGACTCTGAGTGATCAGGACCTTCGTTTTCTATCTCAGTGAGAAAACCTGCAAAACCACAGCCAGAAATCACCAACCAAGAGAAATGATTTTTCTTCCATGGATCTGCAAACTCACCATTTGAGCTTAAAAAGGAGGGTCAGGGATGGGGGGGGCAATCTGGCTGCCACATCTGTCACCTCATTGATCACCAGGGTTGATTTGGCTGATCTGGCTGGCTAGGCAGGTGTCCTCTTCCTACCTGACTGCTCCGTGCGTGTCCCTCCTGAAGCTGTGTGCTCAGTCCAAGAGGATGACCATCCCTGATAGAGTAGGACCATTCTTTGGTCAAGGGTATTGGAGTAGCTGCGCTCCCCTGCTAGAACCTCCAAACAAAAAGGAGGGCCAGGCAATAGGGCTTTGGAGCTCTTGGAGAAGAGATGTAGTCCAGAGCCCCAGTGCTTTGTCAGTGAAACTGTTTATTTTATCATGTCTTACTTGCCATTTAAAAAGAAGTTTAACATTTCAAAAGAGACAGTTTACCATTCAATGATACTGTTTGGTCTTTATCCAGACACAAACATTAAGAGGAGAAAGTTCTTTATCTGTAGTCCCTGCATCCTCCTGACTGATGGAATCCCTCTCTCACTCTGATTCTTTCCTCCCTTCCTTCCTTCTT
>NW_012137793.1:0-305 GCF_000956105.1 Propithecus coquereli | reverse complement strand
GTTCATTTTTTTAATTTTTTTGTGTGTCTAACCAACATTTCTTGCTTCTTGTTTATCATATGGAAGGATTGTCCTTGGCCAAACTATATCGGACTTAGGGGGGAGTGGGGGGAAAGGGCAACATACGTAACCTAAACATCTGTACCCCCATAATATGCTGAAAAAAAAAAACTATATCGTTAAGGTTTTCATTTTGCTACTTTTAATAAAGAATTTTCAAATCTAAATGAGAAACAGATGAACATTTTATAAAGACTTAATTTGAAACAATTGTATTTTGAATTGTCTTCTGATTAAAATGAAAA
>NW_012137792.1:24286-25384 GCF_000956105.1 Propithecus coquereli | reverse complement strand
GTGAGGAGGGAGTAGGGGACGGGTATTTGTATACAAAAGGAGTGCAATGTGCACCACCAGAAGGATGGACATATTTGAAACTCGGACTTGCGATGGGGAACAAGGGCAACATACGTAACTTAAACATCTGTACCTCCATAATATGTTGAAATAAAAGAAAAAAAGAAAGCTAAAGATCAAAGGCTAGAATCCACAATGGTTCAAAAGAGAAAACAAAGCAACACAAAGCAACTCAACAGTTCGATGAAACAATTTGCCCCATTTATCAGTTCTTTCAATAAATATGAATGGCTTGAACTCACCTCTCAAGAGACATAGGCTGGCCGAATGTATAAAAAAATAAAAGCCAGGTACCTGCTGTTTTCAGGAAATGCATCTAACCTGCAAGGATCCATTTAGACTCAAGGGGAAGGGGTGGAAATCAATATTTCAAGAAAATGGAAGCCAAAAGAAAGCTGATGTAGCAGTTTTGATCTCAGACAACTTAGTTTTTAAATCAACAAAAGTAATGAAAGACAAAGAGGGCCACTATATAATGGTGAAGGGTACAGTTCAACAAGAAGACATAACAATTCTAAATATGTATGCGCCCAACCTAGGTGCACCCAGATTCATAAAGCAAACTTTACTTAACCTAAATAATTTGATGAACAGCAACACCATTATAGTCGGGGATTTCAACACCCCACTGACAGCACAGGACAGATCCTCCAAACAGAAAATTAACAAAGAAAGTATAGACTTAAACAGAACCCTACAACAAATGGGCCTGACTGACATTTACAGGACATTCTACCCAAAAACCACAGAATATAGTTCTTCTCAGTAGCCCATGGAACATTCTCTAACATAGATCATATTCTAGGACACAAAGAATGCCTCAAAAAATTAAAAAAAATAGAAATTATATCACGCATCTTCTCAGATCACAGTGCAATAAAAATAGAAATCAACACCAGCAGAAACTCTCATCTTCATACGAAGTCATGGAAATTAAAGAACCCCCTGCTGAACGACTCCTTCATAAATGATGAAATAAAAATGGAAATCAAAAGATTCTTTGAACTAAATGACAAAGGTGACACAAGTTACCAAAAT
>NW_012137792.1:22331-23552 GCF_000956105.1 Propithecus coquereli | reverse complement strand
CTTCGTATGGAACCAGAGAAGACCCCGCATAGCAAAAACAATTCTAGGTAATAAAAACAAAATGGGAGGCATCAACCTACCAGACTTCAAACTCTATTACAAAGCTGTAATATTAAAATCATATTGGTACTGGCAAATAAACAGAGCCACTGACCAGTGGAACAGAACTGAGAACCCACATATAAAACCACCCTCATGTAGCCATCTAATCTTTGACAAAGCAGGCAAAAACATATACTGGGGAAAAGAATCTTTATTCAATAAATGGTGCTGGGAAAACTGGATAGCCACATGTAGAAGACTGAAGCAGGATCCTCACCTTTCACCTCTCACAAAAATCAACTCACGCTGGGTAACAGATTTAAACCTAAGGAGTGAAACTATTAGAATTCTAGAGGAGGATGTTGGAAATACTCTTCTAGACATTGGCCTAGGCAAAGAATTTATGAAGAAGACCCCAAAGGCAATCACAGCAACAACTAAAATAAATAAATGGGACCTGACCAAATTAAAAAGCTTCTGCACAGCCAAAGAAACAGTCACAAGAGCAAACAGACAACCTACAGAATGGGAGAAAATTTTTGCATGTTATAAATCCGATAAAGGGTTGATAACCAGAATCTACTTAGAACTCGGGAAAATCAACAAGAAAAAATCAAACGACCCTATCAAAAAGTGGGCAAAGGACATGAACAGAAACTTTTCAAAAGAAGACAGAATAATGGTCAAAAAACAATGAAAAAATGCTCAACATCTCTAATCATCAGGGAAATGCAAATTAAAACCACAATGAGATATCACTTTTCTCCAGTGAGACTGGCCTTTATCAAAAAGTCCCAAAACAATAAATGTTGGCGTGGATGCGGAGAGATAGGAACACTCATGCACTGTTGGTGGGATTGTAAACTAGTGCAACCTCTGTGGAAAGCAATATGGAGATATCTTAAAGAGATACAAGTAGAATACCATTTGATCCAGCAATCCCATTACTGGGCATCTACCCAAAAGAGCAAAAGTGGCTCTATGAAAAAGACAGCTGGGCAGTGTTGATCTCAGACAACTTGGCTTTTAAATTAACAAAAGTAATGAAAGACAAAGTGGGTCACTATATAATGGTCAAGGGTACAGTGCAACAAGAAGACGTAACACTTCTAAATATGTATGCACCCAACTTAGGTGCACCCAGATTCATAAAGCAAACTCTACTTGATCTAAACAAAT
>NW_012137792.1:8030-12048 GCF_000956105.1 Propithecus coquereli | reverse complement strand
GGGTTATGTTAGGGTTAGTGTTAGGGTTAGGGTTACGGTTAGGTTTATAGTGAGCGTTAGTGTTAGAGTTAGGGTTTGGGTAGATTTAGGGTTAGGAGATAGGGTTAGGGTTAGGGTTAGCTTTATGATTATGTTTAGGGTTATTGCTTAAGGTTAGGGCTAGGGTTAGTGTTAGCTTACGGTTAAGTTTAGGGTTAGGTTTATGGTTAGATCAGTGTTAGTGTTAGGTGTAAGTTTAAGTTAAGGTGTAGAGTTACGGTTAAGAGATAGTGTTAGGATTAGGGCTAGGGTTAGGGTTAGGGTTACGGAAAGAGTTAGGCTTAGGGTTAGAGTTAGAATTTGGGTTCAGGGCAATGTACAGGATTGGACAACTTTATGAGAGAAAGTAGTGGGTTTACTTTGCAGTGAAACACACCTAAGAAGGGAGAAGTCTCTTCATTATAAGTATGTAATTTTAGGTTCGGTTAGGGACAGGTTAGAGTTAGTTAGGGTTGGGGTTAGGGTTAAGGTTAGGGTAAGGATTCGGGAAGAGTTACGGTTAGGTGTTATGGATAGGGTTAGGGTTCGGGTGAAGTCTAGGGTTCGTGTTAGGGTTAGGCTTAAGGTAAGAATACCGGTTTGCAGCAATTTATAGAATTGCACAACTTTGAGAAAGAAAGCACTGGGTTTAGTTTTTATTGAAACACACCTAAGAAAGGAGAAGTCTACTTATTATCAGTATGCAACTTTTAGGCGGAAAGGAGGAACAGATAAAAATGCATACATTCTCACACAAAAAGCTACTAGACAGGTGGCAATATACAGGATTGCATAACTTTCAGACAGAAAGCAGTTGGTATACTTTGCAATTAAACACACCTAAGTAACTAGAAATCTTTTCATTATAAGTACTTAACTTCTAATCCGAATGTAGTTATAGATACAAATGCACACAGTCTCTATGAGAAAGCTGCTAGACATGAGGCAATTCACATTATTGCACAAGTTTCAGGAAGAAAGCAGTGCGTATAGATTGGATTGAAACACACCTAAGAAATGAGAAGTCTGTGCAGGATAAATGTGTAACTTTAGGACTAATGCACTTCCAGATACAAACGCAAAGCATCACTCCGAGGAAGCTGCGAGAAATGGGACAATTTACAGCTTTAAAGCCCTTTGAGGAAGAAAGCAGTTGTATAGTTTGTAATGAAACACACCTCAGAAGGGAGAAGTCTTTTTATTATAAGTATGTCATTTCAGAATTAGGGTTAGGTTTATGGTTAGGGTTAGGGTTAGGTTCAGGTTATGGTTAGGGTTAGGCTTGGGGTAATGTTTAGCGTTAGGGTTAGTGTTAGGGTTAGTTTTGGGTTAGGGACAGGGTTAGGGTTACAATTTGGGTTTGGGGCAATTTAAAGTTTTGCACAACTTTGTGAAAGAAAGCAGCTGCTTTAGTTTTCAATGAAACATACCTAAAAAGGAGAAGACTTTTCATTATAAGTCTGCAACTTTTAGGCCGAGTGGAGTTACAGATGCAAACGCACAAATTCTCTCAGAGAAAGCTGAGAGACATGGGGAAATTTACAGGATTGCACAACTTTCAGAAAGAAAGCAGTGGATAGGGGTGGGATGAAACACAGCTAAGAAAGGAGAAGTCTTTTCATCAGAAGTATGTAACTTTTAGGCCAAATTGAATTATAGATTCAAGGAATATATTGTCTCATAGAAAGCTACTAGACATGGGGCAATTCAAATATTGCACAACTTTGAAAAGAAAACAGTGGGTAAACTTTGTAGTGAAATACAACTAATAATGGAGACCCCTTTTCATTATAATATGTAACTTTTAGGCCCCATAGAGTTACAGGTACAAATGCATAAATTCTCTCAGAGAAAGCAGCTAGACATGTGGCAATTGACAGGACTGCATAACTTTCAGAAAGAAAGCCGTGGGTATAGTTTGCAGTGAAACACACCTAAGAAGGGAGAAGTCTTTTCATTATAAGCATATAATTTTAAAATTAGGGTTAGGGTTAGGGTTAGGCTTAGAGTTAGGGTTAGGTTTAGAGTTAAGGTTCGGGTAGAGTTAGGGTTAGGTTAGTGTTAGGGGTAGGGTTGGGTTAGGTTTAGGGTTAGGGATTAGGTTTAGGGTTAGGGTTAGGGTTAGGTTACGGTTAGGGTTAGGGTTAGCTTCAGGATTGTGTTTAGGCTTAGGGGTTAGGGTTAGGGCTAGGGTGAGTGTTAGGTTACGGTTAAGTTCAGGGTTAGGTTTCTGGTTAGATCAGTGTTAGTGTTAGGTTTAGCGTTAGGTTAAGGTTTAGAGTTAGGGTTAGGAGTTAGCGTTAGAATTAGGGTTAGGGTTAGGGTTGGGCTTAGGGTGAGATTTAGGGTTAGGGAGAGAGTTAGGCTAAGCCTTAGAGTTAGAGTTTGGGTTCGGGGCAATTTACAGGATTGGAAAACTTTGTGAGAGAAAGCAGTGTGTTTAGTTTGCAGTGAAACACACCTAAGAAGGCAGAAGTCTTTACATTATAAGTATGTAATTTTAAAATTATGCTTAGGCTTATGGATAGGGTTAGAGTTAGGGTTAGACTTACAGTTAAGGTTCAGGTAGAGTAAGGTTAGGAATTAGGGTGAGAGTTACAGTTAGCATTAGGGTTAGGTTAGGGTTAGGGTTAGGGTTAGGTTAGGGTTAGGGTTAGGTTAGGGTTAGGTTTAGGGTTAGGGTTAGGGTTACGGTTAGGTTTAAAGTGAGGGTTAGGGTTAGAGTTAGCATTATGGTTAGGCTTAGGGTTAGGGTGAGGTTATGGTTAGAGTTGGGGTTAGAGTTAGGTTAGGGTTAGGATTAGGGTTAGGGTTAGGGTTAGCGTGAGGGTTAGGAGTCAGGTTAGGGTTAGGGACAGAGTTAGCCTTAGGGTTATAGTGAGAATTTGGGTTCCAGGCAACTTACAGGATTAGACAACTTTGTTAGAGAAAGCAGTGGGTTTAGTTTGCAGTGAAACACACCTAAGAAAAGAGAATGCTACTCATTATCATTGTGCAACTTTTGGGCGGAAAGGAGTAACAGATATAAATGCATACATTCTCTCAGAGAAAGCTACTAGACATGGGGCAATATACAGGATTTCATAACTTTCAGACAGAAAGCAGTGGGTACACTTTGCAGTTAAACACACCTAGGAAACTAGAAATCTTTTCATTATAAGTATGTAACTTCTATCCCGAATGCAGTTATGGATACAAATGCACACAGTCTCTCAGAGAAAGCTGGTAGACCTTAGGAAATTTACATTATTGCATAACTTTCAGGAAGAAAGCAGTGCGTATAGTTTGGAGTGAAACACACCTAAGAAGTGAGAAGTCTGTGAAGGATAAATGTGTAACTTTACGACCAGTGCACTTCCAGATACAAACGCAAACCATAACTCAGAGAAAGCTGCGAGAAATGGGACAATTTACAGGTTTACAGCCCTTTGAGAAAGAAAGCAGTTGTATAGTTTGTAATGAAACACACCTAAGAAGGGAGAAGTCTTTTTATTATAAGTATGTCAATTTAGGATTAGGGTTAGGTTTACGGTTAGGGTTAGGGTTAGGGTTAGGGTTAGAGTTAAGGTTCGGGTAGAGTTAGGGTTAGGAATTAGGGTTAGGGTCATTGTTAGGGTTTGGGTTATGTTAGGGTTAGTGTTAGGGTTAGGGTTACGGTTAGGTTTATAGTGAGCGTTAGTGTTAGAGTTAGGGTTTGGGTAGATTTAGGGTTAGGAGATAGGGTTAGGGTTAGGGTTAGCTTTATGATTATGTTTAGGGTTATTGCTTAAGGTTAGGGCTAGGGTTAGTGTTAGCTTACGGTTAAGTTTAGGGTTAGGTTTATGGTTAGATCAGTGTTAGTGTTAGGTGTAAGTTTAAGTTAAGGTGTAGAGTTACGGTTAAGAGATAGTGTTAGGATTAGGGCTAGGGTTAGGGTTAGGGTTACGGAAAGAGTTAGGCTTAGGGTTAGAGTTAGAATTTGGGTTCAGGGCAATGTACAGGATTGGACAACTTTATGAGA
>NW_012137792.1:6127-7860 GCF_000956105.1 Propithecus coquereli | reverse complement strand
GCATAACTTTCACACAGAAAGCAGTGGGTATACTTTGCAGTTAAACACACCTAAGAAACTAGAAATCTTTTCATTATAAGTATGTAACTTCTATCCCGAATGTAGTGATAGATGCAAACGCACACAGTCTCTAAGAGAAAGCTGCTAGACATGAGCCAATTCACATTATTGCACAAGTTTCAGGAAGAAAGCAGTGCGTATAGATTGGATTGAAACACACCTAAGAAATGAGAAGTCTGTGCAGGATAAATGTGTAACTTTAGGACTAATGCACTTCCAGATACAAACGCAAACCATCACTCCGAGAAAACTGCGAGAAATGGGAGAATTTACAGCTTTACTGTAAGAAAGAGAGCAGTTGTATAGTTTGTAATGAAACACACCTAAGAAGGGATAAGTCTTATTATTATAAGTATGTCATTTTAGGATTAGGGTTAGGTTTACGGTTAGGGTTAGGGTTAGGGTATAGTTAGGGTTAGGGTTAGCATTAAGGTTCGGGTAGAGTTAGGTTTAGGAATTAGGGTTAGGGTTAGGGTTAGGGTTAGGTTACGATTAGGGTTAGGGTTAGGGTTACGTTTACGTTTAGAGTGAGGGTTCGGTTTAGAGTTAGGATTCCTGTAGAGTTAGGCTTAAGACTTAGGGTTAGTGTCAGGGTTAGCTTTATGATTATGTTTATAGTTCGGGCTTAAGGTTAGGGCTAGGGTTAGCATTAGGTTACGGTTAAGTTTAGGGTTAGGTTTATGGTTGGATCAGTGTTAGTGTTAGGATTAGGGTTAGGTTAAGGTTTGGAGTTACGGTTAAGAGATAGCGTTAGGGTTAGGACTAGTGTTAGGGTTACGGACAGCTTTAGGCTTAGGGTTAGAGTGAGAATTTGGGTAGGCAACCTACAGTATTGGACAACTTTGTGAGAGAAAGCAGTGAGTTTACTTTGCAGTGAAACGCACCTAAGAAGGGAGAAGTCTTTTGATTATAAGTATGTAATTTTAAGGTCAGGGTTAGGGATAGCTTAGAGTTAGGTTTAGGGTTGCGGTTAGGGTGAGGGTTAGGGTAAAGGTTGGCCTAGAGTTACGGTTAGGTGTTAGGCTTCGGGTTAGAGTTAGGATTAGGGTTAGGTTAGTGTAAGGGTTAGGGTTATGGATTAGATTTAGGGTTAGGGGTAGGGTTAGGTTACGGTTAGGGTTAGGATTAGCTTCAGGATTATGTTTAGGCTTAGATGTTCGGGTTAGGTCTAGGGTGAGTGTTAGGTTACGGTTAAGTTGTGTTTTAGGTTTATGGTTAGATCAATGTTAGTGTTAGGTTAGCGTTAGGTTAAGGTTTAGAGTTAGGGTTAGGAGTTAGCATTAGTATTAGGGTTAGGGTTAGGGTTAGGTTTAGGGTGAGGTTTAGGGTTAGGGACAGAGTTAAGTTAAGCGTTAGAGTTAGAATTTGGGTTTGGGGCAATTTACAGGATTGGAAAACTTTGTGAGAGAAAGCAGTGGGTTTACTTTGCAGTGAAACACACCTAACAAGGGAGAAGTCTTTACATTATCAGTATGTAATTTTAAAATTAGGGTTAGGGTTAGACTTACAGTTAAGGTTCGGGTAGAGTAAGGTTAGGAATTAGCGTTAGGGTTACAGTTAGCATTAAGGTTAGGTTAGTGTTAGGGTTAGGGTTAGGTTAGGGTTAGGGTTAGGTTAGGGTTAGGTTTAGGGTTAGGGTTAGGATCACGGTTAGGTTTAGAGTGAGGGTTAGG
>NW_012137792.1:823-6077 GCF_000956105.1 Propithecus coquereli | reverse complement strand
TGTTCGGGTAGAGTAAGGTTAGAAATTAGGGTTAGAGTTAAGTTAGCTTTAGGGTTAGGTTAGGGTTAGGGTAAGGGTTAGGTTAGGGTTAGGGTTAGGTTAGGGTTAGGATTAGGGTTAGGGTTAGGGTTAGGGACAGAGTTAGGCTTAGTGTTAGAGTGAGAATTTGGGTTCAGGTCCACATACTGGATTTTACAACTTTGTGAAAGAAAGTAGTGGGTTTACTTTGGAGTGAAACACACCTAAGAAGGGAGAAGTCTTTTCATTATAAGTATGTCATTTTAGGATTAGGGTTAGGTTTAGGGTTAGGGTTAGGGTTAGGGTTAGGATTAAGTTTCGGGTAGAGTTAGGGTTAGGAATTAGGGTTAGGGTTAGGGTTAGGGTTAAGGTTATGGTTAGGGTTAGGTTAGGGTTAGGGTTAGGGTTAGGGTTAGGCTTACGGTTAGGGTTAGGGACTGAGTTAGTCTTAGGGTTAGAGTGAGAATTTCGGTGCCGAGCAACTTACAGGATTGGACAACTTTGTGAGAGAAAGCAGTGGGATTAGTTTGCAGTGAAACACACTTAAGAAAGGAGAATTCTACTGATTATCGTTCACGACTTTTAGGCAGAAAGAAGGAACATATACACATGCATGAATTCTCACACAGAAAGCTACTAGACATGGGGCAATATACAGGATTGCAAAACTTTCAGACAGAAAGCAGTGGGTACACTTTGCAGTTAAACACACCTAAGAAACTAGAAATCTTTTCATTATAAGTACGTAACTTCTAAGCCGAATGTAGTTATTGATACAAACGCACACAGTCTGTAGGAGAAAGCTGCTAGACATGTGGCAATTCACATTATTGCACAAGTTTCAGGGAGAAAGCAGTGCGTATAGATTGGAGTGAAACACACCTAAGAAATGAGAAGTCTGTCAAGGATCAATGTGTAACTTTAGGACTAATGCACTTCCAGATACAAACGCAAACCATCACTCAGAGAAAGCTGCGAGAAATGGGACAATTTACAGGTTTACAGCCCTTTAAGAAAGAAAGCAGTTGTATAGTTTGTAATGAAACACACCTAAGAAGGGAGAAGTCTTTTTATTATAAGTATGTCATTTTAGGATTAGGGTTATGTTTATGGTTAGGGTTAGGGTTAGGGTTAGGTTTAGGGTTAGGGTTAAGGTTCGGGTTAGAGTTAGGGTTATGAATTAGGGTTAGGGTTAGGGTTAGGGTTAGGGTTAGGGCTAGGGTTAGGGTTAGGGTTAGGGTTAGGGTTAGGATTACGGTTAGGGTTAGGGTTAGGGTTAGGGTTAGGGTTAGGGTTCGGGTTAAACGTTAGGGTTAGGGTTAGGGTTAGGGTTAAGGTTAGTGTAGGGTTTAGGGTTAAGGTTGGGGTTAGGGTTATGGTTAAGTTTTGGGTTTGGGTTAGGGTTAGGGTTAGAGTTAGGGGGGTTAGGGTTACGGTCAGGGTTAGGGTTACGGTTAGGGTTAGGGTTAGGGTTGGGGTTAGGTTTAGGGTTAGGGCTAGGGGTTAGGGTTAGGATTAGCATCAGGATTATGTTTAGGCTTAGGGGTTATTGTTTGGGCTAGGGTGAGTGTTAGGTTACGGTTAAGTTTAGGGTTAGGGTTAGGGTTATGGATTAGATTTAGGGTTAGGGGTAGGGTTAGGTTACGGTTAGGGTTAGGATTAGCATCAGGATTATGTTTAGGCTTAGGGGTTATTGTTTGGGCTAGGGTGAGTGTTAGGTTACGGTTAAGTTGAGGGCTAGGTTTCTGGTTAGATCAATGTTAGTGTTAGGTTTAGCGTTAGGTTAAGGTTTAGAGTTAGGGTTAGGAGTTAGCATTAGCATTAGGCTTAGGGTTGGAGTTAGGTTTATCGTTAGGTTTAGGGTTAGGGATAGAGTTAAGTTAAGCGTTAGAGTTAGAATTTGGGTTTGCGGCAATTTACGGGATTGGAAAACTTTGTGAGAGAAAGCAGTGGGTTTAGTTTTCAGTTAAACACACCTAAGAAGAGAGAAGTCTTTACATTATAAGTATGTAATTTTAAAATTATGGTTAGGGTTAGGGTTAGGGTTAGAGTTAGGGTTAGACTTACAGTCAAGGTTCGGGTAGAGTAAGGTTAAGAATTAGCGTTAGGCTTACAGTTAGCATTAGGGTTAGGTTAGGGTTAGGGTTAGGGCTAGGGTTAGGTTAGGGTTAGGTTTAGGGTAGGGTTAGGGTTACGGCTAGGTTTAGAGTGAGGGTTAGGGTTAGACTTAGTGTTCGGGTAGAGTTAGGGTTAGGAGTAAGGGTTAGGTTTAGGGTTAGCTCTATGATTATGTTTAGGGTTAGGTCTTAAGTTTAGGGCTAGGGTTAGTGATAGTTTACGGTTTAGGTTAGGGTTAGGTTTATGGTGAGATCAGTGTTAGTGTTATGTTTAGGGTTAGGTTAAGGTTTAGAGTTAGGGTTAAGAGCTAGCGTTAGTGTTAGGGCTAGGGTTAGGTTTAAGGACAGAGTTAGGATTAGGGTTAGAGTGAGAATTCTGGTTCAGGGCACCTTACAGGATTGGACAACTTTGTGAAAGAAGGTAGTTGGTTTACTTTGCAGTGAAACACACCTAAGAAGGGAGAAGTCTTTTCATTATAAGTATATCATTTTAGGATTAGGGTTAGGTTTACGGTTCGGGTTAGAGGTAAGAATAGGATTAGGGTTAGAGTTAAGGTTCGGGTAGAGTTAGGGTTAGGAATTAGGGTTAGGTTTAAGGGGTTAGGGTTATGGTTAGGTTAGGGTTAGGGTTGGGGTTACGGTTAGGATTAGAGTCAGGGTTAGGGTTAGAGTTAGGGTTCGGGTAGAGTTAGGGTTAGGGTTAGGTTTAGGGTTCGGTTAAGGTTAGAGTTACGGGTAAGAGATATCGTTAGGCTTAGTGATAGGGTTAGTACAGAGTTAGACTTAGAGTTAGAGTGAGAATTTGGGTTCCGGGCAACCTACAGGATTGGACAACTTTATTAGAGAAAGCAGTGTGTTTAGTTTGCAGTGAAACACACCTAAGAAAGGAGAATTCTACTCATTATCATTGTGCAACTTTTAGGCGTAAAGTAGTAACAGATACAAATGCATACATTCTCTCAGAGAAAGCTACTAGACATGGGGCAATATACAGGATTTCATAACTTTCAGCCAGAAAGCAGTGGGTACACTTCTCAGTCAAACACACCTAGGAAACAGGAAATCTTTTCATTATAAGTATGTAACTTCTATCCCGAATGCAGTTATGGATACAAGCGCACACAGTCTCTGAGAGAAAGCTGGTAGACCTTAGGCAATTTACATTATTGCATAACTTTCAGGAAGAAAGCAGTGCGTATAGATTGGATTGAAACACACCTAAGAAATGAGAAGACTGTGAAGGATAAATGTGTAACTTTACGACCAATGCACTTCCAGATACAAACGAAAACCATCACTCAGAGACAGCTGTGAGAAATGGGACAAATTACAGGTTTACAGCCCTTTGAGAAAGAAAGCAGTTGTAGAGTGTGTAATGAAACACACCTAAGAAGGGAGAAGTCTTTTCATTATAAGTATGTCATGTTAGGATTACGGTTAGGTTTATGGTTAGGGTTAGGGTTAGGGTTAGGTTTAGGGTTAGAGTAAAGGTTCGGGTAGAGTTAGGGTTAGGAATTAGGGTTAGGGTTAGGGTTACGGTTAGGGTTAGGGTTAGGGTTAGGGTTAGGTTTAGGGTTACGGTTAGGGTTAGGTTTACGGTTAGGGTTAGCGTTAGGGTTAGGGTTAGGGTTAGGGTTAGGGTTAGGGTTAGGGTTAGGGTTAGGGTTAGGGTTAGGGTTAGGATTACGGTTAGGGTTAGGGTTAGTGTTATGGTTTGGGTTACGGTTAGCGTTAGAGTTAGGGTTAGAGTTACAGTTAAGGTTCGGGTAGAGTAAGGTTAGGAATTAGGGTTAGAGTTAAAGTTAGCATTAGGGTTAGGTTAGGGTTAGCGTTAGGGTTAGGTTAGGGTTAGGGTTAGGTTAGGGTTAGGATTAGGGTTAGGTTTAGGGTTAGGGACAGAGTTAGGCATAGTGTTAGAGTGAGAATTTGGGTTCAGGGCAACTTACAGGATTGGAAAACTTTGTGAAAGAAAGTAGTGGGTTTACTTTGCAGTGAAACACACCTAAGAAGGGAGAAGACTTTTCATTATAAGTATGTCATTTTAGGATTAGGGTTAGGTTTACGGTTAGGGTTAGCGTTAGGGTCAGGGTTAGGGTTAGAGTTAAGGTTAGGGTTAGGGTTAGGGTTAGGGTTACGGTTAGCGTTAGGGACAGAGTTAACCTTTGGGTTAGAGTGTGAATTTCGGTACTGGGCAACTTACAGGATTGGACAACTTTGTGAGAGAAAGCAGCCTATGAAAGGAGAATTCTACTCTTTATCGTTTGCGACTTTACGTGGAAAGAAGGCACTTATACAAATGCATACATTCTCACACAGAAAGCTACTAGACATGGGGCAATATACAGGATTGCATAACTTTCAGACAGAAAACAGTGGGTATACTTTGCTGTTAAACACACCTAAGAAACTGGAAATCTTTTCATTATAAGTCTGTGCAGGATAAATGTGTAACATTAGGACTAATGCACTTCCATATACAAACGCAAACCATCACTCAGAGAAAGCTGTGAGAAATCGGACAATTTACAGGTTTACAGCCCTTTGAGAAAGAAAGCAGTTGTATAGTTTGTAATGAAACACACCTAAGAAGGGAGAAGTCTTTTTATTATAAGTATTACATTTTAGGATTAGCGTTAGGTTTACGGTTAGGGTTAGGGTTAGAGTTAGGGTTAGGGTTAGAGTTTAGGTTCGGGTAGAGTTAGGGTTAGGAATTAGGGTTAGCGTTAGTGTTAGGGTTAGGTTAGGGTTAGGGTTCAGGTTAGGGTTACCGTTAGGTATAGAGTTAGGGTTAGGGTTAGAGTTAGGGTTCGGGTAGAGTTAGCCTTAGGAGTTAGGGTTAGGGTTAGGGTTAGGGTTAGCTTTATGATTATGTTTAGGGTTAGAGCTAGGGTTAGTGTTAGGTTACGGTTAAGTTTAGGGTTAGGTTTATGGTAGGTCAGTGTTAGAGTTAGGTTTAGGCTTAGGGTTAAGGTTAGCGTAGGGACAGAGTTAGGCTTAGGGTTAGAGTGAGAATTTGGGTTCAGGGCCACTTACAGGATTGGACAACTTGGGGAGAGAATGCTGTGGTTTTACTTTGCAGTGAAACACACCTAAGAAGGGAGAAGTCTTTTCATTATAAG
>NW_012137792.1:0-292 GCF_000956105.1 Propithecus coquereli | reverse complement strand
AGGATTGCACATCTTTGAGAAAGCAAGCAGTGGGTTTAGTTTTTATTGAAACACACCTAAGAAAGGAGAAGTATACTCATTAGCAGTATGCAACTTTTAGGCAGAAAGGAGGAACAGATACAAATGCATACATTCTCCCACAGAAAGCTACTATACAGGCGTCAATATACAGGATTGCATAACTTTCACACAGAAAGCAGTGGGTATACTTTGCAGTTAGACACACCTAAGAAACTGGAAATCTTTTCATTGTAAGTATGTGACTTCTATTCCGAATGTAGTTATAGATGAA
>NW_012137791.1:2982-5193 GCF_000956105.1 Propithecus coquereli | reverse complement strand
ACAAATGTAAAACACTATTTAAAAAATATCTATAGGAGAAACATATCTGGGAAGACAAAGAAGTTCTGACTTTTGGCGGGTATGAGAGCTCAGAATAGGTATACCAGAGTTAAAAAACTGGAAATGTACAAGCTATATTTGGCCTGGAAATATGTTTTGAAAATTTGGAAGAATGTTATATAACATTACATATTTACATTGTTTCTTTAAACATTAGAAAATTCAGCAACATGGGCTTGTGTGTCCCCTTGAGAACAAACAGCAAGAACTGAGTAAGAGCTCACCCATTTATGTGATAATGAAACATGCACACCCCAGTTTGGCACAGCTTTTTACCACATCTTATTGTCTTGTACCCCATCTGCATCACTCATTTTTGTCACTTGCCTGTCTCATAAAGGCATTTGTGTTTGTGACCCTGGTGTTTACTGTGGCTGGCAAGGAAGAGCACAGAGGTTCTGGGATCTCATAATCGATTTGCCAATCAAAATACCTTTTGAAGAGTATTAAGTATAGAAACAGAAAATGTAGAAAGAGTACTCTAGGATTATGAGAGCTGACCTGACGATCCATGAGAGGAGGCATATCAGCTCTGCATTTTCTTTCTTTCATTGGCATCATCTGGGGCACAGAAATGTGACTGTTCAATTCTATGTAAAGCTTGTGCTTTGGTAAGGGAGGGAATCTATTGTGGAAACTTGAGTGCAATATGTGTTCTCATCATACAACCTTATTTACTGTGAAGGAAGCTTCAGGATAAATTTGATTAAATAGACTGGGATCCAATGTGGCATAATGGAAGAGCCCTGCCTAGAAAACAGGGAGCCCAGGTTTGAATCCTGGTCCTGTAATTAAATAGTTGGGTGATACTGGGCATGTCACTTTGCATTTCTTTGTCCATCTACTCTTTTATATAATAAGGGATTTGGATGAGATAATATCTAAATACCTGCCAGCTCCAAAATTATAAATATCCTACAACATCTTACATATAAAGAGGAAATACAGTCTAACTCAGCCTCTGGAATTGGGTTTAAATCCCAGTTCTACTACATATTGTCCCATCTTTCTCAATAATGGGGATTGTTGTACTATTCACGTTGTTATGAATGAAAGAGAAGATTCAGTGCAAGCGCTTAGGATGGTGCATAACATATAGCAAGCATACAGTAAGTGACAACATCTTTAGAGTTACAAATTCCTGCTTTCTTAAAACAATTATGTGCCCCCTCTCTTTATTTTTAATTGTTCTCTTCTCTGATTTTTATGCATATGCCTTACTCACTAGCAAATTGATATTGTGGAGTCTGGCACAGAAAACAAAAGTCCTTCTTTTTAAGTACATTGATTTGTTATTAAGAATTTAGACTTTAATAAAGTTAATGGTTGGTCTTAGTAGCAATAATTCAAACAACTAAGAAACTTGAAGGTAGGATCTGTGACATGCCCAGCTCTGCACCTCCAGTGTCTAGCACTGTGCTTGGTGTATAGTGAATGATCAATGGATGCTGTTTTGATAAATCTTTTAGGGTCTACTGGCAGGTTAATTTTAGTAATAACTAGTATTTATTGAGTATTTAACTGTGTCCAGCAATCTGTGCTAAATGTTTATATGTACTATATAATTTAATTCTGATAAGGGGTACTATTATTTCTCCTATTTTTCATATGAGGAAATTAAGGCCTAGAGAAGATAAGTAATTTACCCAAGAGCACACACAGGTAAAGTGGCAAAGTTAGATTTTAGCTCCAGACTTGTCTTCCCTTAGAAATGGTGTTTTTTTATCCCTGTGCCACACCATGCTGACACACTCCTCTTTACCTTGGTCCTATGGTTAGATGAGATGATGGTGACCAGGAATTGAGCCTTGCACTGGTTACTGGACTAATAGATATTACAGCTACTGGGGTTTCAGTTTCTTGAACCCCCCTGTGATTCTTATAATTGTCAATACTAACACCTGTTCAGAATTTTCATGCAGGTAGTCCATTGGATGTTGGTATACCTCTTGTATATTTGATAAGTTCCTATGAAGCTGTCATTGTCACATGGATGTTCCTGGTGGTGAGGTTGCAGATAGTGAGACAATGACAGCAATAGCAGGGTGCTTTACTTTGAGAGTAGGCTGTCAGGCATACATTTGAAAACAGCTGAATTCCCTCAAACGTCCCATCAGCTGAGCTGTGTGAGAGCAATTTATCCCTCTCTCT
>NW_012137791.1:0-2932 GCF_000956105.1 Propithecus coquereli | reverse complement strand
CATCTGAATCTGTAGTAGGGGACTCTCTGGGCAAGACTTACATTAATACTGGGGAACAGAAACACAGTATTTATTGCAGGATTACCATTGTTTGCTAAATTAGATAGAAGCTTGTATCAAACCTACTTCAACAATATGGATAAACCTGAAGGACATAATGCTTAGTGAAATAAACCAGGCACAGAAAGACAAATACTGTGTGATCTCACTTATATGTGGAAACTAAAAAAAGCCAAACTCACAGAAGTAGAGGGGAGAATGATGGTTATCAGAGGCTGGAGGTAGGGAGAGATGGGGAAAGAGGAGATGTTGGTCAAAGGGGTACAAAGTTCCAGTTAGGAGGAACAAGTTTTAGTGATCTGTTACATAGCATGGTGACCATAGTTAATACTGTACTGTATATTTCAAAATTGCTAAAAGAATAGATTTTTAAATGTTCTCACTACAAAAAAATGATAAGGAGGTGAGTTGATGGATATGTTAATTAGCTTAATTTAATTATTACACAATGTATACATAAATAAAAATGTCACTTTGCACTCCACGAATATATGAAATTATTTGTCAATTAAAAATAACAGAAAAAAAAATGAAACTAGCACCAAATGGCATGTTCTGTGAACTGGGTATTGTCCTAGACTCTCTGATAAGTTATTTTATAAATCATAACACATCACTTTGTATATATAAAGAAATTGAGGTTCAGAGAGGCTTAAGTAATTTGATCTAAGATAAAGGTAACAAACTGAGATTCAAACACAGTGCTGATATGAAAATCTATGCTGTTTTCACACTACCACGCAGCAGGTTTTAAATGCATAGAGAAAGCTAATCATTCCATCTCTTTGTGGATTAGAGAATTCTAGCATGTCTTCCAAGGAACACCAGGCATATAAGATTCTCTGTGAACCAAAGGGCTCCATGTTTCCAAATTCAAATTAATTTGGAAACTAATACGTACTAAGTCACCACTTTTCAAGATTCATGATGCACATTAGTGTAATTTAATCTCTAAGAAGTTCTTCAGTTAAGAAATCTGTTTAACTTTGTTTAACTTAAAGTTTCTCAAATGTATTTGACTACTGAACATCCCCACCAAATTCTGCCGTTGATTTTAAACATCATAAAAATAAGTACTTTTTTTGAACACACTTTGAAAAATTTTATGGCAGAAATTAAAAGTAGAACTTGACACTATGCTGGAATGAAACATAGCCATTACATCCTGGGAAACAAACAAATGTCTATGTTTCCTTCTTGCTGACTTAACACAGCAAGGATTTTGACTTAACCCAAATCCATTTCCCATGGATAGTCAGAAAGACAGTACCATGTTGCTTTGATGTCTTTTGCTTTATTCCTCACAAGGAACATCTCTGGGTTTTGCTTCTCCCTGTCCTACTATGTTAGCAGAATCCTTCTTTACTAGGGTTCTTGCTTTATGGGTGGATTATGTGATCAATCTATACCAATGAGAATCCTCCCTGGGGCTTTTCCACCAGTGCTATTAGAGATGTTCTCTCCTCCCTTGTTATTACTAAATGCTAAGGTGTGGTCTTATGCTGCCAGTGATCTTGATGTTTATGTACAAGGCTAGAGCTTAAGAATTGACAACATTTGAGTCCATGAGTCCTGCTGTGCCTGAAGCTACAAATTCTATCCTCAGATATTTTGACTATATGAGCAAATACTTTGTAGTTTTTTCTTTTTTTCCTTGTTATCTGTTGTTCTCCTTCTCCTTCCCCCCCCTTTTTCTGTCTTCCTTTTCCTACTCCTCTTTCTCTTTTTCTAGTAGTTTGAGTATTCTGCTGCATAGTTTCAGTATGAACTGAAAGAGTATTGATTAATGTATTTACCTTCAGGCCAGGGACTGTGGCTCATGCCTATAATCCCAGCACTTTGGGAGGCTGAGGCAGGAGGATCGCTTGCGCCCAGGAGTTGACGGCTACAGTGAGCTATGATGATGCCACTGCACTCCAGCCTGGGAGACAGAGTGAGACCCCATCTTTAAGAAAATAGAAAAATTAGTCAATCATGGTGGCACATGCCTGTAGTCCCAGCTACTAGGGAGGCTGAGGCAGGAGGATCGCTTGAGCCCAGGAGTTTGAGGTTGCTGTGAGCAAGGATAACGCCACGGCACTCTAGCCTGGGCAACACAGTGAGATTTTGTGTCAAAAAAAAAAAAAAAAAAAAAAAAAGAAAGTGTGCCATTCAGAATTCAGTCAGGATGACAGAAGCCACACTAGATATTTTGAATAGGAAACTATGTAATAAAGAGGATTAGAAAGTTATGCTATCATTAAAAAGGCTAGGAAGCAAAGGGCAGCAAGGCTATTCCTGGCTTTCAGGAGTCCTAAAGTGCAAAAATTGCGGGTAAGTGGGTGATACTCAGGAGGGGCACTGGAAGCCTCCAGCAAAACCCGTGTCTGACATATGCCAGCTCCCGGGACTGCCTGCATCTACTGCCAGAGTCCTGGCTCCACCTTCTCTTTTCCTTTTCGGTTCTCACAGGAGAGTCTCTTATTGGCTGAATCTTACTGAAACTGTGCTTGCAAGGGATTCTGAGCAATGTGGTTTCCAAGCCTTCAGACTCTATGGTATAGGGGAGAGGATATTATGGAGAATCAACAAGTAATATCTGACATAGTGGTTATTTAAACTCAGGGATCTATTAAAAAAACCAAAAAATGAGTTGAGAACTGAGTCTATGAAAAAGTCTACAGGAGGTCTGTTAAAAGATAATTTGCACTCCTGCTCTTACTCCTATATTTAACAAACAACTAAAAGCAAGCAGGGTTACAGAAGCAAATGGCATCAGTTAGAATTAACGAGAACACATTTTTTTAATCTCAGACATAACAAGCTGAATTTCCTGGAATAGGCCTAAGTTTCAGCGGACCACAACTGGCGCCGGCGTGAAAATTGAAAATCC
>NW_012137790.1:1323-2827 GCF_000956105.1 Propithecus coquereli | reverse complement strand
ACAGAGAAAGAAAGCTATGCAGATTTAAGATATTTTAATTAATCAATAATGGAGGTGTTATTAAAACCGGTATTTCAAATTGTAACCCTTTAATGCCCAGAAAGTTTTCATAGCCCAGAGCTAACCACTCTAGTACAATTTGGCAAGAATATGATGTTTGCCTTTCTTTTCTTGTCTTGAGGGCAAGACTAGTATGAACACAAGCCTCTTGTCAGGCAGACCCCTTTTTCGGAGAAGTACATATGGAAGTTGAGAATCTATTCATATAAATTAGTGCTCATAACACTCTCTAGACAGTAGTGCTTTGTGAAATGTATTTTTCTGTACTTCCAGGGTTTATGTACCCCAGTTTTCAGGCCCCGGTTTGAGTAGATTTTTAAAAATCCATGAGCAAACAATTAACTCAGAATAGCTGGGTAGAGTACAGACGTAAACCTATGAGTCTAGACAAAAGTCAACACGTGAAGACTGAAAGTGAGTAAGTTCCTCAAATGAGATAGAAAAGCCCAAAATATAGTATGCTGAGGACTGATCTTTGCAAACACCATATTTTTATAAGGAGAGGGGAGCCACGATAGTGTTGAGAAGAATGGATAACTACTTTTTCCTCTTTATCCAGCATTCATTCACTCTTCTCATTTTTTCCGGAGGTCTGCCCCCTCCCTTCTAAGCTACTTTCAATGGAGTTAATACTACCCTAGCTCAGGGAGAAGGCAAGTCACCCCACTCTTGTCAATCACACTTTTACATGCTTGGATACGTGACCAATCAGAGCTACCGACTTAAACATTAATATTTTTTGCTGGGTCTTCTGGAAGAGACTTGTCTTCTTCACTTTTGGATCAAAAGCTATATCCATGTGGACTAAGAACTATTGGCAGTCCTGTTGAAACCATGAGCCAACCAGGAAAGTGTCACCCAGAAACAGAGAAAGAGAAACTAGTCCTGATTATATAATGTAAGCTGTGAGCCTTGGGTCAAGCTTCACCCATAGCTCCATTTGTATCTAGAATATTCATTTTTATAAACTACAACACTGTTTTCCCCCATCAAACAAATTTGGGAATTGGACTCTTTGTTACCTGGAACTAAGTATAACTGATAGAAGATGCTTGCAAACTTTTTCATTTTCTAAAATTGGGTGTGAAAAGTGATACACAGTACATTGTGTACTTTCTTTAAATCACTGAATTTTTTTCCTTTATTTTTAGAGATAGGGTCTTGCTGTGTGGCCCAGGCTGGAATGCAGTGGCATAATCATAGCTCACTGCAGCCTGGACTCCTGTGCCCAAGTGATCCTCCAGCCTCAGCCTCACAAGTAGCTAGGACTACAGGCACACTCACCACCATGCCCAGCTAATTTTTTTAATTACTATTTTTTGTAGAGACAAGGGTCTCGCTACTTTGCCCAGTCTCGTCTCAAACTCCTGGGCTCAAGTAATCCTCCCCCCCTCGGCTTCCCTAAGTGTTGGGATTATAGGCATGAGCCACTGCACCTGGCCAC
>NW_012137790.1:0-302 GCF_000956105.1 Propithecus coquereli | reverse complement strand
ATGTATATATATTTTTTCTTTCAGAATATTACGGGGATACAAATGTTTAGGTTACATATATTGCCTTTGCCCCACCTGAGTCAGAGCTATAAGCCTGTCCATCCCCCAGACAAGCACGCACTATACTCATCAGGTGTGAATTTACCTGTCCCCCTCTCCCTCCTCCCACCTGCGCAACACCCAATGAATGTTATTACCGTATGTGCCCATAAGTGTTGATCAATTAATACCAATTTGATGGTGACTGCATGTGATGCTTGTTTGTCCATTCTTGTGATACTTCACTTAGTAGAATGGGCTCC
>NW_012137789.1:756-2556 GCF_000956105.1 Propithecus coquereli | reverse complement strand
TTTAAGTTTTAAGAAAAATAAAAAAGCTATGTATGCAGTCAGTCATTTAATCAATCTGATGACAATATACCTTGAGTACTTTGTATACGTTGAAACCATATCTTGTGCTTTGGGGAAATATGGGAGAAAAATGTTGGTGCATCCCTCCAGGGAATTTCTCCATTTAAGAAGGCAGAATGTATCTAAATAATTAAGGAGATCTTTAGCATTAGCCAATTTTTATAAGACAAGAAAAACAGTGACTACAGAATATAGTTCATCTTGAATAAAAATGTAACTTGGTGGGTTAAAGCCAAGGACATTATGTGGTGAAGAGGGTTTCACTACTAGGTTGCTACATTATTTGACACAACTTATGGGTTTTGGAACTATTAAGAGTGAGTATAAATAAATACATTTTCCTCTTACAATTGAATAAAGCTCCATGTATTCCAAGTAGTTACTTTCTGTAAGCACCTAAAATTTTCTTTGGCATACAACTTCCAGAATGCCTGGCTGAATACACCAGTTGGCATAGCAAGGCAAAGGAGAGGTGAGAGAGTTCACAGCATGATCTACTTACCTTGTGGAAAACAGTGAAGATGTGGCAGCTTCCCACTAAGCTTCGCATGCCTCCGGAAAGTTGACTGCTGCAGTGTTGAGGAGGACACAGGCAGTAGGTAACAGAGCATAGTGTATGAGTTGCATCTGTCTGCATCATTGGCCTGTTGTAGAGGTTGGAATGATGGCTCTAGAAAACCATCATGTCCATATCTGGCATGACTAACTTTGTTATAAAGTTTTAGTGTTGGGAAGGCACGAAAACAAGAAAAAGGAAAGAAGAAAAGAGGAAATGGCTGTATTTTGTTCTCTCCAGGAAGTTTGACTAACAATTCTGACATCCTGGAATAAATCTAATGCATACGATAGATGGATCTCAGCCCTGTTCACCATCCTTATTTCTTTTCCATAAGCACTTTTCTAACTTTCGTCCACTGAAATCTTTGCTTCTCTGTGTTTCCTGCTTTCCAAGACAACTCTTCCTTCTTCATTCTTATTCAATTATTTCCCTTGATGAAAACATGAATTGATGAATCTTCTGAGTCTATTTTCTGAAGTCAAGACTGGAGGCGAGTTATCTCAAATGTCAACTGGTACCAACAGATGGGGATTCTTGGCTGAGAGGGAGTGAATATCTGGGTTCCTCAGGCAAATCGGTCTTATTTGGCCCTGTTTAAAAATGTCAGGGCTTTAGAGAATGTTCATCATGCAATGAGATTAGCAAATATACAATGAAAAGTGGATCTGGTTTAGGAATTATTCCCTGAAGTTGAGACCATGAGAGAACCATATGCCTTTGAGTACTTCCAGGAGTCTAGTACTTCATCTTCAACATTTCCTCTCCAATGCTTATGTGAATAAGTGAGGTATTTAGTAATAATGCTTTACATTAATATGTATGTTTCCATGTAGAAAGTACTGCCAGGTCCATAATCTCTTGCTGATTATGATTCTTATCACATTTCTGTTTAATAGGTAAGGGAACCATTATTATCATTATATTATAAATAAGTCTCAGGTAATTAAACTGGCTCAATGAATTATATTCAGAATCATATTCAACTGTTGTTCATCAAGTATCTATTAAGTACTGGGCAATTGCTATATGCTTGTACCTGTATTATTTTTCAGTTATTGTTCATAACAACCCAGTGGAATTGGTAGTATTACTTGCATTGAACAGATAAGTTTCAGAGCATTTAAACCACTGCTGTGAATCATGTAGTTCTTACGGAACAAAAATGAGATTTAAGGCCAGGT
>NW_012137789.1:0-356 GCF_000956105.1 Propithecus coquereli | reverse complement strand
CATTTTTATTCTACAATCTCTCTTCCAACCTGTCTTCTCTTTTCACATTTTTCACGTGCTCTTAACGTGTCTAGTGCAGCAAAGTCTCCCTTGGGCATCTGCCCTTGGTCATGAAAGAGAGACCCTTTACAGGAGATTGTAATGAGTTGAATAAGATCAATAAACAGGCTGGGTTATGTACAATAGATGTTTGACTATAGCTGATAAAAAGAGATGGAAAACGGACAGATAGGAAAGGTTTACTCCCTTGAATTGAGTTAGAAAATTCTGACAATAATACCTTTAGCTTCAAATAAAGTGAAAATGGAGATATCTGTTAAAAGCCACACTGTTACATTGGTAGTGCCAGAGTAAAT
>NW_012137788.1:13726-14087 GCF_000956105.1 Propithecus coquereli | reverse complement strand
CTGAATTTAGAATTTAACTAGACCACAGCATCATTGGCATCACCTTTAACTTCTTAGCGATGAAATGTCAACCTTCAAAGCCTCAGACTGGGTCCTACTTTAAAAAATAATAATTAAATGCAAAATTAATGAGAGATTTAGATTTTTAAAAGATTATTTTTCAGTTCTCATTGAAAAATTCTGTTTTATGAAGCTGCTAGAACAAACCTTGTTAGATACTGTCTAAAATTAACAACTATTTTCATTTTGACATTGGCACCTTCTGACAACTCTCCACCTTCCTCCGCAGCACGGGCAGCAAAGCAGGAGAAGCCTCGAGGATACGCGGGCGTGGGCTGCAGGCCGGCGTCTGCAAGGCCAG
>NW_012137788.1:0-2031 GCF_000956105.1 Propithecus coquereli | reverse complement strand
TCCACAGAGCTGGGTGTGAAACTCCTGAACCTGAATCTGTGCTTCCTGGAGTCAGGAAAGCTTAGTGCGACCTGGACTGTCCTGAGCACAATAAAGACCCTTGTGAAGCTATTTTATCCCTGCCTGGATTCTTCTACAGATTGCAAACTCCATAAGGGTTGGGTGGAGGACAGAGTTCAGGGGCTTTTAGCACATACCAGCGTCCTGCTATTACCGAGACCGCCACGCTCTGGCAGCCCCTATCCCGTCCCTCTGCTCCCTCCGCAGCGCCCTGTCCCCACGCTCCACCGGACCTTTTAAACCCCGTCAGCTGTGGGCGCCACCTGCCATCATGCGGCCACGCACCGCGCCACAGGTGCACTAGCCCATGACGTCATGAGACCGCGGCCCAATGAGACGCGGCGTTTGGGAAATTTTCAACTTAAAGGCCGGGCGGCCCTGGCGCCCAGAAGCGCCGGCGGTGGCGGAGGGTCTTGGCCGCTTTACTCGTGGCCCGGCCTGAGAGGATGGCGGAGGAAGCGGCCGCGGCGGAGGAAGGGGCCGTCGCGATGGAAGCGGCCGCGGTGGTCTGCGTGCGAGTCCGGCCGCTCAGCAGGAGGAGGTGGGTGCGGGCGGCGCTGCCTCGTGACTCGGCGCTCACCCGGTTTGGGCCGGCGTTTCCTTGTCTGTAAGTGGCAGGGGAGGATCCGAGATTTGGAAGATACTTTCCAGCTGCGAGATTCACTTACATCCGATGCAGGTTGGCTGACGTTGAAGCCCTTCTCCCCTGCGCTGCTCCGTTTTCCCCGCACCTGAGCCTCCATACCGCATTCCACGCCCTGAAGAAGTCGTATCCGAGAGTGTCTTCCTGGCACTCGTCACAGTTAGTCATTTTACACTTAATTGGCAGTCTCTAAACTCCTGAGGGCAAGGCCTTGTCTGTCTTGTCGCATTGTAGTCAGTAGGCACTCAAGACTGCATCCATTCGTTCGCTCTGCAAATACTTGTCTATATTTAGTGCATCGTTACAGACTAAACAGTCCTGCCATCATTGCCCTGTGGATCTTCCATTCTCGTGGAGAGAGATATAGGGGTTCACGACGCCCCGATATAACTGGTCCCCGGGCAGTGCGCGTTGCACGAGACAGGAAGGACAAAGACAGGGACACAAAAAGTAACGTGAAAGGGTGTGGGGACGTCAGAGCACAGCCGGCGTGTCTGTGAGGCAGCTGGCACTGACTGAAGTCTGACACTGTTTTCATTCTCTTTTTCATGCTATGCATTGCAATGATTTCATGTGAGAAGGTCGCGGGTTACAATGTGTAGAAGTTGGAGGCTCCCCCAAAAGTCACAAGATGCTTTAGCTAATTACTCTTATCTACAGCAGCAGGAACAGGTAACTCATGACTAAGCCCAACTACCCCTTAAGGTATATATAGACAGTATCTCTGAACTCAGCAGGTGTGGCCCAAACTCAGCAGCTGTGGCCCATTCAAAACAAAAAGATTAGTACTTTTTACTGGGAGGTCAGCTTCCCATTAACTGAGGCGTTCTACAGCTGTGGGAAGCTTGCCTGTCGGGCTGCTCTGTGCCTTTTTAGGCATGAGACCCCTCGGGCTATAAGGTGGGAGTCTGCTGTTCTCCCTGATGGCTGGAATGGCCCCCCACTAGGCAGTTAACTTCTGCCCTTATCTCTGGCTCCTGCTCAGGCAGCATTCCTTTGTCTCCTCTCTCCCACAGCCTCAGAAATGGGGTCTTGTAGACCGGGTTTTCTTATCCCCATCAGAGAGACAGAAAATAAAGTTAAAAATCTAGAATGTTAAGTGGTGATATGTAAGTAATAAATGCTATAGAGAAAAACAAAGAAGGGGAATAAATGAAGTCAATTTGTTTCACTAGGCTCTCGTCCTCAACCCTAAATGCTAACATTTTCTGTGTTTGAGAAATTTTTATTGAACACAGCGTTTAATAACAGAATATCAAGATCTGGGATTTCCTGTTTTTAAGGAGCTTCTTATCTAACACATTAGAAGACATCAAAGAAGCCATTAC
>NW_012137787.1:3860-4498 GCF_000956105.1 Propithecus coquereli | reverse complement strand
ACTCACAGCCCTTACCCAGCGGGCTTCTGCCGGAAGCTCATGACCGTCGTTCAGTCTGAAAGTCTTGCCTGGGTGCTCTCCATAGCGGCTGTTATTTCCTTGCTAAAAAATGCTGTCCTCAAGAATTACCATTTTGTCATCAGTGATTCGCACTGTCAGCATCTCCTCACCCTCCTTCCCCTGCAATTACAGAATTTCAGAGGACAAGGGAAGAGTTTTCCGAAGGCAACCTGATTTTTTTCAATGTTAAAAAAAAAAGTAAAAACAAAAATCTCAAAAATATTCAATGTAATCAGTTCAAGCTATGAAAAAAATTATTTGTTGTTGCATAAACCAAGCAAAGACGTGAACAAAAGTATTTTCCAGTTTCTAGCTATTTTTTCTCTGTGGGTGGGAGCCCACAATCCCAGCATGGACATTTTTATCCACGATCATCTCTACATAGAAACAGTCTGGGCAATAAACCAGCTCAGTGAGAAATAACTAGCAACCCTGGAATTAGTTTAATTTCATCCCACATAACTAATGATAATGTCAAATAATGGAACGTGATTATAGCTCTACTTTTTCAACTGAAAATGTAAATACAGATCAGATACTCCCAATAAAAACATAGCATCCAAACTGAGATTTAAAAT
>NW_012137787.1:0-520 GCF_000956105.1 Propithecus coquereli | reverse complement strand
CCCTCTGACCTAGCCAGTCAAGAAACCAAGATAAAGCAGGATGTTTTCCTGATGAATTCACACAGACATCCAATCTAGATATTTAAATTAAGATATTTACATTTGTAAAAATCGTTAATTTTGAACCAATACAAAGCCTTGAACTCATTAAGGAAATGAAAAGCAATGACGTTTTTGTCACTAGAGAAGATCTAAAATAAGCAGAATCCTCCGTCCCTCTTTTTTTTCTTTTCACCAGAAATTATATATTTATAGAGTCATGCTTTGTGCTTAGCACCGTGCTTGGTTCTGAGAATCAAAAGATAAATAAGGCCAGGGTGGGCTGTGTGCTCCTGAGGGCACTTATCTAACTTTAGGTACCCACTGCTTAGAAAAATAATTATAAATGTTTGCTAAAAGAAAACGAAGCAAGTTACAATCAAAATATTAGAAGATGAGGCCGGGCGCAGTGGCTCACGCCTGTAATCCTAGCTCTCTGGGAGGCCAAGGCGGGCGGATTGTTTGAGCTCAGGAGTTCGAG
>NW_012137786.1:3363-3758 GCF_000956105.1 Propithecus coquereli | reverse complement strand
AATGAGATTCCTTTTCTTTCTTTCTTTCCTTTTCTTTTTTTTTTAAGAGACAGGGTCTCGCTCTGTTGCCCAGGCTGGAGTGCAGTGGCTCAATCATAGCTCACTACAACCTCAAACTCCTGGACTCAAGTGATCCTCCCACCTCAGCCTCCAGAGTAGCTGGGATTACAGGTGCTCACCACTGTGCCCCTGGCTAAGAGACTGCTTTTCAACTAGAAAAATTCTAGATTTGTACAATCTGCTTTGTACCTGGTCTCTTAATAATTATCAAATTCTGATATGATATAGTAAATAGATATGATTAACTCTGAATAAATATTTTTTTTTTTTTGAGACAGTCTCACTCTGTTGCCTGGGCTAGAGTGCCGTGGTGTCAGCCTAGCTCACAGCAACCT
>NW_012137786.1:0-678 GCF_000956105.1 Propithecus coquereli | reverse complement strand
ACACACACTCACCAATCTATCCTAAATTTTAACATCCAAACAGAAAAAATCCACAAATATGTCATTCCTATGAATTCAAACTTCAAAGGAAAATTAATTATAATTTCCTTCCGTGTCCTCTATTGTAAATATTTATTGCTGCTATGAAAACCATGAAAGTTAGAAATCTAACTATAAAAAATAGAGCATAAATAATAATCTTTCATATAAATAGATTAATATTGCCCAAACTGAATGCTAAAAACTCTATTTTCGGGCAGCTAACCAGGTATCTAAATTACAAGGAAAAGGAAAAAAATCTTCAATTTCCTCCTCGAAAACAGGGTAAACACCTGGGATAGCCAGATGTGAAAAAAAAAGTGCTTTAAATTTCCTTCCCTTATCTCACCATCACTTACTTAATCCTTCAATCTTATATTAATAACATGCTATAATACCTATGAGGTGAAAAAATTTCATGTTTCCTTTTCCTTAGGATAAAAATTATTCATTCGAGTTAGAGAAGAAAAAGACAAAAGATTTCATCCTGTCCAACTCTCTGGGAACCAGTGCAGGATACTCCTTTAAGTTTCGGTCTTTTATTTCACTCAGGTTTCAATGTCCCTACTTTCACTGAAGCAAAAAGATCACTGTTTTATTCGTTTGGTTAAAAATATTGGGGCTGGGCAAAGTGGCTCA
>NW_012137785.1:3817-4132 GCF_000956105.1 Propithecus coquereli | reverse complement strand
ATATTGTTTATGTCAGGTCAGTGAAACAAATATTCAAGCAAAAATGCAAATAAATTTTGTTACAGTCTAAATTTTATATTAAAAGATTATAACAGTACATAGAAGTCTTGAAGGACAAGTAAGATGAGCCAAGAGAAGAGGTGAGGGAAGAGTATGCCTAGTATGGTGACAGATGGTTGAAAAAAGAGATCAACAAGATAAGGTTTTTATTCCCAAATAGATATTGTTTATGTCAGGTCAGTGAAACAAATATTCAAGCAAAAATGCAAATAAATTTTGTTACAGTCTAAATTTTATATTAAAAGATTATAACAG
>NW_012137785.1:0-1312 GCF_000956105.1 Propithecus coquereli | reverse complement strand
AAAAGCCATGAGGTTCTTCCAGCCTATATTATCAGCTCTTCAATCTTCACTATAGTTAACTCTGTCTCCATTTCATGTAGCTAAACTTTCTTTTTCCTCCTAAAGATTCAACATTGAACAGGCAGTTTTAATAAATGGCATCTGTTTTCCCCTTTTTTCATTGGTTTCACAGAGACTTCTAAGCTTATGAAATATGTGTGTACCTAGGAACTGAAGATCAAAGGCATAAGATGATATACCTCTAGTATTTATCAAATATAATTGCTTAATCACCATTTTAGACCAATACACAACAAATTACTTTCTTATTGATTGATTGAGTATACCTCTGGGTTAAAAAAAAAACTCAATGAAGTTTTAATTGCTCAACATTAGAATTATGCAATAACATTTTAAAAACTCTTAAGAAAATAGTTTAGAAAGTAACTTCTAACATTTATGTGACACGTTACACTATTTTTTAAATTGAGTACATGACAAGAATATTATTCTATAAGTTAATCTTTAGTCAAGTTAATCTGAATGTATTTATCTTAAAAAGCTATATACTAATGTATGAGACATTATATAGCTGTCGCTCAGTATCCGTGGGAGATTCGTTTTAGGATGTTCCATGAATACCAAAATCCACAGATGCTCAGTCCCTGATATAAAATTGTGTACTATTTGCATATAACCTATACACACTCTCTCATATACTTTAAATCATTTGTAGATTACTTATAATAACTAATACAATACAAATGTTATATAATACAGTGTTTAGGGAATAATGAAAAGAAAACTGTATGTGTACACTAAAGAGGCAATTTTTAAAAAAATATACATATATTTTTATTTCAGCATATTAAAAGGCTACAAAGGCTTAGGTTACATATATTGCTTTGCCCTATCTAAGTCAGAGCTTCATGTCTATCCATCCACCAGATGGTGTGCACCACACCCCTTAGGTGTGAATATACCCATGCCCCCCAGCCTGCCTGACACCTGACGAATGTTATTACTAAATGTGCACTTAAGTGTTGATCAGATAATATGACTTTGATGGTGAGTATATGTGGTGTTTGTTTTTCCATTCTTGGGATACTTTGCTTAGCAGAATGGGCTCTAGCTCTAGCCAGGATAATACAAGAGGTGCTATATCACCCTTGTGTTTGTGGCTGAGTAGAACTCCATGGTGTACATATACCACATTTTATTAGTCCACTCATGGATTGATGTGCACTTATGTGTTGATCAGTTAATACCAATTTGATGGTGAGTACATGTGGTGCTTGTTTTTCCATTCTTGGGATACTTCACTTAGTAGAAG
>NW_012137784.1:5778-7050 GCF_000956105.1 Propithecus coquereli | reverse complement strand
GCTTTAGACTTAGGGTAAATATTAAAAAATGGATAAAATTTAGACAGAAAAATGACTGGGGAAAAGGGCAATATAGATTCAATGGATGTTGTAAGTGAAAATATACAGATCTGATAACAGTGATCATCAAACAGAAATAATTTGAATATAGTTTAGAGTGCCTGAAAGTATAACAAGGAATAGGTTGAACACTAGATATATCATGAGAATTTTAACAGACTTTGGTTTTTCTTTTTGGTTTCCCAGTATCTCTTAACCTGTTCCAATCACATACTGATTTCCTTCAGAGAATAATCCATTGTACATAAATTAATGGGGCTGTATGAAAATCAAGGGCATTGCCCTCCCCTAATCAAAGTACTACATTTTAATCCAAGTTGGTTAAATATATTCTCTTTCTAAGATCTTTAAATCTTCAGTAGAGTGACAAAGGACTCAAATGGTGCTGAAGCATAATGGTTGGGGCATGGCTCCTAACTAGTTTTATCCTATTTTCAAGGGGGATTTCCTGGAGACTGCTCATTTTGTGGTTAGCCTTTATTTTGATTCACTAAATTCTCTTTTAAATTATGTATAAATAGCTTATAATCCCTCCATGGACTATTACAGTCCATGGAGATCCTAAATGCTATTCTAGAGAAGATAGGTAGCCTCCTACTTTTATATTATCAAAAATTTTGAGTAAAGAAGCAATGCTTCACAAACAGGATTCTGGAATCAGTGGGAAAATGTACCTTGTTTAGAAACAGCAAGGAAGCCAAAGAATAGGTGTACAAATTAGGGAACAGTTTGAGCAATTGTAACAACAACAACAACAACACAAACCAAAACAGCAGCTTAAATAAGAAGTTGATTTCTATGCCACAAAAAAATCTGTAGGTGAACTGTCCCAGTTGGCAGGATAGCTGTACTCTGAAAAACATTATAGGGACCCAGCTTTTGACTGTTGCCAAGAAAAGTTTCCTCCAAGTGAGTATGAGTCTGTGGTCTTGATGCGGTAGATTGGCAGAAAAGAGGAAGGAGAACATTACAGGGCCAAACAATCTTTAAGAAATCTGATTCTAGGTTTGAGAATCAATGATGAAAATTAACCTGACCTAAGTCAGTTAGAGGATTCACTGATTAAGACATAGAAAGAGAGCAAGAGAGGGCTCGAGAGAGTGTGTGTAACTGGCCGCTCAGAGACCAATGGAGAAGATTCCTTGTTGCATGAGTGCCCTACTCAGGTCTTTGTTAGCACTGTCTCATGTACACTCCTCCTTCTAAAACAAG
>NW_012137784.1:0-388 GCF_000956105.1 Propithecus coquereli | reverse complement strand
ACAAAACTAGAAGTCTAAGAATCTTCTGTGGCCATTTTGCAGTGACATGAAGAAGAAGTGACTCCAAGGAGAAGCATGACAGTGAGAGAGAGAGAGAGGAAAAAGGGATGTGGTGCGTCAAACACATGCTTTCTGTCCTGGTGGTCCCCAATAGCCCTGATTAATTTCTGAAGTCATGTCCATTAGCTTCTACAAAATTCATTAAATTAAAAAAAAAAAAAAACACCTTCTTGATTAAGCTGCTTTGAGTTGAGTTTTTGACCCTTGCAATCAGAAAAATGCTAATATATCATTGAAATGTGATTGAGATCTTTCTTGCAATTCTATCTTCTTCCTAATGTCATTCTCTTATCTTTTCTTGGTTTGTGACACCTAGAATGTCATTAGT
>NW_012137783.1:10486-11259 GCF_000956105.1 Propithecus coquereli | reverse complement strand
TTCCTGATGTTGGGAGGAAAGAATTCGGTCTTTCACCATGAAGAGTGATGTTAGCTGTGGGTTTTTCATAGCCACCCTTTTATCAGGTTTAGAAAGTTCCCTTTTATTTGTAATTTACTGAGTCTATTTCTTTTACCATGAAAGGTGTTGTATTCTGCCAAATGTTTTTTCTGCACATATTGATATGATCATGTGATTTTTGTTTTTTATTCTATTGATATGATGTATTACATTATTTTTCAGATGTTGAACCAATTTTGCATTTCAGATAAATCCCACTTGGTCATGGTATGTACTTATTTTTATATATTGCTGGATTCTGTTTACTAGTATTTTGTTGAGTATTCTTACATTCACGTTCATATGAGATATGTGACTGTAATTTTTTTCTTGTGATGTCTTTGTCTGGTTTTGGTATCATGTTAAGACTGGTCTCATGACCAGGGATGGGAAGAGTTTGTGAAGAATTGGTATTAATTCTTCTTTGAATGTTTGGTAGAATTCAGTAGAGAAGCCAGGGTCAGGGCTCTTCTTTCTGGGTAGTTTGTGATCACTAATTCAATCTCTTCATTGGTTATAGGCCTATTAAAATTGTTTATTCCTTCTTGAGTCACTTTTGTTAGTTTGTGTTTTTCTGGGAATTTACCCATTTCATCTAAGTTATCCAAATTGTCAGTGTGCAATTGTCCATAGTATTTTTATATAATCCATACAGAAATAGTATGGTCAGTAATGTTCCTTCTTTCATTTCTGATTGTAGTAATTTGAGTCTT
>NW_012137783.1:0-1689 GCF_000956105.1 Propithecus coquereli | reverse complement strand
CTATGTCCCTAGGCTATAGGAGTTTTTCAGCTCCATTATAATCTTATGGGACCACCACTGTGGTATATGGGGTCCATCCTGACTGACTGACTATATCTATATCAAAATCTACTTATCTATCCATCTGTCCATAATCTAATTTATTAGATTCTAAAATTTTTTGCTTGTAAGTTTGTTTAGTTTACCCTTCAAGCATTTTAAATACTAAAAGAGAAACTTAAATATGTGAAATTTGAAAATGTAGTTAAAATCCTTAAGGAAGTGACTAAAAACCTTGAAGAATTAACTAATTTTGTAAATAGGAATGATTAGTAAAAGGAATTTAGCCTATTTAGTTGCACTAATCAAATGTTAATGAAAGAACAGGTAAAAGCAAGTCATATTTTATTAGAATTTTAAGTAGAATAAGATGGGTTGTAAATTGCACTTAAAATGTAACGCAGATAGATTTTAAATTTTGTAACATTAGTAAGTAAATATGAATTGAAAACCCAAGTAACTGTAAATAGTTCTTTCTCTGCACAAAGGCCCCTTGGACTCCAAAAGGCTGCACATCGACACATTTTCATTCCGGATGAATAGAGGCTTTATGCGGCAATTCAGTGTTTACTCAGCCCATAGCACTTGTCTAGACAGGACAATAGACTGGTTAATGCCAAATATGAAGGCAGCAGCAAGTTCCAAGAACTTGTGGTGCACTGTGGTTATTGAAAGCTATCTTTCTCTATGGTTCCTGCCATTCTATCCCTTGCATAACATTCATACTTAAAATCATGTATTTTTATAACTAAAAAGAGAAATCTGGCCTTGGATTAGGACAAACAGAGGATGGCCCATCCCGCAGATTTGGTTACTCTGATGATGGAGCCGGACTTGCACCACCCGGAGGGCTCCTGACCTCCAGGTGTGGGGCCTGCGTTTCCCTGGTGAGAGTCTTTCAGACCATCCTCCAGAGAAGGGAGGATTTTATATATTCCGTAGGACAAATGGTTTTAGGTTATATTGACATCTTTTCTTGCCCAGCAGAACTTCAGTTTATTTATCTTGGGGATGGCGAGACGGCTGGATTGGGAATGCACCTGCCGGAGTATCTTCCATTCACTGTCCATTGTATTTTCCTTTTTCAGTGTAGAAATGGACTACCAGGGAATCCTGTGCTATTTTCGTCGGGGGTGCGAAGGCTTGTTTATTCTTACTGGCGTCTCCCTGCATGAGGCTGCTAGAGGAGGAGCTCAGCGTTCATAGTAGGTTTTGTGAGATTTGATGGTAGAGTAGTCTCTTGGGGAGGCCGGCAGCAGCTCCACCTTTGATAATGCCTCACCTGCTCCTGGGTGACAGTCTGCTTCCCAAGTAGTCACAAGCCCCGCCGCGCGCTCCTTCCTAAAACCTCTGTTACTTCAGTGCAGCTTCCTTTGTCAACTGGTTTTATTTTAATTCAAAAATTTTACCTGATGCTTTTAAGAGTAATCTCAATTCCAAAAGCCCACTTGTGACAGGAAGTGACAGAATTCACAATGAAACGGCTTCCGTGATAGCCACGCAGACACACAGGGAATGTGCACTCGGCCCTCTGGCTCTCGGAGATGATTTCTAACCACACAGAGTCCTCGGAGCAGCAGAGATTGGGGATTCTTTCCAGCCACACCCCTGGGCGCAGGCCTCGGACCCATGGGCTGTGCTTCCTGGTGT
>NW_012137782.1:6136-6624 GCF_000956105.1 Propithecus coquereli | reverse complement strand
AAAAAAAAAAAAAGATAGTGCCACAAATATTTACTGTTTAGGGAAGAGCTTCTTGAGATGCCATCTGGACCCAGCGTTTAGTCCTCACTGCGCACCCAGACTCCACACAGCTGCTACTGGAGACAAAAATAGTAACATGTCAGCGCAGGTCCGCCGGGCAGCCCCGGCGCTGGCCCCCCAGCGTGCGCACAGACCCCCGCAGGCAGAGGGCACAGCCTTCGACGAGGCCACCCTCCCTTCAGGTGCCGGCTGTAGGCACAGGGTCCTCGGGCTGCCACCCTTCTGACCAAGTGGCCACAGATGGAGGGCTCTCAGCCCTGGAAGGCGCCATAGTTCACTAGAATGACTCTCGGACCCAGGAGGCGCTATGCTCGTGATTATAGTTTGATAATAAAGGAAATAAACCAGGACCAGGCGTAGGAAAAGACACACAGGGTGACGTCCGAGAAAGTCCCAAACATGCAGTGTCTGTGTCCTCTCATTGTGGC
>NW_012137782.1:0-2203 GCF_000956105.1 Propithecus coquereli | reverse complement strand
ACCCCCCAAATGGCCAGATTTCAACAGAAAATCTCTCATACCAAGAACCAAGGGTATTTCAAACTGAATTAAAATACAAAATCACTGGATGCTGATCGAGACGACAGTCATGTCAGAATTAGATGACACAGATTTTAAATCAGGCATCGTAAATATGCTTCAGTGAGCAATTGTGAACACAGCAAATGAAAACAAAGACAATCTCAGCAAAGAAACGGGTGATTTATAGAAGAAACGAAAGCAATTTTAGGGCTGAAAAATGCAATAACCAAACCCCAAACTGCAGAACGGAGGGACGGAGGAAATGATCGGATCTCACGGCACCTGGAAAAGCGCGGCCACTGGGATACAGGACGGGGGAGTTATCCAAGCTGAACAGGACACAGAAAGTAGGACAAATTAAAAAAAAAAAAAAAGCGAGCGGAGCCTCAGGGACTGTGGGACGATAACAAAAGATCTGAGGTCCGTGTCCAGAGCCCTGGGATGGAGGAAAGGAGAGGGCGGGATGAGAAAGTACTCAAAGAAATAATGGCCGAAAACTTCCCAAATTTGGTAAAAGACAAAACTATAAACTCAAGAAGCTGAGCAAATCCCAAATGGGAGGAAAGGAAAGAAATCCACATTAAAACACATCATAGTTAAACTCATGAAAGCCAGACGTCATCATCAAACTTACAAAAACTAAAGACAAAGAAAATAATGTAAAAGCAGCAAGAGAAAACGGACACCCTCCCCACAGGGGAACGACGGGCGTGAGAGCAGATTTTTCACAGAAGCCAGAGGTCATAAGGACGCGGTTCCACATTTTTCTAGTGGTGAAAGGCAAGAACCGTCAACCTGGAGTCCTGTGTCTAGCGAATCTGTCAGCAGAGAAGGGGAGGGGACGGCGCTCACCGGATGAACACTGAGAGACGGCGCTGCCGGCAGGCCTGCCCCAAAAGAACAGCTGAAGGAGTTTTCCGGAGAGAAAATAAACACAGAAGAAGGAACCCTTGGACACCAGGAAAGGAGACAGAACTCGGTGAGCAGGAATGTAGGTAAACACAATAGACTTCGGCAGCTTCTTAAACAAAACAAATCAAAAACTATATATGTAACTACCACGTGATCCAGAATTGCACTCTCGGACGTCGATGCCAGAGAAATGAAAATGTGCGTTCGTATAACATCTGCGCCTGCACGTTTGTGGGAGCTTTATTCGTAACGGCTACAATCTGGAAACCGCCCGACGACGTCCTTCAGCGGGCGAATGGTTCAACAACCCCTGGCGCATCCACGTCACGGAATACTGCACGGTAATGTCAAGGAAGAAACTGCTGAAACACACGACAACCCGCAACATCTCCAGATAATTCCGCTCGGGGCTGGGAGAGTCGATCCCAAGACGTTCCAAGTGGCGCCATCCCACTGACGATGGCCATGACGAAAGTGTAGATTAGCGACTGCTGGTGGCTTGGACGGGGGAGGGGTGTGGGCGTGGCTGCAGGTGACCTGAGTCCACCTGTGCTGCTGGGATGTCCCGTATCTCGAGTGTCTCAGCATCAATGTGCTGGTTGTGACTCTGTGTTACAGTTTCGCAGGATGTTGCCCCTGGGAGAGCCAGGGTCATGGGCATGACCGATCTCTCTGCGTTACTTCCTAAAATTACACACGATCTTCAACTATCTCAAAACAGAAACTGAAGTTAAATTGCTTGAAAAAAGGAAAGAAAAAGAATCTGCAGACACCGAGCAGTGCTGCAGAGCTCCTGGGTGGTCACTGTGCTCAGGCGACACAATCTCCAGGTGCTTCTCAGCCACTGCTCCTGGCAGGCTGTCGCCCGGGGAGAGCGCGTCCGTGACGACTTCACGGACAAGAACAAATGGAACAATCTGACCCACGCTGGACTCGGAACACTTTCACTCCTTGACAAAAATAGACTCTTGCCCGGCAACATGACACACGGGGACTGGAGCAAGTTCACGCACAGGAGCCCTCGATTCAAAGTGTCACTCCACCCGCGCTGTCCCGCATCCCCATCACGTCCCTGGTGAGCACGCCCAGTCTCCGCGACATTGACGCTAGTCTTTGCTTAGAAATGGGCCCACTATGACACGTCAGAGCTAGAACGCATTCTACTAAGTGAGGTATCCCAAGAATGGAAAGACAAGCACCACATGTACTCACCATCAAATTGGTATTAACTGATCAACACATAAATGCA
>NW_012137781.1:35813-36161 GCF_000956105.1 Propithecus coquereli | reverse complement strand
GCAAAGAACAAAGGACATTCCCCTCTCTCTCTGGACCATGACCTGAGAAAGGGATGCAGGTTTTAATTCCCAAAAAGAGTGGGGAAGTTTTAAAGACATAGTTCATAAAACATTTTTACTCTTTTTCAGGTTGTTCCCTCTGTTGGGGATTCCCCAGGGACTGTCAATTTTACCCTTTCATATCTATGCGAGGAGGGACAATGTTGTTATCAAGCTATTTTCTGCTGAATTGGGTCAATGTTTTAGATGAAAAGTTTATACTTATTTATGTCATTGCAAAGCTTTGGCATTAGATTTACAAAAATAAAGAATGTAACAGATTATCATGTGGAAAAGGGCATAAACAAC
>NW_012137781.1:28115-29653 GCF_000956105.1 Propithecus coquereli | reverse complement strand
TAGCCTTTTCACAAATGGTACTGCATCAACTGGATATCAAAAAAAAAATTGGACTTCTTATTTTATACTACACATGGAAATTAAATCAAAGTAGACCAAAGATTTAAATGTGAAAACTAAAACTATAAAATTCATAAAAGAAAACATAATTGAAAAATCTCTTGATCATAGAGTAAGTACTGGTTTCTTAGGTGTAACATCAAAAGCATAAGCGACCAAAGAAATAATACATAAACTGGACTTCATTAAAATTAAAAAGTTTTGTGCATCTCAGAACATGATCAAGAAAGTAAAAAACAATATGAAGAGGAAGAAAACCTTTGAAATCATATATCCTATAATGGTCTAGGATGTAGAATATATAAAGAACACGTACAACCCAACAATTAAAAGACAAACCACCTACTTAAAAACTGAGCAAAAGATATGTATAAACATTTCTCAAAAGAAGACATAGATATGGTAAAAGCACATGAACAGGTGCTTAACATCATTAGTCATCGGGGAAATAAAAATCAAGACCAAAATGAGATATCATGTTATCTGTACTATGATGGCTATAGTTTTAAAAATGGAAAATAATATTGGTGAAGACATGGAAAATTGGAAACCTCAAACATTTCTGGTGGGAATGTAAAATGGTGAAGTCACTGTGGAAAACAGTTTGGCAATTCCTCAAGAAATTATACCTGGAGCTACGATATGACCTATTAATTCAACCCCTAGTTACATACACAAGAGAATTGAAAACATATATTTACACAAAAACTTTTATACAAATATTCATAGCAGTATTATTCATAATAGCCCCAAAGTGGAAACAACTCAAATGTCAATCAACTGATGAACTGATAAATAAAATGTAGTATTACATACAATGAAATATTCAGTAATACAAGGAAATAAAGCATTGGTATATGCTACAAAATAGATGAAACACAAAATCTTCATCTTATATGAAAGAAGCCAGTCACAAAAGACAACATATTGAATGTGTCAATTTTTGTCAATTATGTAGAATAGGTACATTTATTGAGACATAAAGTATATTAGTGGTTGCATAAGGCTTAGGGGTATAGGAATGGAATGAAGATACAGGGTTTCTTCCAGGGGTGATGATATATGCTAAAATTGATTGTGGTGGTAGTTATACAACTCTGTGAATATACTAAAAAACATTGGATTATACAATTTAAATGGGTGACTTGTATGATTTGTGAATTATACCACAATAAAACTGTTATTTATAAATAATAACAACAATGTATCAATAGATGGGGGCAAGCCTGAACAAAAATAGTGTGCATTTAGTAAATTGATTTCTGTCATTCAGTTACTTAATAGCTATTTATTGGTTCCTATTACATGTCTGGAACTAGTCTAGATCCTGTGGATACAGGAATGGAGAAGACAACCAGATTTCCTGTGATCATGGGCCTAAGTACAGGACAAGAACATGTGTTCTATATAGCATCAGATTATATGTGCCTGATAGATGTCTTTCAGAGTCCTTGTTAAGACAGGCAGACATACAGAAA
>NW_012137781.1:24451-24980 GCF_000956105.1 Propithecus coquereli | reverse complement strand
GAATAATTACATCATACCCTTAAATAATTTCTCATCCCTCTCTTCCCTCCCACTTTCCCACCTGTCTTATTTGCCAGTGTCCATTATTCTACACTCTATGTCCATATGTACATGTTATTTAGTTTCCACTTATAAGTGAGAACATGTGGTATTTAACTTTCTGCTACTGAGTTGTCTCAATTAAGATAATGGCCTCTAGTTCCATCCATGTTGCTGTAAAAGACATAATTTCATTCTTTTTTTAATAGATGAATAGTATTCCATTGTGTATATGAGGGCTGTCTAGAAAGTATCCAGCCGTGTAATATGAATATGTGTATTAACAATGACTGGATACTTTCTGACAACCCTTGTACATACCACATTTTCTTTATCCATTCATCCCTTGATAGTCACTTAGGTTGATTCCAAATCTTTGCTATTGTGAATAATGCTGCAATAAACATTCAAGTGCAGGTATCTTTTTGATATAATGATTTCTTTTCCTTTAGGTAGATACCCAGTAGTGGTATTGCTGGATTGAAAGGTA
>NW_012137781.1:20093-20667 GCF_000956105.1 Propithecus coquereli | reverse complement strand
GATTTCATTTATTTCTGTTCTTATCTTTGTTATTTATTTTCTTCTGCTAGCTTTGGGTTTGGTTTGTTTTTGTTTTTCTGGTTCTTTGAGGTGCAATATTAATATTAATTTGTGATCTTTCTTCTTGATGTAGGCATTTGATGATATAAACTTTCCTCTTAGCGCTGGTTTTTCTGTATCTCAAAGGTTTTTTGGTATGTTACATTTCCATTTTCATTTATTTCAAAAACTTTTTAAATTTCTGTGTTAATTTGATTGTTGACCTGAAGATCATTCTGGAGCATGTTGTTTAATTTCCATATGTTGGTGTAGTTTTAAGAGTTCTTCTTAGTGTTGGTTTCTATTTTTAGTCTGTGGTCTGGGAAACTACTAGATATGATTTCAATTTTTAAAATTTATTGACACTTGTTTTGTGGCCTAATATATGGTCTGTCTTGGATAATATTCCATATGCTAATGAGAAGAATGTTGTTGGGTCAAGTGTTTTGTAAATGTCTGTTAGATCCATTTGATCTGAAGTACAATTTAAGCCCATAATGACCAGAGAACACTTGAACTCTCAGTACCCTCCTTA
>NW_012137781.1:17700-18368 GCF_000956105.1 Propithecus coquereli | reverse complement strand
AGGCCGTATAACTGAAATCAAGATAATTATTTGTCCCTTGTTAGACAGTACTGGGACTAAGCAAAAGTAATTTATCTGCATTTTCCAGGAAGAAAAGACTGGAAGACAGACTGTGCAATAGCTAGTTTACTTATCAAAACTAACAGCTTGCCCTTCAAGACTCCCTTCAGGGTCGTCTTACTGCTAGGTTCACCAATCTAAATAAACTCTGCCCACTCTCAAACACTACTCTGCCTTGTAAGACCTGCCTTCAAATTACCCCAACCAGGCCCTAGAATCCTATAAATACCTTTCTTCTGCCGGCCACATACTCTATGATTCCTTTTATATGAATTTTATACAAGAGGCACATTTCTAGTGAAAAAATACCTTAATCTTTGAATAGGCCTGGTGGAGTAGAAAGGAAATGAGGAGTAACTACTAATGGAGGCAGAGTTTTTTTGGGGGGTGATGAAAATGTTCTAAAGTTGATTGTGGTGATGATTATATAACTCTGTGAATATACTAAAAATCATTGGGTTGTACAATTTAAATGGGTAAATTGGCATGTAAATTATACTTCAATAAAGTGGTAATACTTTAAAAAATCTACATAAATAGATGGACTTAGAAGGTTGAGCAAAAATAATGTGCATTTGGAAAATTTATTCTTATCATTCATTTATTTA
>NW_012137781.1:13843-14765 GCF_000956105.1 Propithecus coquereli | reverse complement strand
CTGTATTGATAAAGATGTTATATTTATAAAGTCATGTACTAAAGTGGTCTTGGTTAATTATTCAGGTTGAAGTGAGGATCTGAAAGTTAAAATTTCGATCATGTTCTATTCTCTTCAGTAAGTGAAGATTATCTCTTTTTTTGTTGTTTAATTAATTGTAAAGAGATAAGGACTCTTGTCAAATTGTTTTACTATAGAGCCTATATTTCCCTTGTCAAAAGCAAACCTCCAGCTGGGTGTGGTGGCTCATGCCTGTAATACAGACTCAAGTTGTAATTTGGGAAACCGAGGCAGGAGGATCCCTTGTGGCCAGGAGTTTGAGACCAGCTGTGGAAACACAGTGAGTCCTTGTTTCTACAAAAAAAAAAGTGAAAAGTTAGCTGAGTTTGGTGACATGACCCTATAGTAGTTTAGGCTACTTGGGAGGCTGAGATGAGAGAATCTCTTGAGTCCAGGAGTTCCAGGTTTCAGTGAGCTATGATTGTGCTACTGCACTCCAGCCTAGGGCACAGAGTGACACCCTGTCTCAAAAAAAGAAAAAGAAAACAAGAAAGTCAACCTCTATGTTATTACAGATATCAAGGTTTTTGAAATGTGTATTAGATAATTGTGAAGTCATAAAATATAGTTAACATGGACAAAAGTGAGAGTCTATAATTTTTATTGTTCATCAGTTAAGATAAATTTGCTGTATATTTGAACTTTTTTTCCTGGAGACCCTATCCCTTTGTTCTCAAACATTGTCATAACCTCAGTGTATTTCTAGTATCTGAAATATCAGTCTGGTGTGTTGCCTTTTCTTTATAGTGGTTTATTAAAAAGGAATTTCTGATGAAATTTAAATAGGTTGCTATAATTGGGTTAATTGCTCTTTGAACATTTTAAAAATCTACTTGTAAAATTATTGGCAAATTGATTGTTT
>NW_012137781.1:11004-11574 GCF_000956105.1 Propithecus coquereli | reverse complement strand
GGAATATTATCCCCTGAAATCCTTAGATTTAGTACAGATTTATATAATCTAAGAGGCATATTAAAATGGCCATGGCAATGAAACAATCAATTTTTAATGAATAATGTAAGCATTGTTCTTGCAGATCATTTATGATAATGTCATGATCTCAGAAAAATGAAAATTAATACATCTGTTCTTTCTAGTTATATATTTATGGCAGAAGAAAATAGCTATTTTGTATTTACTTTTGAAAAATTCTACATAAATTAATAGCATAACATAAATAATATATCATGTAAAACAATATATAAACTGAAATTTCAATGCCCTCAAATGGCTCTAGGTCATATTTATGTCTAGTTGTATGTCATAAACCAATGTAATTGTGTATTGTTGAATAAACAGAAAACTAGATTAAAATTAGCATTAGATATGATGCAAAAAAGGCTGTCACAAATAATAAGGCAATCCCTAACTCAATTTCTGTTAAGAAACTTAGTAATTTTTCAGTCATCAATTTTGATAAGACCAAATAATTCCAAACAAATTATACTGTCTTTAGTTAGCTATGAGGTATTTTATTAATTT
>NW_012137781.1:7112-8839 GCF_000956105.1 Propithecus coquereli | reverse complement strand
CCCAACTTGATCTGTAGATTCAATGCAATCTCAATCAAAATCCCCCAAAATTATTTTGTGAATATCAACAAACTGATACTAAAGTTTATATGGACAGGCAAAAGAGCCAAAATAGGCAGCACAATATTGTTGGAGAAGAACTAGGATGACTGACACTACCTGGCCTCAAGACTTATTATAAGCTACAATAATCAAGGCAGTGTAATTTTGGTAAAAGAACAGACAAATAGATCAATGGAATAGAATAGAGAACCTGGACATATACCCACATAAATATAGTTAACTGATCTTTGATGAAGGAGCAAATACAATACAATGGAGCAAAGATGATTTTTTCAACAAATGATGATACAATAACTGGACATACACAAGCAAAAAGAATGAATCTAGACACGGACCTTAAATCCTTCACAAAAATTAACTCAAGATGGATCACAGACCTACAGGTAAAATGTGAAACTATGAAACTCCTAGAAGAGAACATGGGAGAAAATCTAGATGACCTTGGTGTTGGTGACTTATTACATACTACATTAAAGGCATACTTCATGAAAAACATAATTATTAAACTGGACTTCATTAAAATTAAAAAATCCTGCTCCGAGAAAGACAATTTCAAAAGAATGAGAAGACAAGCTACTGACTGAGAGAAAATCATTTTCAAAAGACATATCTGAGAAAGGACTGTTATCCGAAATATATGAAGAAATCTTAAAACTCTATGAGAACTCAAGCAGACCATTAAAAATTAGCCAAAGACCTTAATAAGCACTTCACCAAAGAAGATATACAAATAGAAAATCAGCATATGAAAATATGCCTGTCATCATACATCGCTGCAAATTCAAATAGCAGTGAGATACCACCACACACCTATTAGAATGGCCAAAATCCAGAACACTGATCACACCAAATGTTAGTAAGGATATGGAGCAACCAGAACTTTCATTAATTGCTGGTGGGAATGAAAAATGGTACAGCCACTGTAGAAGACATTTTGGCAGTTTCTTACAAAACCAAACTTACTGTAACCATACAATCCAGCAATTGTGATCTTTGGTATTTACTCAAAGAAGTTGAAAACCAAAACTCAGAGGCAGCCAAGATGTCCTTTGCTAGGTGAATAGATAAACTCTGGTGCATTCAGACAAATAAAATTTTGAAAATAAATATTGGTACAATGGTTAAGGATGCATTTTCTCACTCATTGTTGATGTTCTTATTGACAGGAAGTATAGTGAGAAGAATACACACTCTAGTGTGAATGAGCACATCAAAATTGTAGCTCTCAAATGGTACAAAAGCAATTTATACAACCAAAATGTTTGTACCCCCATAATATTCTGAAATAAAACAAAGAGAAAAAAAAAAGAATTGTCGTTCTGCCATTAGGGAGTAGGGTGGCCTTGAAAAAATTTCTTAATTTCTCCATGATCTAGTTTTCTCATTCATGAATTGGGGCTAATAATAACTACATCTTGGATTATTGCGAGTAGAAATTAAGTACCTGAACCAGACCATTTCATGTAGTGCTTGCTACATGGTAAGTCATCAGGAAATAGTAATTGTTGGTGGGTGAGAATCATCTTTAAAATAAGTAGGTTAATATTCAAGTCCTCTTGGCTATGGTTTAGTGAAGGGAGTGTAAAATCTTTAGGAAATCAGAGTAAAATTTAAAAATTGCTTGGAGTTGAAAAACAATTGTCATTATATTTATTGCCCAATCT
>NW_012137781.1:5641-6022 GCF_000956105.1 Propithecus coquereli | reverse complement strand
AAATTGAATATTATTTGAGAAGCTTAGGAGATTTTGGCATAGTTGTGCAGGGTAATAGACAGCTCTGTTCATAAACAGTCATTATGGTTCTAACATGTAAGGAATATTGTTATTTTATGGATTCTAGCACATATTTTCTTGAAAATATTTTACCATCTCTGAAATCAAAATACATATTAAAATTGAGGCATTAGATTAAATTTGATGGTGCACTGTAGTTTAATTGGCAACATTTTTCATTTTTAAATACAACATAAAATGCTGGATGTTACATTGGTGGTGTCTTAGATTGGTATAGTGTCATTTGTGTATCCTGAAGAATAGATATAATCTATCTGGACAAAAAATATAAGGGGAATGTTGTAATCTGGATCAGGCTGG
>NW_012137781.1:5321-5591 GCF_000956105.1 Propithecus coquereli | reverse complement strand
ATCTTCCAGAATAATGTAGACAAGACAAGGCAAAGTTTCACAGAGCATCCATACAACACAACGACAAGAGTTAAACAGCATATGTCATCAAAGCAACAATATATGTGTAAATATTTGGAATAGTTTAATCTCATGGTATGTCAAGGATTGATGTGATAATTGAATGACAGATATGTTAATTTGGGGAGTGGAAATTAAAGAAAAATGTATAATAAAATGGGAATAGCAAAGAATAGTGTTGGAAATTCTAGATTTACATATGGTAGAGTG
>NW_012137781.1:0-343 GCF_000956105.1 Propithecus coquereli | reverse complement strand
TGCAAATTTCTTAATTTGGTCAGAATAGTTCAAGACGGTGTATGTGAAGGAGGCTGTGTGTGTGCATATGTGTGCCTGTGAGTATGTGTGTGTGGTGTAATGTGTTTTAAAAGCAAATATTTTTATCTTTAGTTGCTCTGTATGCTCAGAATATTTCTAGGTCTTCTGTGTTGCTAGTTTAAAATGGATTTGTTAACTGAAAAGGAGATTGACGTGGAGGTCAAAGGAAATAGCATTTATTTGGGAAACAAAGAATTGCAACTTGGGTACTCTGAATCAGGGCAGCCATGAACAGTGTCCTGTAAGGCAAGGGCAGGAGAGGTTTTTTTTTTTTTTTTTTTTT
>NW_012137780.1:12128-12514 GCF_000956105.1 Propithecus coquereli | reverse complement strand
AAATTTATAACAAATGCAATTCCTACATAATTATTAAATCTTGGAAACAACCCAAAAGATCAACAACAGAGTTTTGTTAAATAATCACTATAGTTAATATTTATTGGACACTTAACTATGCAGTAGGCCTTGTTTTACAAGCATTAATCAATCCTTACAACTCAAATGAGGGAACTTATGTTATTATGTCCATTTTGCAGTTGAGAAGAGTGAGGCACAGAGAGAAGTTACTTGCCCAAGGTCACATAGGAAGTAGCCAAAGCCAGGATTTGAACAGGCATTTGGACTACAGGGTCTGTGCTCTTAGCCACCGTGTAATACCAGACTGCAAATAAGCCATATGATTAATTAGCACAACCTAGTTGTACTCATAATAAATATAATCC
>NW_012137780.1:0-962 GCF_000956105.1 Propithecus coquereli | reverse complement strand
GCTCCAAACTTCAGCTTTCTGAATCCATGTACAGGCTGGAGAGCTCAGGTCAGAGGAACAGACTTAATGGACCAGGGAGTGGAAACTCTGGGCTCACCCAGTGCCACGGACTGTCCTGGATACTCTTGGTGGCCGGAAGAGGGCTAGAGTCCAATAAATATTTATTCTGCTGAACCCCTCGTACAGAGAATGCTAGAGACCAGGAGTGTCAAAGTGACCAGTCCAAGGCCAATGTGTGGAAGAGCCAAGCGTGAAACGCTTTCCAGTGTCCCTTTGCATCACAGTTTTCCAAAGGGGTATCTAGGCTGTGCCATTGGTGTAGGCATACAGGAGGTACGGGTGGGACACAGGTGCACACATTTTATTTAATAATCATGTGTTTATTTTGATGAGTATTAGAAAAATACATACAACCACTTTAAAACCATGACTCCGTGGATTTTTTCTTTTCTTTTCTTTCTTTCTTTTTTTTTTTTTTTTTTGAGACAGAATCTTGTTCTGTTGCCCAGATTAGAGTGCCATGGTGTCAGCCTATCTCACAGCAACTCAAACTCCTGTGCCGAAGTGATACTCCTGCCTCAGCCTCCAGCCTAGCTCACAGCAAGTTCAAACTCCTGGACTTGAGTGATCCTTCTGCCTTAGCTTCCCGAGTAGCTGGGACTACATGTGCACACAACCATACCTGGTTAATTTTTTCTATTTTTAGTAGAGACGGGGTCTCATTCTTGCTCAGGCTGGTCTTGAACTCCTGACCTCAAGCGATCCTCCCACGTCAGCCTCTCAGAGTGCTAGGATTACAGGCATGAGCTACTGCACCCTGCTGATTCTATGGATTTTATTGTTAGGAGGAGGCTAAAATAGACAGTAAATAAAAGGTGGATAGATTTAAACAGTACATAAAGAGCACATTACATAATATAACATGCATAAAGTATTAGTTTCCTATTGCTGCTGTAATAAAT
>NW_012137779.1:14692-16611 GCF_000956105.1 Propithecus coquereli | reverse complement strand
CCAGCTACTTGGGAGGCTGAGGCAATAGGATCGCTTGAGCCCAGGAGTTTGAGGTTGCTGTGAGCTAGGCTGACACCACGGCACTCTAGCCCGGGCAACAGAGTGAGACTCTGTCTCAAAAAAAAAAAAAAGAAGATGGCAAAACTGTGTTTTTAAATCAAGAGTGTAGTTTATTATATCTCAAACAAGAAGCAGTACAATTAATCAAAGTATGATTAACCTAAACTACCAACATAGTTTTGCCATCTTAATGGTAGCTTGTTTATGCCAGCAGCAAAGAAGCCTGGAGAGTGAGTGGCAATGAAATTGAGAAAAGCGTTTTCCACAGCTTGTTGAGAATTGAATATTTTCCCTTGCAAGAAGTGGTCCAAAACCTGGAAGAAGTGGTAGTCAGTTGGTGCAAGGTCTGGTGAATACAGCAGATGACAGAGAGGTTCCAAGTCCACCTGCTATAGTTTGTTTTTCTTTCTTTTTTTTTTTTTTTGAGACAGAGTCTCACTGTGTTGCCCGGGCTAGAGTGCTGTGGCGTCATCCTAGCTCGCTGCAACCTCAAATTTCTTGGCTCAAGTGATCCTCCTGCCTCAGCCTCCCAAGTAGCTGGGACTATAGGAGCAACAGGACTCCTGGCTAATTTTTCTATTTTTAGTAGAGACAGGCTGGTCTCAAACTCCTGGTCTCAAGCAATTCTCCCACCTTGGTCTCCCAGAGTGCTAGGATTACAATCAAGAGCCACCCACCATCCCCGGCTGAAAGGACACTTTTAAACCCAGCTGAGAAACTAGGCTTGCACTGCTGAGCTGTCCCATTCACATTAGGCCTTCCCAAGCTGCGGACAATATCTGCTGCTCCCCTACCTTCTGCTCATCCAGATGGGTCTCACTGCCAACTTCTGGGTCCCTGGAGGCTTTTGAGGCTCTGAGTTCTCATTCACAAACACACCCACCCATCACCAACCCTTCCATTTTTCTTTTTATTTATTGGGGGTTTCAGTCATTCACCACATTTATTGAGCACCGATTATATACCAGGCTTTAAGCTGAGCGTAGCATGAGTCTAAATCGAGTCCATATCTCTGGGTCCTGCCTGACTCTCACATCCTCCCAAGTTTCAACTACTCACCCAGCCCAGCTCTCCTGCATCTTAAAACTGAGTCTGTCTTCCATGTACGTAGGGCTTTTGGTAAGCTTTCCAACCTGGCAACCTCTGGGTAGGGCCTGGCCTTGTTAAGTACTTTTTGCCATCTCCTGCTGCCTTGGCAGGAAATGAGGAAAGAACTGTTGGCTGACTTTCGATCCAGGAGCACTTTAACAGTGTGGCCTAGCTGAATCCTGTTAAGGATTCATTGGATGTGTTTCTTGCCATTTTGTTCAGAGTGCTTACCACTACTAGACATCATATACAAACTGATTTATTTCTCTTGCCTCCCCCACTAGAATGAAAACTCTATGAGGACAGAGACTTTTGTCTACTGTTCTATATCCCAATCATCAGCTCTGTAGCCTTGGGCAAGTTGTTTAGCCTTTCCACTCACTTCTCTAACCTGCAGTATGGGAATGATTATGACTTCTACCTTGAAAGGGAATGGGTGGAAGTAAAGAATACACACAAAGAGAGGAGCACTTAGCCCATAGTAAATGCTGAATAAGTGCTAGAGGTTATTATTTTTGTTATGATCCTGCTTTGTTCTTTCAATATTGTCAGGACTTTTCCCCACCTGGACCAGAAACTTTTTTTTTTTTTTTTTGAGACAGAGTCTTGCTCTGTCGCCTGGGCTAGAGTGCCATGGTGTCAGCTCACAGCAACCTCCAACTCCTGGGCTGAAGTGATCCTCCTGCCTTAGCCTCCTGAGTAACTGGGACCACAGGTGCGCACCATGACACTTGGCTAATTTTTCTATTATTAGTAGAGATGGGGGTCTC
>NW_012137779.1:0-467 GCF_000956105.1 Propithecus coquereli | reverse complement strand
AGACGGGGTCTCGCTCTTGCTCAGGCTGGTTTCGAACTCCTGAGCTCAAACAATCCACCTGCCTCAGCCTCCCAGAGTGCTAGGATTACAGGCGTCAGCCACCGCGCCCGGCCCTATCCAGCTTCTTACCTTGCCCATTTGTTTCAAATGGCCCAATATTGTTGGAATGGTAACGTCAAACCTTACTGCTAATTCATGGGTAGGTTGAGATGGATTCTTCGCTTCCACTACAGCTTTCAGCTCATCATTATCCACCTTGGTCTCAGGTCCCCCACGTGGCTCATTTTCAAGATTAAACTCACCAGAAGGGAACTTCTCAAACCATCGAGGTACAGTGCATTCATTAGCTACATCCTTCCCAAACACTTTGTTGATATTTTTTTTTTTTTTTTTTGAGACAGAGTCTCACTCTGTTGCCTGGAGTAGAGTGCCGTGGCATCAGCCTAGCTCACAGCAACCTCAAACTC
>NW_012137778.1:3401-4992 GCF_000956105.1 Propithecus coquereli | reverse complement strand
CCCTTTCATCTGGAATGTCACTTAGAGTTTTGGAGCCATTGATCTAAAACTTCTCATCCTAACCATGCTTTCCTGTCTGCTGCTACAAACAGGAAACACACGTCAGTTAGAAGCAAAACTCTTAATGCTACTTACTATAAAAACCATAGCATTTTCCATCAGACTCGACTATTTTAAGTTTATAATTTTTGTGGAATGACCTCTATCATTCAGGAAATAAGTATTAGAGAATGTGAGGGGTTTTGGAGATGCAGAACCAAATGTAGATAGAGTATGATCTCGGATCCGTCCCAATATCCACAATGCTGTATTTTTTTAGTACATAAACGTTCAAAGTTATCTTTTGTGGATGTACAATTTATATCACTGCTCATTAACCCACTTTTTGTTTATAAATTGGAATATTCGCTTATTCCAACTTTTTTTTTTTCCCCGAGATGGCTCTAATTAGCTTAGCACTTGGGTAGAAGGCCAAAATAGAAATAAAAACAATTTGTTATAGGGTTGTGACCATCTGAATGCATAAATTGAAACACAACAAGGAGACATTTAAAAAGTTGTGACCACATGAATTAAATATAGGATATTGAGACTCTGCCTACCCATGTGAGAGAGAGAAAATAAAGAATAGATTCATAGACAAGAAAGGCAGATTTGAGATAATGTAGTCCAACTGCTCCCTTCAATTTTTGGAAATAATAATGGATAAGGGACTTTTTTCAAGTCCTAGAGTTACGCGATGATAGTCAAGGTTGGGAGGTTTATTCCCTGGCTTCCAGCTGAGCATTCTGCCACCGTCCCCCACGCATGTAACATGATCAAGGCGAAATTCCTTCTGGTTCACCGAAAAAGTGTTATTCTCTGCAGAAGAGATTAAGGCTAAAGAGAACTGATTTTTGCAAATGGCAAATGAGAACATTTGCTAGGTGTCCTAATACTCCCTCATTGAAGGTGCCCCAGAGAGAACGCAACTGCGGAAATCTCAGCTAGTGGCCTGATGCTAGGACACGCGGTCTACAGAAATGAGGCAAGATACAGGTGTGCTTCACACGTAGCCAAGGAAGTACGAGAGCAAACTGCAGCTGTGTGAGCATTATGGACACAAACACACTTATTTGCTCATTGATATAAAAATTGATAAAAATCAACATGATTTCTTAAGGAAGTAAACGTTTAGGATGTGTGGGTTTCTGTCACGACTGTGGGAGTTGGTTTAACGACCCCATTTTTTTCCACACCCATCAAAAACATGATTTTTTACTTGGTAAAATAACTGATTTACCTTAAAATGAACACAAATAAAAAATCCAGACCACTGCAGAGCTGGGAACAGTGTTTACATTTAGTTTGGAGAGAGAGAGACGGAGGGCGAGGATTGATCCAGTCAGGCAGCTCTCAAGGAAGAAGACGGCGAAGGCGATCAGGTAAAATTTAAGATTATCTTTGAAAAGAAAGAAGAGATTATCCTAAAAGTTAGAAAATTGGACCTATGTACTATGTGGAAGCAGCACTGAGAAGTTAGTTGAGACGAAGCTATCTAGATTAAGGTTCCTAAAGTAAGAAAAGATAAGACTAAAAAAAGATGGGAAAT
>NW_012137778.1:0-551 GCF_000956105.1 Propithecus coquereli | reverse complement strand
GCATTCATCCCAAATAATGTCGCCGGTGGGGGCAACTGAGGAATTTCTGGGGATTGGCAGGGCTGAGAAATGCTGTTACACGTGCAAAATGGATGACCGCTCAGTCTTGAAAACGCTAAAATTCATGGTGGAGATCTCGAAGGGCTTCCAAGAGGACATGCGGCCTCCTCTTACTGAACAGAACATTTCGTTACAGAGAACTATATTCGAGAAAACAATTTCAGATCATTTTCTTACTTGGGACAGAAATCACCTCTTAACTAGGTGGTTTTCTTCACAGTTTTTTTTTTTTTTTTTAACTTGAAAGGGTACTTTTCTAAATCAACTAGAGCTGTCCGCAGACAAAACTGTGAATATACTAATTTGTTCCTGGGTTTGCCTCCTTTGAATTTCCCCTCATTCTTCCTCGCCTCTTCACGCCTCTGAACTGGGTCCCTCGCCTCCGTCCTTATCTGCCGAGACTCATCAGTCTTTGATGCAGAACACAATTCTGCGCTAACGGTTCTGGAAGACTGTGGAGACTCACAGAGATCTCTATTTTCCTCCGTGGC
>NW_012137777.1:3408-3663 GCF_000956105.1 Propithecus coquereli | reverse complement strand
TCATAAATGGCTTGTATCATTTTTAGGTAAGCCCTGTCTATGCCCATTTTGTTAAGTGTTCTTATCATAAAAGGGTGTTGAATTTTGTCAAATACTTTTTCTGCGTCTATCGAGAGAATCATATGGTTTTTGTTTTTGCTTCTGTTTATGTGATGAATTACGTTTACAGGTTTGCATACGTTCAACCATCCCTTCATCTCTGGGATGAAGCCCACTTGGTCATGATGGATTATTTTCTTAATAAGCACCTGGATT
>NW_012137777.1:0-1038 GCF_000956105.1 Propithecus coquereli | reverse complement strand
TAAATAAATAAATAAATGAGATAAAATACTAAAGGTAAAGATTGAAAGAAAAAAAGACAAAATTTATTCCTTGAAGATGATCTGTTTATCTATAGACATAGATAACCCAACAGATTCTACAGTCGTTATTAGAAGGAAGAAAACCCTGAAAGTTTGCCAGGTCCAAGATTTATTAAGAATAATCAATGGCATTCCTTGACCCCAGCAAACATTATCTTCACAAAATAACATTCACAAAATAACATTTTCAGTAGAGATCAAAAATAACAGTAACTATGAATTCATAATTCTTTTTGCTGAGAAAAATTAAGGAGTGTGTAACCAGGCCTTAATACATAAGGATTTATACTGGATTTATGATGGGACAATATAAGCTTGTAAGATATTGTCTCCCAGAATAAGTTTACAAATTCAATGCAATTCCAGTAAAAATTCCAGGAGTAAATTTTGAATAACTCAGCAAACATTTTAAACTTTTATGGGAGAATAAAATTTCACAAGTAGCTGGGTTGATGTTGAAAGAGAAGAGCAAAGCCTGCAGCTTGCTGTACCATATATGAAGGCACACTGTACGTTATTATGATAAAAACGGTGTGGCACTAGGGCAGAGGCAGACAAAGACAGCAATGTGAAAAATAGAGATTATATAATAACAGCAGACTCACGGGTACCTGGAAACTTCATGTATAATAAATCTGACATCACAAGTAAAGAGTAGGTTGGGTTGGGAGAATGGGCTCATCAGTACAGAAAATAAAGTCAGAGCCATGCTCACTTTATATACCAAGTTGAACTACACAGAGATGAAAGCCTATATGAGAAAGGTAAAACTATAAAATTAAGAGAAGAAAATATGAAATGTTTTTAATGATATCAGAAAGACCCTCAAAGCACAAGCCATAAAGCAAAAGATTTATAGACTTGACTCTATCAATAATAAGGATTTCTGTTTAATGAAAAGCACCATAGACACTGCCAACAGATGGATAACTTCTGGGAGAAGGCATTTGCATTAACTGAAAACAACAGAGAATTAAA
>NW_012137776.1:555-3605 GCF_000956105.1 Propithecus coquereli | reverse complement strand
TTCAAATATGTTAGATAATGTGCAAAACCCTGCTTGTAACCTGACTCAAATTTTAATATCTTTAGTGATTTTTGTTGTGCATCTATGGCTTTGTGGTATTTCTTAAAAAAATTATATTTAGTAATAGTACGTATCTCCTTAGCACAGACTAGAAAATGTACAGACTAGAAAATGTTTTCAGATAGAGCAGAATAATTTAAACACTATAAATTTCATCAAAATTTTCATGTTTATATTGACTATAAATTCAAGAAAAATGTATTATATCTCATAATAAAGACTAATGCTCCTTAGAAATAAAATACCAGCTTATTCTGAATTTCTAATTTTTTGAATGCTGTATTTAAAAATCATACTATTTCATCTATATTTGAATGTCACATATCAACATAAATATTTCATCCTTTTCAATCTCAAACCTGAAAATTGTTAGTTTTTACAGAAAGGCTTTTCCTCTAGGTCACACTTAGCATGTTCTGGCCAGTTTTGCTGATTTAATAATGTGTAGTTTAAACTTTAACTATTATTTGATAGTTGAATGTTAATATTTACTGACAAAATCAAGCAGAAATTCTAATGCTTTATGGCAATGTGAGGATGAGGTCATGATTGTTCATTTTCACACAGTAGATTCAGGGCCAAGCACTGTTCTTGGCTCACAGTAGGAAATTTAGTAAATACTTATATCATAAGTCAACAATACCTATTCCAAAATGGAGCCAGGAACATAAATACATAATTGCTACTTTGTCGACCTTTATGAGGTTCTTTAAAACTTAATATAACCTGGAAAAAATAAATAAATAAATAAAGAGTGCACGCTAAAAAAAAAAAAAAAAAACTTAATATAACCTGCCTGGTATTTTTTTCCCAAGGCAATATTCAGATAGCTTTCTCTCAAGATACATAAAAATATGTGTAATAAGTGACAACCACATCACAACTTCTATCGGTAATTATAGAATACAGCCCTATTTCAGAGATGTTCGAAGGTAAGAAAAATGTTCATTTTAGACCTGATAAAATATGATAAGTTCAAAAAATTTAACAGCTTGTATGACAGGTCTACTGATTATTAACTTTGCCTGCATATTCGTGATAGCTGGTGCTTACATAGCCTACTTTGTGTGAGGATATCAGAATATTTCTCAAATATCAATAGAGCATATTCTACTCATAAATATTTAAAACCTATAAGTGCTATTATGTTCATCTCAGAAATTTGGCAAAGATTAAAATTTCATTGTTTATCTGCCAAGAGCCAGAATGAATATTACAAATCAAGAGAAGTCAAATCAAATCTATGAGTCTAATTCTGGTAATCTGCCTGGATATGGATAAATGGAAAAAAAATCCAAATTTAACCCAATTAAAAGGCTATAACATAAGGAAAAAAGAACTGTTGTAAAAAACTAATACAATAGCACAAAGTGGGATTCTTTTTAAAAGGAAAAAAAATTAAGAATTGCTAGATACATTCAAATAGCCTGAGCAACATAGTGAGACCCTGTCTCTACAAACAATAGAAAAAAAATTAGCTAGGTGTCCGTGGTGCATGCCTATAGTCTCAGCTACTTGGGAGGCTGAGATAGGAGGATCTTTTGAGCCCTAGTGTTTGAGACTGCAGTGAGCTCTGATGATGCCAATGTACTCTAGCCTGGGCAATAGAGAGAGACTTTGTCTCAAAAAAAGAAAAAAAATGTATAAGGGCATGAAACTAAAACTAAGGGGTCAATGGAAGAAATTGTTGACTGTGAGACAGCATTTTAAAGAGATTTTTGAATGAGAAAAGGATGTAAGTATTATAAAATCAATATGAAAGTCCATTCTAAAATTTAGAAAAGCAGTAATGATATAGAATTTTGGATCAGTGATAGAAACTACAATGTTAAGAATATCATGGAATGTGGAGAAAGACAAGCAAGATAAAATAGAAAAAGATAAAGATCTATGGAGAAAGAAACCAGAAGACACATGATAGTCAATACATTAATGAAGAAAACAAAAATCAATATATTAATGAAGAAAATAAGAAAAGACATACATATAATATAGCCTATCATGTTTGTTTGTTTTATTTTCAGGATGATGTTTTAAAATCTTATATGAACTGAAGCAGAAAAAATAAAACAGATAACCTTCAGCAAGGGGAAAAAAGTCAGCAGCTAAATGTTTCTCTCATCAGCAATCCATCACCAGAAGATGATGGGGAAATGTTTGCAGAGTTTCAAGAGAATAAAGGCTTCAAAATCAGATTTCCATATTCAGCCTATTTACTATTCATATGTAAAGGAAACAGGAAGACAGTCTTAGATATGCAAAAAGCTGTACATTAAAAAAAAAAAATCAAAGCTCTATTCAACTGAAAATTTGGAAGGATATGTGCCAACATGTTAACCATTGATATTCTTTGGGTGGAGGGATTACAGATAATTGTCACTTTTTTATTCTCTATTGGATTATTGTTTTCATTTGAAATTAAGTAAGGATTGCTTCTATTTTTATAAATAAAAAAATATTTCTATTTTTAGAAAATATTCATTAGGCACCTTATAGCAATATAGAAATTATAATACACAGTCTTAAACTCAGAATTTATTTAATATTGCATAATATGTGTATTATACAGAAGGGAAACAAATCAGTTCAAATTTAGCAGTTACTGAAATTATACTCTATTTCTTAAAAATAAAGTTCATCCAAGGTAAGACCTGCATGTCAAAACATAACTGAAGCCCTATTTATTATAAATATGAGATTTTATGCATAGATTATGCTGAAGTATCTGATTTGTAAGCTCTTTAACTGTCTTCAGGAAGTTTCCTTCAAATCTGGAAATTGTAGCAAGTATATGCACATAACCTAAGGAAAATTAGGTTGGGCTTATCCTCAAACTTGGAAAACATACCAAAATGACAATGTATATTTTAGCCCTTAAAAGAATATTTAAACATATTCAAATATGTTAGATAATGTGCAAAACCCTGCTTGTAACCTGACTCAAATTTTAATATCTTTAGTGATTTTTGTTGTGCATCTATGGCTTTGTG
>NW_012137776.1:0-505 GCF_000956105.1 Propithecus coquereli | reverse complement strand
AAAAAAAAATGAAAAATAACAGTACAACAATAAAAAAAATTTAAAATAAAAAGAAGACAGTATAACAACTATTTATATAGCATTTACATTGTATTAGGTATTATAAGTAATCTAGAGATAATTTAAAGTATATGGGAGGATGTGCATATTATGCCATTTTATATAAAGGACTTCAGCATCCACAGATTTTGGTATCCACTGCACCAACTCTCCATGGATACCAAGAGGTGACCGTATTCATAAGAAAGTCTAAGTTTTATTTTTTTAATGCCAGGATACTTTATAGCCATGACATATAATGGTTTGCTTCATGGACTTGCCAATGACCAAATCTAATTCTGCTCTCTCCCTCAAGTTCAAGCACAAAGCTAAGTTCTATCAGATCATTATAAAAATTGGATTTATAAAGAGTAATTTCTGACACAGGGATGATGGAAATATCTAACTGCATCTTCTTGATCAGTACTGCTTACGCTGTAAAGATTATTCGGTTGGATCATTCCCT
>NW_012137775.1:2028-2804 GCF_000956105.1 Propithecus coquereli | reverse complement strand
GGGGTCTCGCTCTTGCTCAGGCTGGTCTCGAACCCCTGAGCTCAAGCGATCCTCCTGCCCCGGTCTCCCAGAGTGCTAGGATTACAGGCCTGAGCCACGGCACCTGGTTGAATTATTGTCTATTGATATAAAAAGGACTGGGTTTTTAAAAATATAGACTTTGAATCAGACATATCTGGGTTTGAATCCAGGCTCTGCCACTTACCCACCTGGTGGCTTTGGGCAAATTACTAAACTTCTCTGAGCCTCAGTTTCCACATTTGCATGACAGAGTTTGAACAGCCTCCTTGTAGGGCTGTTGAGGGAATGAAATGACATAACACGTGTCAAGTGCTTAGCACAGTGCCTGCCCAGAGCGTGTCTTATTTTTTTTATAATGAAAGGATAGTAGGGTACTTTTCCCTTTTAATGTCCTTAATTGACAATGTAAGTTTGAACAACAAGAGCAACAAATTGAGACTTACCCCAACAGATATTAAAGCATACTGCAAAGCCTCAAGAATTGAAACAGTTTTACTGGCGAATGAATATGCAGACAGTTCAGTGGAGCAGAGTGGAAAGTTCCTAAAATACAGACATATACGATATTACATAAGGGCATTCATTAGGGCGAAGCTGGGCTATGCCATGCATAGTATTGGGATAGCTGGTAGCTATCTGGACAGAATAAAGGTGGATCCATACTTTGTGTTGTGCAGCAGAATAAACTCCAAGTGGCTCTCAGATGTAAACATAGAATAAACTGTAAAAAGACTAGAAGACGACATGGGAGAATT
>NW_012137775.1:0-863 GCF_000956105.1 Propithecus coquereli | reverse complement strand
AAAAATTTTACTATTTCATGAAACCAAAAAGTAAAAACCAATAAAAACTAAGTAACAACTGAATAAATAACAAAAAGTAACAGGAACAAGATTAACTATAAAGAGTTGGTATCCCTTTGTCAATCTCTAATTTTAAATTGTACTACTTCGTGAAATAAAGTCTGAGACTTGTGGATGATTCTAAAATCCCCTCCAGCTCTCTAAATTTTATTCCCTTGTCTGGTTGACACGGTGGGGCCATTGCAAATGTGGTCCTCAGAGGCCCAACTAGTACGCTTCTGTCCTTCCACTCCACATCTTCCCTTGAAACTGCACCTTCTTTTTCTTTTCAGCCAAAGCTGAAGTCCTGATACATGGCAAACCTCACCCCAGCTGAAGTCTCACCCAAACACACCAGGAAAGGCAGCATAGCGCAGGGAAGAACTCAGGTTTTGGAGTCAGGCAGTCCTGGCCTCAAATATTGGCTCTGCTGTTCACCAACTGTGACACTGAGTCTTAGATTCTTCATCCGTAAAATAGGGATAAGATTAAAATTTACCTCATGGAATGGTTAGAAAGGAGAAATGAGACGTACATGAAGTCTTACTATGTCATGTGACATATAATAAATGCTTAATAAATGAGTATATATGACTGCATTTGTGTGGTGGCTATGTATAAATATATAGGCACTATACCACACCTGCCTTTGTAAATTGCAAATTCTGAAGACAGACACGTGTGCTCAGAATTGCTTAAGAAAAATCACAAGGGTTCATTACATAATTTAAAAATGAATCAAGAGGGCCGGGCGCAGTGGCTCACGCCTGTAATCCTAGCTCTCTGGGAGGCCGAGGTGGGCGGATTGTTTGAGCTCAGGAGTT
>NW_012137774.1:1937-4263 GCF_000956105.1 Propithecus coquereli | reverse complement strand
TCCACCTTTATTTTTGGAATGGATGATCATTATTAAAAATCTTTTAGAATCATTTCATAAATTGTTTCCCTACTTCAAAGTTGAAACTCCCAATAAATAGCCTTTTCCTGTAGCACCATGTTCTGAGCATCTGCTGTGTATTAGACTTTACGCTTGGCTCTTCCCATAGACATCACCTCGCAGATCCCCCATGAAAATTAGGCATAATGAGTCACATTTTACAGCAGGGGAAACTGATTCTCAGAGAGTTTAAATAACTTGTTCAAGCTCTCTTTGTACAAAGTAGCTGAACTGAGAATTAAACTCAGGTCCATTTGCTCCATAGCTGTTTTTATTTTTCTTTTTAATTTATTTTTATTTTTTTCAGTTCAAACGCATTTCCTTTTTATTAAAGTCCAAGTTACCATTACATGGTTTGGTACTCAATAGAGGAAAACTTGCTCAAATAAGGTAATATGTTATCATCAGTATTTCCAAGTGACTGTTTAAAATCAAGTAGCAATATCAATAAATCCTTGGGAAGCCCATCCGTGGGTTTACTGTTCGTCAAGGCTTGGTTCCTTGGGAGTGGAGATTCCCAACTCATTTAAAGTTGGCCTAGGTTCCTGGACGACATAGGGGTAGATTTCTTCATGAGCTCCTGCTTTGTCCTTAGCAACCTCTAGGATGTGAACTGTACTGGTAAAATCATGTAATTGTCTGCATGCCCGCAAAGCAACATTAATGATTTTGGGTTCTGGAACCAGATGAATACAAGTATATTCATCCCTTTACACAATTCCTAGGCATCTGTATCTGGCTTGTTGAAATATGTCACCCAGCCAGCATCAAACTCCTCATCTATCTCATGTGACCCAGGGGAATAGCAGTGAATTGACTGTATACTGGCAATTGGACTGGAGAAGGGGTGGGTGCAGGAGGTGGCAGTGGCAGCCCGGGGACCTGGGGCCACAGTGTAGTGACCTAGAGCTACACTCAGCATGGTGGCTATGGTGGCATGCAGGCTGAGGCTGGGAAGAAGTTAGGTGTCATAGCTGTTTTCATTTGCTCATGTTTTGTCTCTACCAAACCACACTATCTCTGAGCCTTCTCCCAGGTCCACAGATGGTTTTTAGCACCACCCACCTACATCAGGTTCCACTTTCCAGTGGATCATCACATTTTTCAAAAAGAATGGAATGCCCTGTACCAGGAGCTTAATGCACCCTTCCCTTAACATCCATTTGGATCCATCCCAAAAAAGGGAAGACTATAGTCTAAGGCTCAAGAATATGCTTGACCCTTGGTTCATCTTAATTTTCCAGTTTTCTAATGGTAGGTTTACAAGCCATCTCCAATCCTTCTAGAAAAGCTTCTCCAACAAAGAATTCTGCATTCCTAGAGGGCTGAATATAGCTTCCTTAGGGTTTGCCTTAGTTCATTTTCTGTTGCTGTAGCAGAAAACCAAAGACTGGGTAATTTATAATGAACAGAAATGTATCAGGTCATGGTTCTGGAGCCAGGGAAGTCCAATATCAAGGGGCTGCATCTGGTGAGGGCCTTCTCGCTGCGTCAAAATGTGGCAGAAAGGAAGAAGGGCAAGTGAGTGTGTGTGAAAGAGGGAGCCGCCTGGGCTGGACTCGTTTTACAACAACCCACTCTAGTGATAACTAAAATGCTCCCGCGATGATGACATTAATCCAGGCATGAAGGCAGAGCCCTCATGACTTAACCATCTCTTATTAGGTCCCACCTCCCAACACTGTCGCATTGGGGATTAAGTTTCCAACATGCGAACTTTGGGGCAACACATTCAAACCACAGCAGGTTCAAGACACTGTGGACACTACTAAGTCTTACCCTTTCCTAGAGGGATAGAAACCTCTACAGGGATTCAAGATGACACTTAACCCTCTTGTCAAAAAACTTTCTGAGGGGCCGGGCGTGGTGGCTCACGCCTGTAATCCTAGCACTCTGGGAGGCCGAGGCGGGTGGATCATTCGAGCTCAGGAGTTCGAGACCAGCCTGAGCAAGAGCAAGACCCTGTCTCTACTAAAAATAGAAAGAAATTAATTGGACAGTTAAAAATATATGGAAAAAATTAGCCGGGCATGGTGGCAGATGCCTGTAGTCCCAGCTACTCGGGAGGCTGAGGCAGGAGGATCGCTTGAGCCCAGGAGTTTGAGGTTGCCGTGAGCTAGGCTGACGCCACGGCGCTCTAGCCCGGGCAACAGAGTGAGACTCTGTCTCAAAAAAAAAAAAAAAAAAACTTTCTGAGGAATTCACTGAGACTTTACCTCATCCCTGAGACAGTGGACTTCATTAGGTCCACTAGTACAGGAACCTT
>NW_012137774.1:0-1887 GCF_000956105.1 Propithecus coquereli | reverse complement strand
TTACTCAGTTAAACACTACAGTGACAGCATCTGTTTTGTTTTTTTCGATTACAATAAAAGTAGATTGGGGGTTCAAATCAAAGTACTTTTTCCCAAAACATCAATTACCTACCAAAAAAACAGGGCTCAGATTTTGTATTTCCTGAATCAGCCCTAATTTCAAATTTTCTGTTGCCATTTTACAATAAGTAACTGAAATGTCCTAGAAATTCTTAGTTGTTTGTTGTTCTTGACGGGGAGGGGGTGGTTGCATCCAAGTGTCCCTGAAACCCTGTGTTAAAAAGCATGTCTTGATGTTGGTGTAGGAAATAGAGTCGTTGCTCAGGCCAGGAGAAAGAGTCCCGGTGGCTCACTCACACCTGAATTAGTTCATAGGACGAAAACACAGCCAAGCCCCCACTCTCACCGCTCCAGCCTGAACTTGAATCTGGACTTCCTTCCTCCAGTGTTTCCCATGTGGCAGAGGAGCTGCCGGCCACTAGCTCTGGTTCATTTCTAGAACCGAGTGTCCTTCCTCTTGAAAGGAGTCATTGGGTAACCACACTTGGTAAAAGCTTACTCAGTTAAACACTACAGTGACAGCATCTGTTTTGTTTTTTTCGATTACAGTAAAAGTAGTACCTATTGGTACCTATTTCACAGAGCCATACAGAAAACAGTGCGTCTTGCAGATTCCTGGAGAACCAGCCTGTGGGACATCGCCCGGACTCTCCCTCCCGACCTCCTTAAGAACAGTGACAGTGATTGGGGAGGAGACTGTTGGTCCCAAGTGTCTGAGGTGTGACTCTTTCCCAGAGGGCAGGAAATAGATGCTGGTGCTTTAGGAACAGCAGAGACCTCTGATGAAGCAATACAAGCCCATGGGAAGTGAAAATGCCTGCCTGCCTTCTAACCAACCTCAAAAGATTGGACAATAAAGTATTTCAGCAGAGATGGTGGAGGTCCAAAGACCAGTTTTTAGGAGTGAACAGGCCTCTAAGCCTCTCACATCAGCGCTTCCCAAGCTATAATGTGCACACGAATCACCTGGGTCTGTTGTTAAAATGCAAATACTGACTTAGTAGGTCTAAGATGGACCCAAGATTCCATATTTCTAACAAGCTTCTGCAGACCACACTTTGGGTAGGCAGGTCTTGGACAAATCTGGGAATGTGGAGAGGCCCACCATGAACAACTAATATTGGGCAAATTACCAACCCTGGGAGGTGGCTCCCAAGGAGCCCAGGTCAATTTGATTTAGAAAAATAAGTGAGATTTCCCATATCTATTTGTTGTAGACCAAATGCAAACTCATCTCTTGTGATACATGTTTGCCCACTAGTGATTTAAAGCTTTCAAACAGTTTTACCCATCAAAATAGATTAGTTCAGCCAGGAAAAGCCCTTCCTGGCACCCAGAGAACCTCCAGGGCATCACTGCAACCCACAGCTCAGGCCTCCATCCCCCACCATAGCCCCCACCCAAAGATCATGAGTGGTTCTTCAGTGATCATCCACCTTTATTTTTGGAATGGATGATCATTATTAAAAATCTTTTAGAATCATTTCATAAATTGTTTCCCTACTTCAAAGTTGAAACTCCCAATAGATATCCTTTTCCTGTAGCACCATGTTCTGAGCATCTGCTGTGTATTAGACTTTACACTTGGCTCTTCCTATAGACATCACCTCGCAGATCCCCCATGAAAGTTAGGCATAATGAGTCACATTTTACATCAGGGGAAACTGATTCTCAGAGAGTTTAAATAACTTGTTCAAGCTCTCTTTGTACAAAGTAGCTGAACTGAGAATTTAACTCAGGTCCATTTGCTCCATAGCTGTTTTTATTTTTCTTTTTAATTTATTTTTATTTTTTTCAGTTCAAACGCATTTCCTTTTTATTAAAGTC
>NW_012137773.1:7837-8402 GCF_000956105.1 Propithecus coquereli | reverse complement strand
CACGAAAACTAATAACACTCATAAGAGAGACAGTAGAGCAATATATGATCATGAAAACTTGTGGGAAAAGTATACAGCATTCAAAGGAGAGAACTAAAAGAAAGTCAATGCTGAATTATGGTATATTTATTTAAGCAGTACATGAAAATTTTCACTGAAGAAAATACTAAATGTTAAATGGCGAAGGCCATGGAAAAAATGGTGCCAACATTGGAAAAAGGATTTTTAGCCAATGTTTCCCATCACGGGGTCTTAGACCCTCTCCATCAAAATCGTCATCAAAATGCATGTTTGTGGGCTCCAGCTCAGACCTCATAAATCAGAAATCCTCAAAGTGGAACCCTGGAATCTGCTTTATAAATAAGTTCCTTGTGATTCTTTCACTTATCGAAATGGAAAACCATAGACTCAGTTTCTCATTCCTTGCCCAGGTGCCTGTCACTTAAAAAAGGATAGTCACCTTGTAGTCCAACAATTTTTATCTTTATGGCTAAATTATTGGCAAATATTTTCCTTCAAAGTTTGCATTCTTTTTTTTTTTTTTTTTTTGAGACAGAGTCTCACT
>NW_012137773.1:0-1553 GCF_000956105.1 Propithecus coquereli | reverse complement strand
CGAACTCCTGAGCTCAAACAATCCACCCGCCTCGGCCTCCCAGAGAGCTAGGATTACAGGCGTGAGCCACCGCGCCCGGCCAGAAAGTGCAAATATTAAAATCTTTACTCATTTATGTTAGCTCACACCAGCAAAAGGTAACAACCAAGAAAAATAATGGGGCAAAAAAAAAAGATGAAAAGGAACCTGAGCAAGAGATGGTGTGTTTACACTGAATGTTCAGAAGCAGACTTATGTGAGAAATGAAGGGACATTATCTATCTGCAGGAGAGAACACAAAGCAGACGCTCAGTTTTGTTCCATGCCTGAGCTGACATAATTCCTCCTCTGCCTAATTCCTGAATTTCCCCTGAGGTTTGTGAATAGGAAAAAAAATTTTACAACATAACCGAGCAGCCTTACTTTACCGCAAATGACTTGATTTTAGGCTATTTCCTTGAAATAATTCCTCCTGTAGAACAATGTGTTGGGCGAGGTCATTCGTGACCGAGCATAAATAAAACAGTTTGTTAGAATTTACATGCTATCCATGCTTCATAGAACCATTAATATTATTTATTTCAAGCTATTTTTCAAAATAATATTTTTCTAATAAGTTTGCTTATACAGCAATCTCAAGGATTCCACCAAGGGCCGACTTGTTCTACAACTCCAAGGGGCACAAAGCTTTGTTTTAAGTGATGTCCGTTATGTTGCATGTGAATGGCTCCCCCTGGTGTGTACAGCTCGATGGCTCTGGATTTAGGGACCCGAGGCTTTCAGTGTTTCTTACTCAAGCTCTCCCTTGCTTTGCTCTCTTGGATCCTCCTAAGGAATGATGAATTCTCTGATTATAGAAGCAGGCTCGCTGGATGAAAATTATCATTACTCCCACCGCCACGATATTGACACAGGTGATGATGCTGCACAGTAGAGGTCAGGACCCACATGGCTCAAATGCCTGCTTCTTTAACCTCTTCAAAATCCGTTTTTACTTTTCTCCCCCTCAAAATTTTCCAGGGCTGGAATGGGTGGATTTTATTTCCTTGCTCTCCCAAAGTCATCTTCTCTTGTTCTTCCTCCCTCTGAGAGCCATCCTGGCAGAAAGACTCAGAGCATGTGAATTACAGAGGAAAGGAACAAGTATTTTCAAAATAGTAATCTTATTTTACCTGTATTATATTTCTGTTAATTGCATTTAATACTATTTTGAGGCCGGGCGTGGCGGCTCACTCCTGTAATCCTAGCATTCTGGGAGGCTGAGGTGGGAGGATTGCTTGAGGTTAGGAGTTCAAGAGCAGCCTCAGCAAGAGTAAGATCCCATCTCTACTAAAAATAGAAAAAATCAGCCAGGCACGGTGGAGCACGCCTGTAGTCCCAGCTACTCGGGAGGCTGAATGAGGCAGGAGGATTGCTCAAGCCCGGGAGTTTGAGGTTGCTGTGAGCTAGGCTGATGCCTCGGCACTCTAGTTCGGGTGATAGAGGGAGATTCTGTCTCAAAAAAAAAAAAATCCGGCTGGGCATGGTGGCTCACACCTGTAATCCTAGCACTCTGGGAGGACGAGGCGGCGGTC
>NW_012137772.1:2346-3407 GCF_000956105.1 Propithecus coquereli | reverse complement strand
TTGATAAGCATGGTATATCTCTCGTTTGTGTCTTCTTTAATGCTTTTCAGCATAGTTTTGTGATTTTCTTCATAAAAGTCCTTTGTTTGATTTATCCCTCGGTTCTTTTGTTGTTTTTGCTATTGAAACAATAACACTTTGTTTCTGATGTATAGAAATCCAATTGATTATATATTTTCTCTGTATTTTTGCTGAACATTATGAATTTCATGATTTTTGTCTATACCTTATTTAGGATTTTCTTTGTAGAAATTCATTACAGCTAGGAATAATGGTTTGGTTTTTTTCTTTCCAAACCCTATACTTTTTGATACTTTTCTTATTTTACAGTGTTATTTTGTATAAAATATGCCTATTATATTTGATCAGTCTCCTTTTTTGAGCATATCTAGACTTGATTACTTAGAATAACTTCTGAAACATGTAATTGCGGATGAAAGGGCGTACACATTCTTAAGGTTCTTAAGGTATGTTGTCAAATGCTCTTCAGGAAAGTTCTACACATTAGCAATCTTACCACCATTTTATGAGAGTCCTCTTTTTCTGCAACCTTGCCAATTCCATGGATTTTCGTTCTTTTTAATGTTTGTCAAACAATTAGCCCAAAATTATCTTATCACATTAATTTGCAAATTTTTCGCTTATTAGCTATGTTGAACTTTTTCTGTTTATTGTTACTCTGCATTTCTTCATTTGTAATTGCCTGGTCCTACCCCCTTGCCCATTTTTTCTATTGGAATGTTAGTATTGTTTTTATCTACTAGAATATATAAACATGCCTTACATAAAATCTATAGTAATTCTTTGTCAAATATTGTGCAGATACTTTTTTGCTTTTCCCGTTTTATTTACTTTGTATTTTATGTATATGATGTTTTTGATGTAGTGGAATTTTAAAATCCTTTGCAGTCAAATCTGGCAGTATTTTCCTGTATGGCTTTTGCATTTGGTGCCATGATTAGAAACTCCAGTGCTCACCCAAGTGTCTACAATTATTTTCTTTTAGTATTGTTATATTCTCGTTTTATATATCATATAGGTTAAAAGCAGCATAGGCTTTG
>NW_012137772.1:0-426 GCF_000956105.1 Propithecus coquereli | reverse complement strand
GATTCCCTCTCCTGTTGTCATTGCCATCGGATCTGCGTCTACTTTCCAGGGATTCCTCATTATTTCTGGCCTGCTTGTCTCCCAGCACTATTGTGCATTCATTCTATATAATTATCTTTTTTTGGTCTTTTTGAGAGATTTGTGTGGGAAAGGAGATTCATGGGAGTGTTAGCCTGCTATCTTGAGATATCCTAAAAGCAATCTCAACTCTGAGAGAAATATGTGCACGGAAGTAATAACAGAGGTAGTAGAGGTAGCACACCAAGCTAATAACCAGCAGTTACTCTGGGGTGAGGACTTTACACTTGATTTTTCTTTTCTGTGTCTTCATTTTTATTTGTAAAATAATTTTTTTGCAAATAAAGTATTCAGTGGATTCCCACTAATACCTTTGAGAAGATGGAGAACCTTATGTTAGGAATCGAG
>NW_012137771.1:3403-4536 GCF_000956105.1 Propithecus coquereli | reverse complement strand
TAATGTGGACAAAAAATAAACATTGGGGGAAGACATGTTTATTATTATGGAGATATTTTTAATATTCTTTAACTGTTCATTATATACCAGGCAGTGTTCAAACATTTTCCCAAGATTTATCTCGTTTACTATACACATGCAATCTATAGAGTAGATATTATGATAATTCTTGTCTCTGTTGTATACAAAAGGAAACTCAACTGCAGTGAGAAGGAACTTGTCTCAGGCCACATCACTGGTAACCAGTCCAGCCTTTAACTCAATCCCAGAAAACCTGATTGGTCCAGTCTTCTGATCACAGTCCAACCCACATCGCTAAAAACACTACACTAAATAACAAGAAAAAGATTCAGAAACCCTAAACATTAATAGGAGCTTAATATGCTATAAAAAAATGCATACAATTTTTCCATAAGGATTCATCTATCAGTTTATCAATTCAATTATATTACAAAATGTTATTTTGGTAAAATAACATTTCCAAAGGGGAAGTTTCACAACTGTTAAAATGCAGTTATTGCTTGTTGGTATCGCTGAACCTAAGCCTCAAGACCTGATTTCATCATCTGTCTCTACAATTTTGTCAGTAATGTGTAGAAATATATGCATAGAGCTAATCCTTGGCAACGTGCCTGACATCAACTCTAAAATCAGACAAGGAAATGGTGTCATGACATGTGGTATATCGCTAAGAAGCAAGTGTCCTAATTATTTACAGATCCTTCTGCTATAATTTAATTGTTTCCATACATGTTTTGGTTTGTTTTTTGCCTTTCCTGTTTCCTCTCTAGACCATAATCTCAAAAAATGCGGAGGCTTTATCTTTCTTTATACTTTCAAATCACTAGAGCCTCGTTGACACTGTCAATGTCTTCTAAAAAATGGATGTTTGAACTGGTTATATTTCTGAAGAAAAAATATCAAAAGTTTAAAAAAAATTCTTGCCAAAAAGGAGTTTTCAAAAAATTGTAATTGATAGCATAGGTTTGACCAAAAAAAAAAAAAAAAAAAAAAAAAAAAAAAAAAAAAAAAAAAAAAAAAAAAAAAAAAAAAAAAAAAAAAAAAAAAAAAAAAAAAAGAAAAAGAAAATAGAGGTCCCAAGACAAGAGATATCAAGACAAGGCAATGTTCAT
>NW_012137771.1:0-1558 GCF_000956105.1 Propithecus coquereli | reverse complement strand
TAAAAATTCTTTCTTCAATAGGAAATTGATTTTAACTTACTGTAACATTTTTACTTTATAAACTTATTATATTTTTTGACATTTTGACTCTTCTGTAATAGCACTTAGCTTAAAACACAAGCACACTGTATAGAAAATGTTCAAAAATATTTCTTTCTTTAAATCCTTATTCTATAAGCTTTTTTTCTATTTATTTTACTTTTTTACTTTTTAATCTTTTTTTGTTACAAAACTAAGACACAAATACACATATTAGCTTAGGCCTACACAGGGTCAAGATTATCAATATTATTGTCTTCCATCTTCACATCTAATCGCACTGAAAGTTCTTCAGGGATAGTAACATACATGGAGCTGTCATCTCCTATGACGGCAATGCCTTATTCTGGAATACTTCCTGAAGGACCTGCCTGAATTTGTTTTATAGTTAGCATCATTTTTTATATAACTAGAAGTATTACACTCTAAAATGATAAAAAATACAGTATAATAAATATATAAACTAGTAACATGTCATTTATCATTGGTATCAAGTATTATGTATCATACAAAATCATGTGTGCTATACTTTTATACATCTGGTAGCATAGATTTGTTTACATCAACATTAGCACAAACACACAAGTGATGCATTGTGCTATGACAATATGATGATACAACGTCATTAGATGATAGGAATTTTTCAGCTTCATTATAATCTCATGATACCACTGTTGTATACATGGTCTGTCATTGACAGAAATGTTATTTGGTGCATGACTGTACTTTTCTCATCTCACTGAAAATTTGAATCTTTTCTGTGTTAAGTTTTGTGAGACAATTTTCTGAGAATCTTGGAGAGGGTAATTAATAAATTCATGTTTCTATAGCTTCAAATGGAAAATATACCTACCTCATTTTGTTAAGATAGGAACACTGCTCTGGGGTTAAGAGTCAGAAACTCTAAATTAATTCTGCTATATTTAGCTCCATGATATGGGGAGATCCCATGAAGCTCTCTGGTTGACTTCTAGCCTGTGAAACGGGGCAATGAATGTTATATATCTAGGGTGCTAGTTTACTCCCAAGAAACAGTACATTGTAAGATAGTCTGGAAGAGTTTGGGGCAGAACTGAAAATTTTGGAAAGGAGACATATATATAAAAGCACAAATCTAAGATGTCCACCTCTCCCTAACAGAACTGGCAGAGCCTTCAGGTGGGGGGAGGGGAAGATAAAGACTAAAAATTATACAAGTGAAAAATGAGGTGATTAATAAGCATGTAGGGGAAACAAATATTTACTGAAGAAAGGAAATATAATTATACTTCACAAATTGCCTCTCCAGTGAACAATATTCCCCTGAGTCTAGTCATATAAACACCCATCATTGATTTTACTAAAAATAAGCATATACCTATATAAAAAGGACAGGGGAAGAGGAGATGTTAAGCTTCAAAAGGGTCAAATCCTCATTTGTATAAGAAAAGTTTAATTGTACATGTCTAGAAGTAGATAAAACAAGGAAGAACAGTTTATATATATTATTTCCAAATGTTTAGTTTAACTATCATTGAGT
>NW_012137770.1:40449-40812 GCF_000956105.1 Propithecus coquereli | reverse complement strand
TAGTGTTTAGTTTTAGCTTACTCAGACGACTGGCTGTCTATTTTTGCAATCCTTTATTTAGCCTGTCTTCCCACCTTCCCGGATTTAGTGTAAACAGCAATTTCAGCAGATTTGGGGATAGTCAACTTCTATTAACAGAAAAATGATGGAAAATCATAAATAAAATAATAATAGCAGCTAACATTTATAGACCTGACTATGTGCTGGACCTTCTCAGAATGTCATTTCAGTATATATTATAACAATCTTATGTGATAGGTCATATTAATATGGATTTATAAAACTTGCCTAAGGTCAAACTGCTAGTAATTGAAGAATTTAGGAACACAAATCCAGGTCTTTCTGACTCCAAAGCCATTGAAT
>NW_012137770.1:40060-40399 GCF_000956105.1 Propithecus coquereli | reverse complement strand
TTTACTCAGTCCCATAAAACATACATTATGGCAAGAAACATGGAACATTCTGAAGTCATTTTAAATAACTTTGTTTGACTCTCCCTGGAAAGGATAGGAGTCACTAATGATATGTATCAGTTAAGTGTGAGAAAGAGCAGAAGATCTGAGGGAAATAAAGACAAGGGAGGTCACAGAAAATAATCTCCAGTTTTCTCCTCTGCCCTGTCCACATACCTTTCTTACTTAATTGTAAGGACAATGGCACTGGCATTTTACGACTGTAGCTCAGAGTTATAGGGATTAGCCTAAAGAAACAGATTGTTTGATAAGTGTGTAGGAAAAAGTTCATTACAACTT
>NW_012137770.1:37154-37490 GCF_000956105.1 Propithecus coquereli | reverse complement strand
TAGGCTTGTGGAAAAATGATATGAATATACAGAAAAAAGAGGGAGCTAAGAACTCATATATCTTTATGAACTCTAGCCTTATGCAAAGGACACATTTCGTTGCCGCTGTTGTTATTTTGAACATAATCATTTTATCTTCACAGCCTGATAAGATAGGTAGTATTTTTCTTAATTTTTAAATAGAAAATCGAGGACCAGAGAGATTCTTTCCCGAGATCTAATGGAAATAAATGGCAGAGCTAGAGCATCATCCTAGGCTGTCTTTTCCACAGGCAACTGTATGGGCAACCAAGAAGGGAATCAGGGGGAGGGGAGGCGTCTGCAAGGTCTTGAGAT
>NW_012137770.1:35034-35414 GCF_000956105.1 Propithecus coquereli | reverse complement strand
AACTTTTTAAATGTGTTTTAAAGTAAATTAGCCCTTTGCCATATATGTGGCAAATAATTTCCACCATTTGATGTTTGTGTTGGATGTGATTTTTTCTGGACATGCAGAATATATTAATTGTTATGTAGTCAAAGGTAGTAATAAATTCTTTTCCGCATTTTGGCCCCATTGCTCAGAGAAACGTTTCCCAACAATATTTTCATTAATTAGTCCATGTTTTCTTTTAAGTCTTTTACTGCTGCATTCTTTAATATTTAAGCATTTCATTTATATGAGTATTTTTCATGTAGGAGACAAAGAAAGAGTAAGAGATATTAGGATTCTGGTGTTTGATTTATTTAGTTTGGAGATTTTGGCCCCTATGGGCTCCACTACAGGGA
>NW_012137770.1:32580-33624 GCF_000956105.1 Propithecus coquereli | reverse complement strand
TTTTGTCTTACATAGGGTTAAACTCAGATGAGGGATGCAAATTGCTGATTGGGAATTCTTTCTCTAGGTAGCAACAGAGAAAAATATTGATGATGATTCTCTTTGTGAACACACCAACTGGCCTTTTAATGTATTCTGGTTTTGTACATAGGGCTGGAAGGAAACATACATTGCTAAAAACAACTAAGAGGGACTCAGTATATATATTTCACATTCTAGGTACTCTCATAACTATTTTATATTCACTATACTATCTATTTCACACAAAATTTAGTATGTAGGAAACATTATCATCTTTATTTTACACAAATGGCCAACAAGCATATGAAAAAAATGTTGAACATCACTAGTAATCACAGAAGTGCAAATTAAAACCATAATGAGACATTGTTTTGTACCAGTGAGAATGGTTATTATTAAAAAGAAATAATATGTGTTGATGAGGATGCAGAGAAAAGTGAACACATATACTGTTGGTGGGAATGTAAATGAAAAACAGTATGGGTAGAGATTTCTCAAAGAACTAAATATAGAGCTACTATTCCATTCAGCAATCCCACTACTGGGTATATACCCAAAGGACAAGAAACCATTATATCAAAAAGATACCTGCACTCGTATGTTTATCACAGCACTATTCACGATAGTAAAGATATGTAATCAACCGAAGTGTCCATTGATGGATGATTGGATAAAGGAAATATGGTATATATACACAATGGAATACAGTCCAGCCATAGAAGGAATGAAATTACATTTTTTTCAGCAACACAGTTGGAACTGGAGGCCATCATCTTAAGTGGAGCAACTCAAAAACACAGTCAGATACTGCATGTTCTCACTTAAGTGAGAGCTAAATAATGGGTACACATGAATATAGCGTGTGGAATAATAGTCATTGGAGACACACAAGGGTGGGACAGTGGGAGGGTGGTGAGGTATGAGAAATTAATGGGTACAATGTGTACTACCTGGGTGATTGTTACACTAAAATCCCAGACAGACTTCACCACTATGTGATACATCCATGTCACAAAGCTGTAC
>NW_012137770.1:20688-21150 GCF_000956105.1 Propithecus coquereli | reverse complement strand
GTTTTAGGATTTAATACTTAGGCCTATGATGCCATTACTCCTAAGTCATGGCGCTTCTGGAATTTCAGTGGTTAGCTTGAGGAGTTTATCAAGAGCATCTCCAAAGCAATGGACAGATCAGATTAGTTCTGCTCAACTCGTAGTCTCTTAGCTGTTACTTTCATCTGAATTTCTTAAATTCATTACACATACAGTTCTGGAGTCAGATAAGAATTAAGATTATTATTTTTTTTAATTTCAGCATATTACGATGGTACAAATGTTTAGGTTACATATATTGCCTTTTTCCCACTGAAGTCGGAGCTTCAAGCATGTCCATCCCCCAGATGGTGCACACCACACCCATTAGGTGTATATGTACCCATCTCTTCTCCCCCTCCCATCTACCCAACACCCAATAAATGTTACTATTATAAGTGTACTTTAGTGTTGACCAGTTAATACCAATTTGATGGTGAGTAC
>NW_012137770.1:18448-19143 GCF_000956105.1 Propithecus coquereli | reverse complement strand
TGAAAAGAACATGCCTCAGTTAACCCTGATCTAAGGAGGATGAGAGACATGTGGCACAGTACTGAATCCAAGCTGCATCTTGGCGGCAAGCCCACTAGTGGAGCCCAAACCACCTAAATCCCAGTGGACTGGCAAATGTGTAAGAGTAAATACATATGATGTATATCACTGGTATTTTATGGTTATCTGTTTCATAGCACAACTTGACTGATAGGATTAACAGGTAGATCAATGCTCTTTATCACAAAACATATTAATATTGAATTCAATACATCTATCATCTTGCAAAGTTGTCAGCTGAACCCTTATAATGCTATTAATTTGATCCCATTATTATTTGTAGACTGAAACCATTTCCCACTATATAAATGACTTACCTCTTTAATTATACAATGATACCTTTCTTCCTAGGGTGAAGAGGTGCCAAAAATTTGTACCCAGATGTACTGTTGCATGCTTTACCATTTATAATAAGAACAATATGAATAGAAATATATAGGAATGCATAATCAACAAAATATCTTATTTTGAGTCAAATTTCACTTTTTAGTAAAGTTCAGCAATTGGCTCTTATGAGATCTGATCACTATGCATACTTTCAAGCTATCAGTACAGAAAATACTTGAAAAATAGAAAAAAAGTAACAATGCAACTTATATTTTTAGTATTAACATGTCTTATTTTAAAATTATTTA
>NW_012137770.1:16625-17068 GCF_000956105.1 Propithecus coquereli | reverse complement strand
TGGAGAAGACAAGAACAGGAGGATCCCTAATGCCCTTACCCAAATAACCCATGTAGCCACTGTCGCTGCCACAAATTCCTGCAGCCTAGATAACCGAAGCACCTGAAATCAATATTTAACCACAACTGAAGAAGTTGCCTGGAGACTACACCACTATGACCACATGAAACCAGAGTCACTGCACCCTGTACAAGCAGTATCCTCAGGCCTGCCTACTGGTGAAAGTCTAAGAAAGCAAATTTGGAAGAGGTAACTGCACCACAATATGCACAGACATCAATGCAGAAACACAAGGGACATGAAAAGGCAAGGGAACATAATGATTCCAAAACAGCACATTAATTCTCATATGACTGATCTGTAAGAAATGGAAATTCATGAATTTTCTGAAAATAAATTCAAAGTAATAATCTTAAGGAAACTCAGTGAGATAAAAGAAAATT
>NW_012137770.1:3684-4590 GCF_000956105.1 Propithecus coquereli | reverse complement strand
TATCCGGATTTAAAATTATATTACAAAGCTATAGTAATCAAAACATTATGGTATTTACATGAAAAAAGAAACATAGACCAGTGGAATAGAACAGAGTGTAGAAACAGATTCTAATCTTTATGGCCCATCAGTGTTTGACTATGATACACAGAGGACACAATTGGGAAAGGATAGTCTTTTCAATAAATAGTGCTAGGAAAATTGGGTTTTCATATGCATAAGAACGAAATCAGACCTGTATCTTACACTATTGAAAACATCAACTGAAATAGATAAAAGATCTAAATGTAAGACTACAAGCTATAAAACACTTTGAAGAGAACATAGGGGAAAAGTCCCTGGACATTGTCCCTGACAATGGTTTTTTGGATATCACACTAAAACTCAGGCCACAAAAGCAAAAATAAGTAAATGGGATTACATCAAACTAAAAGGTCCTGTACAACAAAAGAAACAATGGAATGAAACAGCAGGCTACAAATCAGGAAAATGTACTTGCAAATCGTGCATCTGATGAGGGGTTAAAATTCAAAATTCACACAGAATACATACAACTCAATAATAGAAAACAAATAGTTTCATTAAAAAAGTAGGCAAAATACCTTAATGGACATTTCTCCCAAAAAGACATAAAGAAGGTCAATAGATATAAGAAAAGTTTCTCTACATCATTAATCATCAGGGAAATGCAAATCAAAACCAGTGGAAGATACTACCTCACACTGGTTAGTATATCCACTTCTAAAAATTCAAAAGATAACAGATGTTGGCAAAAGCACGGGAAAAAAGGAAACTCTTGCACACTGTTGGCGGGAATGTACAATGTACAGCCATTAAGGAAAACAGTATGAAGGTTCTAAAGAGATTAAAAATAGAACTATCATATGACCCAACAATCCTTCTTCT
>NW_012137770.1:2366-3634 GCF_000956105.1 Propithecus coquereli | reverse complement strand
TATATGAAAACATAAAAGATCCCAAATAGCAAAAACAATTTTGAGAAAGAAAAAGAAAGTTGGGAGTGTCACATATCCGGATTTAAAATTATATTACACAGCTATAGTAATCAAAACATTAAGGTATTTACATGAAAAAAGAAACATAGACCAGTGGAATAGAATAGAGTGTAGAAACAGATTCTAATCTTTATGGCCCATCAGTGTTTGACTATGATACGCAGAGGACACAATTGGGAAAGGATAGTCTTTTCAATAAATAGTGCTAGGAAAATTGGGTTTTCCTATGCATAAGAATGAAATCAGACCTGTATCTTACACTATTCAAAACTTCAACTGAAATAGATAAAAGATCTAAATGTAAGACTGCAAGCTATAAAACACTTCGAAGAGAACATAGGGGAAAAGTCCCTGGACATTGTCCCCGACAATGGTTTTTTGGATATCACACTAAAACTCAGGCCACAAAAGCAAAAATAAGTAAATGGGATTACATCAAACTAAAAGGTCCTGTACAACAAAAGAAACAATGGAATGAAACAGCAGGCTACAAATCAGGAAAATGTACTTGCAAATCGTGCATCTGATGAGGGGTTAAAATTCAAAATTCACACAGAATACATACAACTCAATAATAGAAAACAAATAGTTTCATTAAAAAAGTAGGCAAAATACCTTAATGGACATTTCTCCCAAAAAGACATAAAGAAGGTCAATAGGTATAAGAAAAGTTTCTCTACGTCATTAATCATCAGGGAAATGAAAATCAAAACCAGTGGAAGATACTACCTCACACTGGTTAGGATACCCACTTCTAAAAATTCAAAAGATAACAGATGTTGGCAAAAGCATGGGAAAAAAGGAAACTCTTGCACACTGTTGGTGGGAATGTACAATGTACAGCCATTAAGGAAAACAGTATGAAGGTTCTAAAGAGATTAAAAATAGAACTATCATATGACCCAACAATCCTTCTTCTGGGCATATATCCAAAAGAAATTAAATCACCATCTCGTAAAGATATCTACACTTTCAAGTTCATTGAAGCATTTGTTATTCACAATAGCCAAGATATGGAAACTATTTAGTTGTCTGTTGGTGGATGAATGGATAAAGAAACTGGTGTGGGGTGTGTGTATAATATTCACTATGGAACATGATGCAGTTTTAAAGAAGAATGAAATATTGCTGTTTATCACAGCATGTGTGAGCCTAGAGAACACTATGTTAAGTGAAATAGGCCAGACACAGAAAGAAAAATATAAATA
>NW_012137770.1:0-311 GCF_000956105.1 Propithecus coquereli | reverse complement strand
TGAAGGAATTGGTTCACATGACTATGAAGGTCTAAAATCTGATGGCTTATAGTGTATTGTGGGCAAATTTTCCTTAGTTGTTTCAAAAGTAACAATAATAACACTTACCTTGCAAGATTTTTTTGATAAATAAATGATTGTGATACTGTCAGCACAGCTTTTCACACATAATAAATGCACACCTAATGATAGTTTATTTTATCTATCTTCTTTTGGGTTTTGTAAGTGAACATGGTTCCTTTGGCTATCTTTTTAATTTATATTCTCACTTTATGCCTTTATAGCCTCAGAGGAAGCTCAGTCTTTTTTCT
>NW_012137769.1:1068-2631 GCF_000956105.1 Propithecus coquereli | reverse complement strand
GCCCCACCCCTGCCCCAACCCTGTCCCTGGAAAAATTGTCTTCCATGAAACTTAGGAAGGGGGTGGGGCGGGGGCGCACAGCAGGCCATGAGTGGCGAGGGAGCCAGGGAAGCTTCATCGTATGTACAGCCGCTCCCCGTCGCTGCTCGCATCGCCCCCTGAGCCGGGCCCTCCCTCCCCCCCCATCCTGTGGAAAAATTGTCCTCCATGAAGCGGTCCCTGGTACCAAAACGGTTGGGGACCGCTGTTCTTCCTACACCCTATTACCTACAGTATCAATTTTTATTATCTGCTTTTAGGGAACAACTAACTATACTAGGTAATCGATACTCACAGATAACCTCCATCACTTATTTTAGTGATATCAGTCAAAACTGTCATGCAGCAACTTGTTTTTACCATAGCTGCTAACAAGCTAAAGAAAAAAAAAAAGAAAGAGGGGCCAGGTGCGGTGGCTCACCCCTGTAATCCTAGCACTTGGGGAGGCCGAGGCTGTAGGATCGCTTTGAGGTCAGGAGTTTGAGACCAGCCTGAGAGAGAGAGTGAGACCCCATCTCTGCAAAAAATAGAAAAATGAGCCAGGTGTAGTGGTGCACGCTTGTAATCCCAGCTACTCGGGAGGCTGAGGCAGGAGGACCGCTTGAGCCTAGGAGTTTGAGGTTGCCGTGAGCTATGATAATGCCACTGAACTCTGTCTCCAAAAAAAAGAAAGAAAGAAAAGAAAAGAAAACTAAAACAAAACAAAACAAAACAAAACAAAACAAAAGTGATTTACCATCTTGGTATACTCTTCCAGTGATTATAATTGTAAAAAGACCAGAGAAGAAAAAATAAAAATAGTAAGGAATGGGCTCAAAGTGGATCAGATGAGAGTGTTCCTGAAGGTCATAAACCCTAAAACTTGATGGCAGATTAAAAATATGTTACTGAATTTTGATTTACTATTAATTATATTTTATACACCATATTTTATATTGACCAAATAGAGTCATCTTTTCACATGAGTTTTTTAAATGTGGAAACCACAGAGTATTCAGTTTTGTATCCTGTGTAGTATCTTGTATTTAGTAGGTGCCCAGTAAAGGCATGCTTTATTATTAATGGATTTTTACTACCTATGAAATAGCATGTTTTAGCTGCTTTTCAAGAGTCTGAAATTTGCAAGTGAACAAAAAAATTTGTATGAGTATTATGATAATTTGAACAAACAGAAGCATTTCTTTTTCCTGATTTCAATATGTGTGGTTTGTGCTAAGGGATGTTATAATAAAGACCCTGATGTTTTTCACTCTTGGAAGGGGAACCCTTAGCTTCCCTACATACGATTGCAGCTTCCTGTTGTTTAAAACAAGGCCTGAGATCCCTTATCTATTTATTACTATTTTTCCTAAATTCCACCACTCTAACAGAGAACATCTTTTTAAGGAGGTTTTATACAATGGGCTTTTAATATGTCTCAGATATGTATTTAGTAAATACGTACTTTTGTTTCACAGTCTTGTGCTTTTTCTCTGAACCAATACAGTTATGCAGTTTACTTTGCTATTGAATTTGAGGGTTATT
>NW_012137769.1:0-347 GCF_000956105.1 Propithecus coquereli | reverse complement strand
CATGTGGTCTAGTAACATAACAGCTTATAAATTAAAAACATTCATCTTGCCTCTCTTTTGTCTTATTTCAATTTCGTATATATTTATATACATAATCCCTGAACCCCTACCTTCTCCTCTTTCTTCCCTTTCCCTTGGGTAATATACAAGAATGCATTATGGTAACGTAAATTGAGATTGCTAGATTTTTTTATGCTTTTCTTAACTTTCTGACAAATTATTTGTTATCCTTTTCCCCCCAGATCTTAAATATAAGCATCCTTCAGTGAGCTCTCTTCAGCCCTTTTCTTTTTTCCCCTCTAATCCATGCCTTGGAAATCCTTTACTTCTACCACTACTCTCTATGC
>NW_012137768.1:6501-6832 GCF_000956105.1 Propithecus coquereli | reverse complement strand
TCCTCTTTCAAAGATAAAAATAAAGGTGACAAAGGATGGCTGTTACTCTTGTTACAAAGAAGAATGACTTTTTCAGGGGGTGGATTCTAATGTACGAAGTCTAGAAAGTCACTGTGGTGTGGCTGGGCGCGGTGGCTCACGCCTGTAACCCTAGCACTCTGGGAGGCCGAGGCGGGCGGATTGTTTGAGCTCAGGAGTTCGAGCCCAGCCTGCGCAAGAGCGAGACCCCGTCTCTTCTAAAAATAGAAAGAAATTAATTGGACAACTGAAAATATATAGAAAAAAATTAGCCGGGCATGGTGGCGCATGCCTGTAGTCCCAGCTACTCGGG
>NW_012137768.1:0-892 GCF_000956105.1 Propithecus coquereli | reverse complement strand
GAGACTCTGTCTCAAAAAAAAAAAAAAAAAGACAGACAAATGACCATTAAACATATGAAAAAATGATCAACATCACTAATTATCAGGGAAATGCAAATTAAAACCACAATGAGATATTACCTTATCTCAGTTAGAATGGCTTTTATTAAAAAGTCCAAAAACAATAGATGTTGGTGTGGATGTGGAGAGAAAAAAGCACTTATACACTGTTGATAAGACTGCAAATTAGTACAACCTGGAAAACAGTATGGAGAGTCCTCAAAGAACGAAAAGTAGACCCACCATTTGATCCAGCAATCTCACTACTGGATATCTACCCAAGGAAAAGAAGTCATTTATCAAAAAGACACCTGCACTCGAATGTTTACCACAGCATAATTCACAATTGCAAAGATGTGGAATCAACCAAAGTGCCCGTCAATTCATGAGTGGATTATGAAAATGTGATATATATATTATACATACACACACACACACACACACACACACACACACACACACACCATGGAGTACTACTCAGCCATAAAAAGGAATAATGTCTTTTGCAGCAACTCGGATGGAATTGGAGACCATTATCCTAAGTATCTCAGGAATGGAAAAACAACCACTACATGTACTGTCTAATAACTGGGAGCTAATCAACGGGCACACATGGGCACAAAGAGATGTAAAGGTCATTGGAAATCAAGAAGGGGGGTAAAAACTTACCCACCAGGTACGATGAACACTATTTGGGTGATGGGTACACTAAAAGTCCCGACTTAAGCATTATAAAAGGTATCCATGTAACAAAAACATTTGTACCCCCTTAATATTTTGAAATAACAAAAAAGTCACATGTACCCTATAGACAACTATCATGTACTCATAATAATTAAAAATTAAAAATTGT
>NW_012137767.1:12507-13559 GCF_000956105.1 Propithecus coquereli | reverse complement strand
CTGGTTTCCTCTGGAAGCCATAATGGAAGGATCTGTTCCAGGCCTCTGTTCTTGGCTTGCAAATGGCCATCTTCTGGTGACCTCACGTGGTCTTATCTGCATGAGTATATGTCCTTCTATTTTCTCTCTTTCTTTTTTTTCCCCATAAAATGTATGACTCAATACTTTCTCTTCTTATAGGGGCACCAGTGGCGTTATATTAGGAATTGATCAAATAGCCTCATTTTAACTTACTCATCTATTTGAAAACCTTACGTGCAAATACAGTGATAGACAAGATGGGTGACAATAGCCCTGAACCAAATCCTCTAGTTTAGCAGCCCTGAGTGAAAGTCAAAGGTTTCTATTCCAATGTCCTTACATTACCCTCGGAGAAAACTCCCATTTGCTCTGCTTGGGGCATGTGTTCACCCTTGAACTAGTGCCTGTACATGTGAACTGGACAACCTGGGGCAAGTACTCATCCCTGTGGTGGGGATGGCAGAGCACTGCAATCGAGAGGTCCCCAGAAACACATGTGGTTAGAGAGGAGTTTCTCTAAAGGAATCAGAAAAAGAGGGGTGGGAAAATGGGACTGGCAGATAAAAGTCATAGTTACCACAGTCTTGCAAACGGTCTCAGAAAATGACTCCCTTTCTCTCATTTTACCAGATCCTGACTTTTCTTCTGGAACTGTCTGGCTTTCTCTGGCTTCAGGAAGCTTCCTTTCATCCTCTCCCTTCTCTAGTGTCTTCTGGCATTTGTAGGCCAGTACCACTACTTTAAAAATTAATCACATGCTGCATTGTATTCTTTTGAATTAACAAAAATTACTTAAAATTTTATAAATGATTTGATGATGCACTTGGCCACAAAAATGATAACAATGTTAATAAAAATAAAATCATATTTTTAAAAAGGAGGGTGTTGGCTGGGCATGGTGGTGCGCACCTGTAATTCTAGCTCTTTGGGAGGCCGAAGCAGAAGGATTGCTTGAACCCAGAAGTTCGAGACCAGCCTGGGCAATAGCGAGACCCCATCTCTACAAAAAGTAATAAAAAGAACTTAGCCGG
>NW_012137767.1:0-332 GCF_000956105.1 Propithecus coquereli | reverse complement strand
CATATTATGGGGGTACAGATGTTTAGGTTACATATGTTGCTCTTGCCCCCCACCGCCAAGTCCGAGCTTCAAGCATGTCCATCCCCTGGATGGTGCGCATCGCACTCTTTGTGTATGCATATACCCGTCCCCTCCTCCCCCCTCCTCCCTACCCCCTGCCCAACATCCAATAAATGTTATTCTTATATGTGTACTTATGTGTTAATCAGTTAATACCAATTTGATGGTGAGTACATATGGTGCTTGTTTTTCCATTCTTGGGATACTTCACTTAGTAGAATGTGTTCCAACTTTTTCCAGGAGAATACAAGAGGTGCTATATCACCATTGTT
>NW_012137766.1:2280-3016 GCF_000956105.1 Propithecus coquereli | reverse complement strand
AATCATATACATTGTAAACCTGCAACATGAATTCATTGCTAGGTATTTTCTAATTTAGTTCATTGCTCTGAGTCTCAGTTTTTAATATCACATAAGAGAATTAATGTTCAACTATCTCTACAATTTTGTTTGTTATACAGGTGTAAGTTATCTATCACAACTTCTCAGTTATCTGTGATGATCTGAAAAAAAGGCCAACTTATTGATCCAATAATAGTATTTAAATCAATATTTCCAAAGCCTAAGTAGTTGTTATTTTTGTGAAGTTGTGGTCACATAAAATACCTGGTCTAGTTTGACTTTTAGTGTTTTTTTCCCTAATCAATTAGCCTTAATTGAGGAAGATTTCAGGAAAAGGAAATAAAGGACTTACATAACTCACAAACCAAGATAAAATCTGACCATTCCCTAAATGTCTTATATAAATAGGTATGTAAATGGTGACTGGAACAAATATTGGTGACTAGAACAAAATGATACCTGGCGCCACTTTTGCCTGTATTTTAGAGTGCGTAACCTCTTTGGAAAACATTACCCTTCTGGCTGTGTTAAGGTATAGCTGCCTTTGCCAGTCTAGAAGATTTTGAGATCCTTACATTTAAACCCTTCACGGTCAGATGCGCCGACTTTCCCACTCTTCAGGAGCTGACTAAAGATTATCCAAGCCGGCAAACTGGCCTGTGGTCAAGTCTCCTGGAGAAACACTAGGTAAATAATTCTAAATAGTTTTTACTGT
>NW_012137766.1:0-395 GCF_000956105.1 Propithecus coquereli | reverse complement strand
ATATAGTAACCTAAACATTTATACCCCTGTATACCCATTTACTCTTGTAATATGCTGAAATAAAAAAACAAAGAAAAGAAACCCTACAATAGCAGTCTAAAATTTGATCATACTCTGGGCAGATAAAGTACAGATCCCATAGCTGATGCTAACTAGAGTGGTAACAATTCCAGCTTGTAGCATTGCTGTTACCAGGTTTCTGGGAACCTTCAAGGTTGGCAGAAGCAACCCTCTCTCTTTCTCTCTTGGGTTACCAGGTCCTCTTGCCTAGAAGCTGCTTCACCTGAGGCCTTTGAAGACGATGCTTGCCCTCCTCAAGATTACCTACACATTTTCTCATTATTTTTAGGCTAATAACTAGGGTCAAATCTTAGCACAGAAAGAGCAGGGAGGTA
>NW_012137765.1:836-1171 GCF_000956105.1 Propithecus coquereli | reverse complement strand
CAAGAACTGACTGAGTTGTGGATTTGTTTGGTTTTTTAATGAAACATTTGTAATAAAACCTTTTTAACGGTATGATGAACGCTACAGGAACCATTAAAACACTCAGCTCCCCAAGGCTATTTTTTTGTTGTTGTAGCTTTAAATTGTTGATTTTTGAGATAAAAGCTTTAAAAGCTTCAAAAATGATTTGAGGCACTTCCTGCTTTTTAGAACTACAAAGACAATATTCCAACCTGTGTAGTATTTTCCTGCATTAAGGAAACCTCAAAGGAATCTCCACAGAAGTGAGCTGTGGTTTGTGAGAGACACGAAACCTGACCCCTCGTTCTTTCACA
>NW_012137765.1:0-786 GCF_000956105.1 Propithecus coquereli | reverse complement strand
TTTAAGTCCCTTCACCCTCCCCGCTTTTGAAAAATAATTGACCTAAGTATTTCCTCTACATACATTGAGCGCCACATCAAATGATGTTACAATGTTTGTTCAAGCATCATTCATCAGGTGTCAGGCAGATGGGAGGGGGGAGTAGGGGACAGGTATATATACACGTAATGGGTGCGGCGTGCACCGTCTGGCAGAAGTGAGCTGTGGTTTGTGAGAGACACGAAACCTGACCCCTCGTTCTTTCACAGAAATCATGTGATAATTTCAAGAAATTGCTCTCTTCTTCTTTTCTGTCTCACTTCCTTATGTTAGATAAAGATAGAGACAGAAACAGAGAGAGAGAGACGCTTCCTTCCATCTGCATGATTTTCTGTTCATCCCGTGTAATTTTATAAAGTTAAATATGTAAAATATGAAAGGAAGACATCTGAATTTTTTAGCTTAGCCTTTGTGTCTTTTCAATGTCTTCGTGAGCACTGTAACCAAATTTACTACTTAAGCTATTATTTTATTTTTTTATTTAATAAGTGATTAAATAGTCGAGTATATCTTAAATGTGTTTACATTAAGAGAATTCATAACTCTTATTATAAAAGTTACACAGATATCATTTAAATTGGCTATGAAATATGAATGTTCTGCAGAATATATTTTTATATACAGAATTCACAGGAAAGTATTGACAAGATAGAAATCTTCTGACATGGTACATAAATTCTAAAATAAGTGCTTTGAAAATAAAAAATATAGTTTTATCATCTCATAGCATTACATATCAGGACAAAT
>NW_012137764.1:1357-2218 GCF_000956105.1 Propithecus coquereli | reverse complement strand
GTTGCCCAGGCTGTAGTGCGGTGGTACAGTCGTAGCTCACTGTAGCCTCAAACTCCTTATCTCAAGCAGTCCTCCTGCCTCAGCCTCCCAAGTAACTGGGACTAAATTTTTTTATTAAATTTAGCCTGGCTAAATTTTTTATTCTTTGTAGAGACAAGGTCTTTGTGTTGCCCAGGTTGGTCTCAAACTCCTGACCTCTTATTAGACTTTTAAGTTGCTGCTTTTTTTCCTACTCTAGGTGCAAACTGGCATTTCATCTGAGCAATTCCTTCCTTTGCCATTGTCTCCCATAGAATTTCTACCCAGGACTTTAGCCTTGGAGTTGAAAGGAACTTTGAAAGTTCTGTCCTCTATACTTAAGTAGCCTTCCCTGTAAAAGAGACGTTTCTTTACATGTCCCTTAATGTTGATCATTCAGCTTCTCTGTGAACTTTACTTGTGCTGGGCACTTGCTGGCTCACAAAGGAGCCCTTTTCTTAAAAACATTGTTTGAGACTTTAGTCGGCTTCCCTTAGAACTGAATCTTATCACTCCTTGGTATCCAGCCCTGCAACTCTGTGTTTTACCACCTCTCACACTGAGGGGCTGGGAGCCTTTGGGACCTAGACCTTGATTTCTGGTGGATTTCTGAGGAATGCGCCCGCGCAGTGCTGCAGACGCAGTGGTTGGGGGACACCCACCCAGCCACCTGCAGAGTAAATAACCAGGCCCTAGGAGCAGGGTTTAACTTCATGAAAGGGACTGGAAAAAAACCTAGAATTCTCAAACTACAGCTAGTTGAGAAAATGACATTTCTTCATTCGTTATATTTTTTTGTTATGCTAATTGGCTAAAAGTGCTTTGTTAGAAAAGTAAATTATT
>NW_012137764.1:0-392 GCF_000956105.1 Propithecus coquereli | reverse complement strand
TGATGAATATATATTTATTTATTCACCTGGTAAAGTTTATCGACCCCATATTTTCTATAATTATTCTTTCTGACTGTTCTTAAAAGGTTTGAACTTTTTATCACTACTTAGAGTAATGCATATAACAGTGGATCTGAGCAGATTGTGTCTTTGTTGCATTTTTTGTTTCACATGAAATCTGTCCTAGGTGGTTGCTGGGGCATAGGGGTGAGAGCAGAGCAGAGGGCATCAGGATGTGTGTGGAATGAGGTGTTCCAGGTGGATGTGGTCAGCGGTTCAGATTTTGGAGAGAGGAATGAACGAGGAAAGGCAGTTGGGCTGGCGACTGAGGGGTCGGGCGTGCTCTTCTGCAGCGCACAGCGCAGAGCGGTTCTTGGAGGAGCCTCCCTGCG
>NW_012137763.1:2309-3007 GCF_000956105.1 Propithecus coquereli | reverse complement strand
CGCAATTCAACAATAATAATTAGAACATATATATCCCATTATAAATAATGGGATGAAACAACTAGGCAGATGATCACAAGAAAATAGAAGATGTAAACAACAGAAGACATGAACAACACTCTAGACCGGGTGAACCTAATAAACATCTATAGAACGCTATACCACAGCGCAGCAGAATAAATATTCTTCTCAAGCACACTTGGAACAAATATTCTGCCAGATAGAGCATATGGTAGGACATCGAACAAACCTCAATAACTTCAAAATGATTGAAATCATACAAAGAGAATCCTTAGATTACAATGAAGTAAAATTCAAATCAATATCAAGAAATTTGAGATGTTCTCTGGACACTCTTAAATAGCCAATCTGTAAAAGAGGAAATAACAAGGGAAATTTGAAAATATTGGACACAAATGAAAAGAAAAACACAATATACCAAAACTCATGGGGTGAAGCAGAACTTAGAGGGAAATTTATAGTTGCAAATGCCTATATCGAAAAAGAAGTTCTCAAATCAATCATCTAACCTTCCATTCCTATGGCACTGAATCAAAAAAGGGAACTAAACTTAAAAAGTAGAAAAAAATAAATGATAACATTTAGAGTGAATATTAATGAAATAGAAATCAGAAAAAAATTGAGGAAATGCAAGAAATCAAAAATGGTTCTTTGATAAGATCAATGAAATTGACAAA
>NW_012137763.1:0-1069 GCF_000956105.1 Propithecus coquereli | reverse complement strand
CTATGAGTTAGGTATTTTGGTTGTTTAGGCAGTGTTGTTTAACTTTATCAGAAGCTGCCAAGCTGTTTATCCATGTAATTTCAGCATTTGTGTTCCCAACAGCAATATATAAGGTGTCCAGTAGCACTCTTACCCTCACCATGATCCATTTTAGTTTTCTTTTTTATTGCAGTGGTTTTCTTTTTTGAATGCTAGAAATCAACTCACCAAAGTGAGTAATATGTTCATCGGGTTATCATCCATTTACTTTTTAGCAGTTATATTGATACAATAAGCATTTTTGAAACATCTATGTGGTAGGAACTTTGCTAGCCTTGTGAGATATAAAAGTAAATATAGCACAGTTCCTGCTTCCAAAGAACATACAGTATTTTAAAGAAGATTAGACAAGAAAGAAAATGGAGCAAAATGAAATATGTTCAACAATTCATGTGCATAGAACAAACAAATGGCTCAGAAGAAAGAACCATAATTTCTAAATGTGTTGAATGGGGAAGATTTTACGAGACTGTTGTGTTGGAAAATAACTAGATTGAAATAAGTATACAAGAGCAAAAAGCATGAAGAAAGTAATATAGACAAAGAATAATTTCTAAAAATCAGTTTGGCTGGTATAGTCACAAGAAGCAAAGAAATAATTACCCAATGAAAACATATCGATGCAGGGGAGCCCCATCAAATTCATTGAATATCATGATACCTGGATATTCCTATTAATCCTTTTGAGATACGGGACTGATGATTATTGCTCTGCTCTGGTTTGCTAGGTTTCTAATCGGGGGGAAAGAAAACAATGGTAGAAGATGAATCATTAGTTTAGCTTTTAGTCAAGGATCTTAGTGGCAGAAGCTTGCTGACGCCCTGAGGAGTCTCTCAACAGGAAGTTATAACTACATAGCAAACACCATAACTTTAAGTAGTGGATTCTGAAATGTTTTCCATCGGCACATGTTAAAAATGTGTATTAATTTTCTAGTTTATTCCATTTCTTTATCGAATTTATTAATAAATCCCCTTAAGGCAAGAAATCTATGAGGTAGCTGGGCATACTGGTTACTAATTAATGGTG
>NW_012137762.1:769-2972 GCF_000956105.1 Propithecus coquereli | reverse complement strand
ATTGGACAACTAAAAAAATACATAGAAAAAATTAGCCGGGCATGGTGGCGCATGCCTGTAGTCCCAGCTACTCGGGAGGCTGAGGCAGAAGGATCGCTTAAGCCCAGGAGTTTGACGTTGCTGTGAGCTAGGATGACGCGACAGCACTCTAGCCCGGGCAACACAGTGAGACTCTGTCTCAAAAAAAAAAAAAAAAGAACATTTCATATTAAAACAGGATCACAAGGGTTAAAGAACAGTCATTCATTTAGCAAAAGCAATAATTAAAAAATCTTAAAGCAAGAAAAAAAACCCAAAACTTTACTCTTTGATAGAAAGGAAACTAAGTTTTCCAGACATTCAAAAGACCTAATAAAGACAGCATGAGGCTGGGTGCAGTGGCTCGAACCTATAATTCCAGCACTTTGGGAAGTCGAGACAGGAGGATTGCTTGAGGCCAGAAGTTCAAGACCAGCCTAGGCAATATAACAAGACCTTGTCTCTACAAAAAAAAAAAAAAATTAACAGGATATGATGGCACATGCCTGTAGTCCTAGCAGTGTTGAGGCAGGAAGATTGTCTGAGCCCAGGAGTTCGAGGCTGCAGTAAGCTAACATCATGGCACTGCACACCAGCTTCAGCAACACTGTGAGACTCTGTGTCTAAAATAATAATAATAATAAATTGAAAAAAAACAGCATGAGGCAAAGTCTCCCCTCTTTTTTTTTACTCAAAAGGTGAACAAGTCTTTTACTATTTCTAATTAATACTACACAAAAATCTTGTTCAAAAAAGAATATCAAATTCTACTTTTGTATCAATATATATTAATACTATAGTTAATTTTAATGAAACCTTATAAAAAAATCCCTCCAATCCCAATTAGCTTTGACTACACAAGTTAAGATTTCCATAGACCTTTTATAACTTCTTACAATTTGAAGGTGGCAAAAAGGAAAGAGGAGTAGAAGTGGAAGGAAATGAAAGAATAATTCTTAGAGGTGCCAATTTGAAGACTTTAAGTTTTTAGAAAAGCCAATGAAGTTTTACATTTTTCTCAGGAAAGATTAAGTGAATAAGAAAGAAAGCAAACAGAGGGACCAAACATATAATAATTAAAAAGGGGGTTTCAGTTGACTGAAAAAAATTTCTCCAAACAGAATCCAAATGAGAAAAAGCAGAAGGGACTTTTTTTGGGGAAAAAAAAAATTATAGCCTGAGTATCAGCTTTTAATTAAGCTGACCTCTGAGCTCTTTTAAAAAATATTTTTAAATCTCTTATTATCAGATTTTAGCCAGGACAAACAGCCAATATTCCTGGCTTTTAAACTCCCCCCGCCCCCCCAAAAAAGTACCTTCCAAAGGACATACCAAAAACAAAACAAGAAAACACCGTAACCAGAGTTATGAATTAACCAAAAAAATATGAGGCATCTTCAAAGAGGTGAAAGGCAGTCCTCACAAGATTAAGAACCACTCCAAAGACAGCTCAAAGAAAGGAAAGTTTTGCTATCCACAAATGGGGTTCAACTCATTTTTGTCCACCCATATTTTCTAGGATCTTGACGTCTCAGCTGACCATCTACATACAAAGGTCAACCATCCCATGTATCTTACAGATGAAAGATTAAAAGAGACAGTTAGTAAGATAGGAAATCAAAAGGTGTCCATGGAAGGGAAAATGATCAATAATAAAAAAGTACCCCCAAAAGTCAAGAGTCACATATCAAGCCAATTTTTTTTTTTGTTTTAGAGACAAGATCTCACTCTGTTGTCCAGGCTAGAGTACAGTGGCACGGTCATAGCTTGCTGCAACCTGAAACTCCTGGGCTCCCAAGTAGATAGAAACTCTCAGCCTCCCAAGTAGATAGAACTACCGGCATGTACCACCATGCCACCTGATTTTTAATTTTTTGTAGAGATGGGGTCTTGCTCTGTTGCCCAGGCTGGTCTTAAACTCCTGGCCTCAAGCAGTCCTCCTGCCTCGGCCTCCCAAAGCGCTGAGATTACAGGTGAACCACTGTGCCCAGCTGCAAACCAATTTTTTATTTATTATTATTTACTTATTTATTTATTTATTTTAGACAGAATCTCACTCTGTGGCCCGGGCTATAGTATAGTGGCATCATCACAGCTCACAGCAACCTCAAACTCCTGGGCTCAAGCGATCCTCCTGCCTCAGCCTCCCAAGTAGCTGGGACTACAGGCACGTGCCAGCACGCCC
>NW_012137762.1:0-719 GCF_000956105.1 Propithecus coquereli | reverse complement strand
AAAAAAAAAAAAAAAAAAAAGTGACATTCTTTGCTTACTGCGAGGTCAGGAACCCTGTAAAGGAACAATGTAGACAAGGTACCAGGCTAATCTCTTCCCAAGTCTATTGGCTTTAAAATCAACCTTAATTCCTCAAAGCAGCCTGGTCACATTTGAAAATATGATATTCTAGTCAAAGCATTAGTAAAATAACTAATGTTTCCAATTGTGTTCTGTTACAAAAGAAAACATATTCTTATTGAACTTATTTAAATAACTATATTGCCATAAAATAAGAATACTCATGAATAGTTTCTAAATTCTGGAGAAATCAGGTAGAGAGAAACATGAATGTTTAAATTTTTCTCACAAAAATATACTTTACCCAATATTTGTAAGCTTAAGAGAAAAAAAAATTGACTCTAGAAAACAAAATAGAATCAGCAGTGCTTCAACAAAAAGTCATAAAAAATTCATTTTAGTCCTTCATCAATTTAGTCTCCTGTAATTAATTCTTGTTCTGCTTGATGTTAGGTTAGCAAGCTTACGATGTCAATGGAAAAAAGACCAAACTCTGTAAAGTAATTTTAAAGAGATTTACTCTGAGCCAAATTTGAAGACCATGACCCAGAGCCACGCCCAGGAGGCCTTGAGCAGTGGACTCGCAGAGGTTGGGTTACAGTTTGGTTTTATACATTTCTGGGAGACAGGGGTTACAGGTAAAGTCATAAATCAATATG
>NW_012137761.1:397-1329 GCF_000956105.1 Propithecus coquereli | reverse complement strand
TAGCTTGGAGAAATTGGAACAAAATCACATCCCACGGGTGACATATTCCAACTTCCTGGGGACCTTAATTTATGGCGAATTTATACATTACACACTTTTACTATTTCAGCAAACCAGAGCATGCCAAATCAAGTAGACTTATTCATGTATAGGGAAATAAAAGAGATAAGAATGAACTTTCTGCCTTTGCAAGAATTTTGCATGCATACATTTCATATATAAATATACATAAATTTCTCTATCTCTACTTATCTATCTATCTATCTCCAGGCAAATTAGGTCTGTGATAAATAAGGATATCTGAGCTTGTCCTGACTTTGAATGAACAATTTGTGTGGCTAGTTTGATAAACCACTGATTTCTGTGCCTGACATACAGAAGGTTTGCCATCCGAGGGACGGACGCACTTGAAACTCGGACTTGGGGGGGAAGAGGGGGCAAGGGCAACATACGTAACCCGAACATCTGTACCCTCATAATATCTTGAAATAAAAAAAAAAAGAAGGTTTGCAAAGTATTAGTTTTCTTCCCTTTTCCTGGACTCTATTGAGACAGGAGTCTTTGTGTTATACAATATGATGGATGGAAAGAAAATTGAAAATTAGTGATTCAACTCTCTTATTAAAAAAAAAATAAAAACAAAGTGAGACACACACAAAAACCATCCTTTTGAACAGATATGTTTGCTGTGATCAAATACTTTAAGGGTATGTCAACATGAATAGAGAAAAATTAAAATACGAATGCATCTAAACAAACAAATAATTGATGGAATTCAAGGTGATCTCCCTTCCTCCGCCCACCCTCCCTCAACCCTACTACCAAATTTTCCTTTGTTTGAAATAAAATCTACAAAATGACTCTCTTACCATAGGGCCTATGCGTGTGCCCATGCATATGCTGTTAACCCCTACATGGAATGCTCTCCCTCT
>NW_012137761.1:0-347 GCF_000956105.1 Propithecus coquereli | reverse complement strand
GAAAGAAAATTGAAAATTAGTGATTCAACTCTCTTATTAAAAAAAAAATAAAAACAAAGTGAGACACACACAAAAACCACCCTTTTGAATAGATATGTTTGCTGTGATCAAATACTTTAAGGGTATATCAACAGGAATAGAGCAAAATTAAAATACGAATGCATCTAAACAAATAAATAATTGATGGAATTCAAGGTGATCTCCCTTCCTCCGCCCACCCTCCCTCAACCCTACTACCAAATTTTCCTTTGCTTGAAATAAAATCTACAAAATGACTCTCTTACCATAGGGCCTATGCGTGTGCCCATGCATATGCTGTTAACCCCTACATGGAATGCTCTCCCTCT
>NW_012137760.1:2959-5453 GCF_000956105.1 Propithecus coquereli | reverse complement strand
ATGTCACTACCTAAATAAGAGGACACTAGAGATCCAGGAGAAGGCTTTCATTTCATCAGGTGAAACTTCCAAGATTGAGGCTGTCTGCAACAATTGAGGCAAATTATCTGGGAACCTTTCCATTCCCAATAATTAAGAATCCCACAGGGCAGAGGTTGGCAAACTTTTTCTATTAAGAGCCAGATAACAAATATTTTAAGCTTTGTGGGCAATATGGTCTCTGTCACGACTACTCAACTCCACCTTTATAGCATACAAAAGCATCAATAAATATTACATAAAAAAACGGACATGGCTGTGTTTCAAAAAATAAACCTTTATTCACTAAAACAGGTGGTGGCCCACTTTGGCTCACAGACCATAATTTACCAAGCCCTGGTGTGAGACAAAAGTCTTTTTTAGAGCCAACTTCTTAAAAAATATAAGTGGATTTGTAGGTTCCAAGAGAAAAAAGGAACAAAGTAAAATTAAAGACAGTCCTGCATACATGAACAACCTTCCAATCCTTGGAAATACATTAAAATAATTTGTCCTTGAAAATAAAATGAAAGTACAGGTACAGATCACCTTGACTCGTTTTCTTACTATGACTGATATTGTCTCAAAGCCACTCAATAGGTCCAACATTGAATAATCTATCAGCCAGGAAAGGCTAAGTTAGGTTATTATAGCAAACCCCAAAAGCACAATAGCTTAAAACAACAGAAGTTCATTTCTGGCTCATGCTGGATAGCTGACAGCAGCTTCTCTAGGACCCAACTGACAGAAAAACCTATCTCCAATGTTGCCGATTGTGGTACCAGAAGGAAAAAGGGCTTTGGAGGGTTATACCCCAGAAATTCAATGCTCAAATATTATTTCTGGTATTAATAATAACCCATTGGTTAGAATCAATCACATGGCCCCACCTAACCATGTGGGGCCAAGAAGTAAAATCCTACGATGCAGCAGCAGAAGAGCCAAGGATATGTGGTGAGCAGCATGAATGACTATCACATAGCAATGGTTAAGCTACTTTTACCTAAATGACCACAAAATGAGACTTATTCAAGTACAGTTGTGATTAACTGGTTAGCCAGAAACCGCTGTCACCTTCTTTTAAAGTAAAATTTTAGGCCAGGCACAGTGGTTCATGTCTGTAATCCTAGCACTTTGACAGGCCAAGGCAGGAGGATCAGCTAAGCCCAGGAGTTTCAGGTGGTACTCTAGCCTGGGCAACAGAGCAAGACCTTGTCTCAAAAATAAATATTAAAATTTCAAATTGTTTGGCAGATTTTTCTTTAGTGTCTAAGGACTTTGCAATTGCAGGACCCTGAAGTCATCATTATGAATATCAATTCTTAATGACCACAATGATAGATGCATAGGGTACAGGAAATTAAGCTGAGTGTTAACTGATCACTGGTTATATCATGTGACATAACCAGAAGCCACTCGGGGAGCAGGTCTCTCCTGGAAAATTGTGGGGACAGGATACACAAAGTGCTTTTACCATGCCCCACTTTGGGACTAGTATGTATTTCGCAACTCCTTAGTTACCTGGTGCAGACTTCTAGATGCACCAGATATTCTACCCACGTACACTTGGATCCCCTTACCAAGGCCAAGCTGTTGGCCTTGTGCTTTCACTCCCAAAAGTCAGTGCCTGTGTCTCTTTGCTAGAGGACTGTCCTCAGGTTGCTGGAACTCCTTCTGAGAGCCAGATATCCTACGGGACAGCCTTAACCAATGACTGATGGTGCAGAAAATCTCTGATAAGGAAATTTTTGATTAGGAAAATTCTACACTCTGTCTATAAGGCACCCCTGTGGAGCTGAGCCAAAGTTACCCTCCAAGGAACCCCTGCTTGGCCTCCCTCCCTTGCCGGTCGCACTTCTCCACCCCCACCTACCCTGGCAATATGTCCTAATAAATTACTTTCAATCAACTTCTCATCTCAAGGTCTGTTACTGCAGAAGCTAATCTGAAAAACTGCCCACCCACAATTTTAAACTGGAAAGGCTATGCTATGTAGTTCTACAGAAAGAGCCCTGGATTTGCACTTAGAAGACTTCAAATGACAGTCCTGGCTCTACAATTTATTAGATAAAGCTCTATTAGCCCTCCTAAAATGAAGAAATAGTGGCAACTACCACAACAATTTTGTGCCAATCAAATGCACGTGAATGTGACAATATATGTGAAAGCACTTTATAAACTAAAGGATACTGTACTATGAAAAAGTCAGCTCATTTAAGACAGCTGTTTTCCAACTTAAAGTGATCCTTCCCCTAACCTATAATTACAACTATGGGCCGGCGCAGTGGCTCATACCTGTAATCTCAGCACTTTAGGAGGCCAAGGCAGAAGGATCACTTGATGCCAGGAGTTCAAAATCAGCCTGGGCAACATAGCAAGATCCTATCTCTACAAAAATTTAAAAATTAGCCTGGTGTGGTGACATGCACCTGTAGTCCCAGCTACACGGGAGACTGAGGCAGAAGGATCACTTCAC
>NW_012137760.1:0-329 GCF_000956105.1 Propithecus coquereli | reverse complement strand
GATAACAATAATCTATTGTATATTTCAAAATAGCTAGAAGAGAACTGTAATGTTCTCAACACACACAAAAAATGTTTGAGGTGATGAATATCCCAATTACACTGATTTGATCATTACATATTCTATACATGTATCAAATATCACATGTATCCCCAAAATATGTACAATTATGATACATCAATTTCAAAAATACAATAAATAAATAAATAGTATTGGGACAACTGGCTATCTGGGAAAAAAAATAAAGCTGAAGCCCTACTTCATTCCTTACACCAAAAAAATTTCAAATGAATCATGTATTTAAATATTAATAAATCCATTAGCATGCC
>NW_012137759.1:26554-27331 GCF_000956105.1 Propithecus coquereli | reverse complement strand
GGAGCATGATATGGCTACTAAAAAGAATGAGCGAGCTCTCCACACACTGGCAGCAAAAGAGGCCCCTGTGCACTGCGAGTGTAGACGGTGGGGTTTGAGGCATGCGCAGCCGCCGTGGGTGTGGTCGTCTGCGCAAGGGCTTGGTGTGGGATGGGAGAGACTGGGACCCATTCCTTGTATTTTACACTTGAGCATATATAGGCACGCACACACATGAACACGCATATGCATGTGTACATGTGTATATGTAGTCACACTTGAAAATCACCAGATACATATATTTTTCTCCTTTTTGAAAAAAAATTACAGATAAAGCTACAGCCCCTTGCCCTCCAACTTCAGTGCCAATTCACTCCTTCCCTTTGCAGAATTAGCACCCCCGTAAGATCAGAGTATGTCTTAGTCCACTGGGGCTGCTGTAACAACACGCCATAGACTGCGCGGCTTAAGCACAGACATTTGTTTCTCGCAGCTCTGGAGACTGCAAGTGTGAGATCGGGGTGTCGGCAGAGCTGGGGTCTGGCAGGGCCCCTCAGGCGACTGTCTTCTCGTGTCCTCCTGTGGCAGAGAGCAGGGGCAAGGGAGCAAACTCTCTCCTGTCTCCTCCCCTAAGGGCGCCACCCCATTGTGGGGGCTCCCCCCTCATGGCCCCATCACCTCCCGAAGGCCCCACCTCCCAAAGCTATCGCCTTGAGGGTTAGGCCTCCACATACAGATTTGGGGGACACAAACACTCAGTCCATAACAAGGTATCTTTCTAATGTATTTTATACATTT
>NW_012137759.1:21442-22064 GCF_000956105.1 Propithecus coquereli | reverse complement strand
TGAAAGTTTTCTATATTCCTAGTTTGTTGAGTGTTTTCATCATGAAAGGGTGTTGATTTCATCTGTTGCTTTTTCTATGTCTGTTGAGATGATCATGTAGGTTTGTCTTTTATTCTTTTGATATGGTGTATTACATTAATTGATTTTTCTGATGTTAAACCAACTTGAATTCCTGGGATAAATCCCACTTTGTCATGGTACAATTTTTAAATGTGTTGCTGTATTTGGTTTGCTGGTGTTTTGCTGAGGATTTTTGTGTCCGTAGTCACAAGAGATAGTGGCTTTTAGTTTTCTTATGATGTCTTTGTCTGGTTTGGGTATCGGGGTAGTATGGTCTTCATGGAATGAATTCGGATGTGTTCCCTACTCTTCTATTTTTTGAAAGAGTTTATGAAGAATTGGTATGTAAATTTTTTGTTTGCTAATTCAATCTATTTGCTTGATACAGGTCTACTCAGATTGCTTTTAAAATCATTTTCAGTAGTTTGTATTTTCTAAGAATTTGTTCATTTCATTCAAGTTATCTGTTTTATTGCCATACAATAAATTGTAGTTGTTCACATTGTTCTTTTATAATCCTTTTTACTTTTGTAAGGTCAGTAGTAATGTTCCATCTTTTATT
>NW_012137759.1:20574-21086 GCF_000956105.1 Propithecus coquereli | reverse complement strand
GGAGGGACTGTCTGCACGCAGCTTTCTCCTCTGTCTCTGCGCACTTTGGCTACTCTCTGAGGTCCTGCTGGGGAGGAGACGAACCAGGCCGTTGTTGCCCGGGGAACATGGGGTGGGAGAGGGTTGGTTTAAAGGAGATATCCTCGAAGGATAGAGAGGCATTTTTGGGATTCCTTGATAGTTTTGATTAAATGTGAATCTAGATATTAACTCTGTAAACAAGAATCTTATCTTTAAAAATGTAAAAATTGGCTTTTTATTCAACAGATTAATATCTTCTATGCCACTAGAGCAAATCATAACATTCAATGAGCCAGAAGAGCAGTGGTAATTACTCTGATAGTCTAGCTCCTGCTGAATTACTTCCTCCAGTATATTTTCTAGGGTTTTGTGCCAATGGAATCTGGTTTTACTTGTTGCAAATAGTGAGACTTCTGCTGTTCTAAAAACATTTTTTCAGATAGCTCAGTTTTGTGAAATTTTTCATGTAAAAACATATAGGGCTTAGTTTT
>NW_012137759.1:17897-20524 GCF_000956105.1 Propithecus coquereli | reverse complement strand
GAGTACTCATTTCTTGTAAGTGATGCATCATTTTTTTCTTGCCACTTTTGAGATTTTCTTCTTGTCTTTGGCCCTCAGCATTTTTACTATAATATGTCTGTGGATCTCATTGCATTTATCCCACTTGGTGTTCATTGCACTTCCTGCATGTGTAGGTTGGTTGGTGTTTTTCAGTAAATACAGGAAGTTTTCAGCTGTTATTTCTTTGAATAATTTTCTGCTCCTTTCTCTCTCTCCTCCTTCTGGGACTCCATTACACGTATACTTGGTATTGTCCCACATTTCTCTGCAGTCTTCATTATTTTCTTCTCTGTCTTCAATTACATAATCGCTACTGATCTATCTTTAAGTTTGCCAATTCTTTCTTCTGCCAGTTCAAATCTGTTGAGCTTCTCTAGTAACATTTTTATTTCAGTTATTGTACTTTCAGCTTCATTATGTCCATTTGGCTTGGGGTTCTTATATTTTCTAACTCTACTGACCGTCTGTATCTTATGTGGCATTGTCATCCTACCTTCCTGTACTCTTTAACCATGATTTCCTTTATTATTGGAACATATTTATAATGAATAATTTGACATCTTTGTCTGTTAAATTTAGCATCTGGCCGCTTTCCCAGAGAGTTTCTGTTGCTTGCTTTTTCTCTGATGAATGGATCAAACTTTTCTGTTTCTTTGAATGGCTCTTAATTTTTTGTTGGAAAATGGACATTTCAAATCACACATTGTAGCAACTCTGGATATTGGTTCCCTTCTCTGAGGTTTATTTTGTTATTTATTTGTTTAGCTACTGGCTGTATTATTTTGGTGAAGTCTATTTTAACTCCACAGTATGGAGCCTCTGGTGTTGCTCCTTGAGGGGACCCCAGCTATGCCCACAGTCACCCTGCTGTGACAGTTTTGGCCGGGCTTTGTCTTTTTCCCTAACCACATTCAACTGTTAAGCTCTACTAATTGACATTTGCTTGATTTATATTTTTCAACAATGCCCTGGGCATAAATTGGTCAACATTAAATTTATTTTTGTTTGAAGTAATAGTTTTTGAGGTAGTGCTTGAGATTTGTTCTAATCTCAGAGAGGCTTCTCTGAGCTCTCTGTTTTTTCCAGCAAACTAGCCAGGCTGCAGTTTACACTGTAGTTTTACAGAGTATATCTCTGATGAATTAACCAGTTCCCTCTTACCTGCTTTTCACCACCACCTCCTTTGTTTTCGAGAGCACCTGTAGGCTCGAGTTTCTCCACAATCTGCTGTGTGTGAAGTCAGTTCCTTTAAGTAGATCTCTGGATCTGTTTTATGATTCACTTCTTCCCCTGGCAAAAGTTTTGAGCCCTGGCTCTGGAGCCTGGGGTAGGGACAATGGTGTACTTCTCTCTGGTGTCACCCTGATTTAGGAAGTGCGTGCTCAGTGGGGTGGGCAGCAGCCTCAGTCTCCTGGGCTTGCCCCTCCTAGCATAGACCCCATCTTATGAATAGTGAGATGGGCGATTGTGGTCCTCGCAACCACACGTACCCAAGACTTATCCAGGCAACAGGCAGACGGGGCAGAATGAGAAACACTGATGTCCTGGCCCTCCCAAGAAGACAGCCCTTCCACTGTGGGGTGGGGCAGAGGGAGCCCTGTGTTGTTGGCTGCACCTGGTTGGAGTCTTCACTTCGCTGAGCTGGAAGGAGGGAGTGAAGATGTGGTCTTGGTTCAGATACCACAGACGCTCACTGCTCCTCCGGAGTTTCGTAGACATCCTTGAACAAAAGTAGCTTCATTTGCTGTTTGCCCTCAGGACCATTGCAGAGGCTTGGAGTGGGCTTCTTCCCCCAGTTTCCCCCTAGTTTTCCACTGGAGAGCAGGTCAGCAGCGCTCCTCACGCTGTCATGCCAGGAGTGGTTCTGGACCCTTATTTTAAATGCAATGTTTCTCGGTTACCATGTGTTAAAGACAGACACCAACATGGGAGGATCTGAGCACGAGTTTACCGATACCGATTACTCATTGCAACCATCTGTTCTAAAAACAGCGGCAATGCGTGAACGGGTAAAGCTGACAAGAGAGTCAGGCCTTTACCCTACTTGTTAATTCAACAAACACTTGTGGTGCCTCCCATGAGCTGGACACTAAGCACTGGCCATCTGGCCATTTCCCTGACGATGTGCAGGGCTGAGCCAGCAGACTGTGGTGTCACAAAGACAGGGCCACGCGTCTGGGTTGTCGTTTGCATACCCCTGGCATGCAGCTCTGCCTGGAGCCAAGGAGAAGCTCAGTGACTATTTGTTGTGAGACTGAATCAAGAACAGCCCTTATGAAGTGAACAGCCCAGGGGAAGACAGACAGGTAGAAAAATCATTGAAGAAACAGTGATGTGTTGTAACAAAACTATTTAGGTAGAGCCATTAAGAAACTTCTATTTGGCAATTTTTGATCTACTAAAATGGCAACTTCATATGTTCAACCCAATTCGTACGGGCTTTGGGAGTTGAGGAAGGGTCTAGAAAAGTTTGATAGTGGAAGCCCTGTTTTCTGGATTGGACCTATGGGTCCCTAAGCCCATGAAAGCTCTTTCCGAGCTGGTGGGCACCGACTGCCGGGTGGTGAGCAGAGGTGGGGTGGGGGTGTGTGTGTGGGGTGGGGGAG
>NW_012137759.1:12849-13227 GCF_000956105.1 Propithecus coquereli | reverse complement strand
AACTCCCGAGCTCAAACAATCCGCCCGCCTCGACCTCCCAGAGTGCTAGGATTACAGGTGTGAGCCACTGAGCCCGGCCTAGACACAATATATGTTTAAGGCCAGGTTCATCATCAATAGTAGTGGGTGGAAATTAATTATTTCAACAAGACTTGGTAATTTTAACTTATTTTTGGAAGCCTACATTTTAGATCCGGTATGGCTTTTACTTTTCAGTGTGGCTGACAGAGCTCATCGTAAGGGTCAGGTGAAGTGGCAGCTCAGAGAGTTTCTTGTTGTTCATGCCTGCTTAGAGTTTTAGTAGTCTCAATCCGTAGTTCTCTGTGTGAATGGTTTACATCACTTGTTTATTTTTGTGAGGGACAGTTTAGTTAAAGC
>NW_012137759.1:9731-12064 GCF_000956105.1 Propithecus coquereli | reverse complement strand
AGGTGAGGATGCAGGTGAGGGTGCAGGTGAGGGCTGCACTGCAGGTGAGGGTGCAGCCAAATCATCGTCATTAAATAACTTGTTCACTTAAGTGCAAGCCGTGGTCTGCGTGGGCATTTGGCCGCGCATACCCTGTTGTGACAAGGACCCCTGTCTCTGCCTCTTTTCAGCTATCCCCCAACCAAAGTCACTTATTTGACAGCCTGACCGTAGAGCTCCAAGACGTCATCACGCACGCGAGGCTCACCATCATCCCGGACGGGGGAGTGAGCCGCCTTCGGCTCAGGGGCTTCCCCAGCTCCATCTGCCTCCTGCGGCACCGGGAGAAGCCCCCGCTGAGGTTCTCGGTTACAGCCGGCTTCAGGGCGAACCTCTAACCTCACACAGAACCCGTGCCGGCTACACGGCAGTCACTGCTCAGCCACGGCCGTCGGCGTTTGAACACCTGTGCCTCCTGGTGATGTAATAAAGTGGTCTTCTCCCAGCTGATTTAACGTTGCCATGAAGCATTTGGTGGTTTAAAAATTAGCTGTGAATCGTAGATGGTCTCTAAGGAATTACTTTTTTTTTTTTGATAAGATATTGATATTTATATCAATATCCTGCACCGTCTGTGTGTAGATACAGCAGGTAACATGTAGCTTATTGTCTTTGAAAGTTTGTTTAAGCCCATCCAGACCATCGGGAAAATGTATTTCTAGACTCATTCATTGTGTCAGTTCAAGAGGAAGGGCTCATCATTACCCAGAATAAGAATAAACAAGGGGCATCCCGGATGTCACAATTCTGAGATACCGTGTGCCACCGTGTGCCACCTGCTACAGCAACTCGGTTTCTCGCCGGCTCTGAGTCCTCCTCCTGTGGGGCGAAATGCCTAAGTTACCCACTCTGAGCCAAGAGTCCTAGAAGATTTTTGGGCTTGTTGACCGAAATGAAGGCTGTTGAGGCAGGAATAATTTGTTAAAGGTTTACTGGAAGCCCAATTTGAGGACCAACGCAGGAAGACACACCAACAAAGTTGGGCTCGTTCCGAAGTCTGTTACCTGCTGGAATGCTTTCATGAGAGAGTTCAGGAGAAGGGAGGGGACAATGCAGAGGTTACAGTCATTGCCCACAGATGACAACGCACACGCCGAAATATTTTACGTGCAAGACAATCCAGCACGACTTCATGATTTAGAAACAAATCAGTGTCCTTTTCTGGGTTAGTAGGTTACGAAGCAAGTGGACAGTTTGAGGAACTCAGCAAGACTCTTCACTCAGGGACAGGCCGTGAGCCGCGAGTCCTAAGACCTTCCCTAGGCAGGTCGTTTGGAAGCCTGCCACGTGTGACCTGTGGGTTGTCGGGCTGACCTGGCCAAACACTCCCTGTTGATCAAAGAAGCCGAGGCTCAAAAAGGTGAAGCGGCGTCCAGCCAGACCCGGTTCTGAGGGTCAAGTGGTCCCGATGCCCCCGAGGCCCCTCCACCTCCTCCGCGGGGGTTGGCGGCAGGGCGGTGGGGGTTCGGGGGCGCCCCCAGCTCAGCGCCCTCGGTGCCGCTCCTCCGGGGGCGGCGCCTCCTTCTCTCGCCCCAGCCCACGAGCCTCGCCCCGGGGCGCAGCGGTCACAATGGCCGGTGGCGTCAACACTCGCCGCCCCGCCCGGCCCCGCCCGAGCCCGCGGCCCGGCCCGGGTGGGGAGCCTCCGTGCGCTGCGCCGGCGTCGCCTCCCGCGGTCCGACGGCCGAGCCATGGGCACCCGCGGGCCCCGCGCGCTGGTGGACACCGCGCCCGCCAAGACCATCCTGGTGTACCGCAACGGCGACCCGTTCTTCGTGGGCAGGAAGTGCGTGCTGTCGCGGCGCCGCGCGGCCACCTTCGAGGCGCTGCTGGAGCAGCTGTCGGAGCAGGTGGAGGCGCCGTTCGGGGTGCGGCGGCTCTACACGCCCACGCGCGGCCGCCCGGTGCTGCAGCTGGACGCGCTGCAGGCGGGCGGCAAGTACGTGGCCGCGGGCCGCGAGCGCTTCAAGAAGCTCGAGTGAGTGCCGCCCGCCCCGCCGTCTGTCCCGCCCTGTGTCCCGTCGTCTGTCCCGCCGCCTGTCCCGCTGTCTGTCCCAACGCCCGTCCCGCCGTCTGTCCCGCCCTGCGTCCTGCCGTCTGTCCCGCTGCCTATCCAGCTGTCTGTCCTGCCCTGTGTCCCGCCATCTGTCCCGCTGCCTATCCAGCTGTCTGTCCTGCCCTGTGTCCTGCCGTCTGTCCCGCCGCCTGTCCAGCTGTCTGTCTCAACGCCCCTCCCGCCGTCTGTCCCGCCCTGTGTCCCGCCGTCTGTCCCGCCGCCTGTCCAGCTGTCTGTC
>NW_012137759.1:5768-9371 GCF_000956105.1 Propithecus coquereli | reverse complement strand
AGGCGGGCGGCAAGTACGTGGCCGCGGGCCGCGAGCGCTTCAAGAAGCTCGAGTGAGTGCCGCCCGCCCCGCCGTCTGTCCCGCCCTGTGTCCCGCCGTCTGCCCCGCCGCCTGTCCAGCTGTCTGTCCCAACGCCCGTCCCGCTGTCTGTCCCGCCCTGTGTCCTGCCATCTGTCCCGCCGCCCGTCCCGCCGTCTGTCCCGCCTTGTGTCCCACCGCCTGTCCAGCTGTCTGTCCCAACGCCCGTCCCGCCGCCTGTCCCGCCGTCTGTCCAGCTGTCTGTCCCAACGCCCGTCCCGCCGTCTGTCCCGCCCTGTGTCCCGCCGTCTGTCCTGCCGCCTGTCCAGCTGTCTGTCCCGCCCTGTGTCCCGCCGCCTGTCCCGCCGCCTGTCCAGCTGTCTGTCCCACCCTGTGTCCTGCCGTCTGTCCCGCCGCCTGTCCAGCTGTCTGTCCCAACGCCCGTCCCGCTGTCTGTCCCGCCCTGTGTCCCGCCGTCTGTCCTGCCGCCTGTCCAGCTGTCTGTCCCGCCCTGTGTCCCGCCGCGTCTGTCCCGCCCTGTGTCCCGCCGTCTGTCCCGCCGCCTGTCCAGCTGTCTGTCCCAACGCCCGTCCCGCTGTCTGTCCCGCCCTGTGTCCTGCCGTCTGTCCCGCCGCCCGTCCCGCCGTCTGTCCCGCCCTGTGTCCCGCCGCCTGTCCAGCTGACTGTCCCAACGCCCGTCCCGCTGTCTGTCCCGCCGCCCGTCCCGCCGTCTGTCCCGCCTTGTGTCCCACCGCCTGTCCAGCTGTCTGTCCCAACGCCCGTCCCGCTGTCTGTCCCAACGCCCGTCCCGCTGTCTGTCCCGCCCTGTGTCCCGCTGTCTGTCCCGCCCTGTGTCCCGCCGTCTGTCCCGCCGCCTGTTCTGCGCAGGGTACGCGCAGGTGTCGGCCAGGTGCGCACCTGTGAGCAAACCGACACCTTCTTCGATCCACAAGCCACGGCAATTTTAGACACCGTTAGAAAGAGGATGCCGAAGGGGATGGGGAAGGGGATGGGGAAGGGGGTGGGCGCGCAGTTGCCATTTAAAATCGGGTGTGAGGGCACGTAGGGCCTCTCCAGACCGTATGTTTACAGTTCCCTGGTCCTGTGTGCGTTTTCAAGCCTTTCATGGAAATATTGTCCCTCCATGGTTTGCATCTGTCACCCCGGCATTGACGCCTGTATCTGCTTCCTGTTATTTCAGCTGGTTTTCCCTCATGGTCCTCTATTTCCTTGTGAGTTCACTTAGTTTCTGACTGTGAACTGCTTCTTTGGTATAGTGTTATGTGGGGAAATTCTTCAAGGGCTGAGATAAAAGTGAGATTCTCCAGACTGGAATTTATTTCTTCTACCAGACACCAAGAATGCTCCCAATCCAAGGATGCTGTGAATTAAATGGGTAGTTTGAGTTTTTAATTTTTTTTCTTTTTTGGAATTGGTGTGAGGGCTGATTTGTGGTTCCAAACTCTTAATGGCATTTGCAAAGGTGCAAATTTAGCATCCTGTTGTTTTGAAAGAAAAACCATAAGTCACAGGCATTCCAGTTGCAGAGAGGTAGAATCTGGATTGATGTCATGACATTTTAGAGTGGGATTTATTACTATGATAATCCTGTAATGTATGAGAAATCACAGACAACGCTGTATCCCTTTCTAGATATGCGATTTTGTGATTATGTTTTCAGGGTTAGTCAGGTGGTATGAATATCTAGAACTTCTGATTTCCTACCAGAATCCAGGATTCAGTGTTGTTTTATGACAACAGAAAGAGTATGTTTCTGCAAAAATTGACTTTAAAGTCCTTTTCGATACATATATGATGAAAAATATTTAATTTTTACCCCAAAACATTTCCTTATAAAATCGGCCTGTGTTTCTGTGTTGGCAGAGGAGGAAGGACGCTGGGTAAGCACCTGCTGTCCGCCTGTGCCTGCCCGGGGGTGGGCCTTGGCCCCTCCCTGGGGTCTGGGCCTTTTCTCACAGACCCTGTGTACCTCTGATGTTATAGAGAGACACTCGTGGTTTATTTAAAATGTTTTGGACACGTGGCAAAAATATTGACAAAAACTTTGAAGTGCTTCCCTTCCCCGAGCTCTTAATGCTTAGTATTACTTCCCAGGAGGAAGGAATCATGGAGGGAGGGGAGGCAGGGTGTCCTGTGCTTGGCAGCCTTGGTCGTTTGCATTCTCCGTGTGTGTTCATGGCTGTAAATCAGACGGGTAATATTTGCGTGTGAAGTTCAACGTGGAGAGGCATTTGGGTTTCATTTTCTTCACTACTTTTTAGGTCAATGAAGTCTGAAATCAGAATACAGACTTTGGTGAATAAAGCTCTACAAAATGTTTTGGCTGGGTTTTCCCTGGTAGCCGTAAACTAGTACTTGTTGGGAATTTCTATTTTGTAATTACTAAGCCATTGAACATTTAAAATTAATTTTCACCAGAAAATAATGTTCTAACTGTGTCACCAGCAAATGAACTTTGATGTGAAGCCATTTGACATATTGATGATCCTGGCCCTCCCCTGCTGATAATGGCCGCGAGACAGTGCATTGAAAAGACAAACACCGTAAAATCTATCCAGTGTCCAATCATTCTTTAAACTTTTCCTGCATTTCCTGGAATAAATTAATTTGAGATGAAGAACATGATATTTTTCTGTATACAACAAAATGTTATATGCTAATAATCACTTTTCAAAAAAACAAATGTCCCATCAAGCCTAGAGTTAACATTTCTTTTGTGGGGACAGCCATACTCGCAGCACAGTCTACATCAGGGCACTGTGTTTGTGTGCACACGCGTGTGCGTGTGTCTGTGTGCATGTATGTGTGTTTCGGGGAGGGACCTGAAGAATTTGGATTGTAATAGGAATATTGCCCCATTTACCTTAAGAGCTTGTTGTGGAGACACAAATGCGAAAGTGCTGTTTAAATTGAACTATCCCGGTTCTTGCACATCCCGGCCTCCCCCCATCTCCCTTGCCGCCGTCTGTACCTGGGGACTGGTGGGAAATGCGGAAAGGAGGACGCTGAGGCAGGTGAGAGGGACGCTGGCCTCGGTGGAATTGGATCCTGGATATTTCTACCTGAGTAGCATTTAGCAAACTGAATCACCTCTCTCAAATCAGTGTCCTTTTCTGGGTTAGTAGGTTACGAAGCAAGTGGACAGTTTGAGGAACTCAGCAAGACTCTTCACTCAGGGACAGCCCGTGAGCCGCGAGTCCTAAGACCTTCCCCAGGCAGGTCGTTTGGAAGCCTGCCACGTGTGACCTGTGGGTTGTCGGGCTGACCTGGCCAAACACTCCCTGTTGATCAAAGAAGCCCAGGCTCAAAAAGGTGAAGCGGCGTCCAGCCCGACCCGGTTCTGAGGGTCAAGTGGTCCCGATGCCCCCGAGGCCCCTCCACCTCCTCCGCAGGGGTGGGCGGCAGGGCGGTGGGGGTTCGGGGGCGCCCCCAGCTCAGCGCCCTCGTTGGTGCCACTCCTCCGGGGGCGGCGCCTCCTTCTCTCGCCCCAGCCCCCGAGCCTCCCCCCGGGGCGCAGCGGTCACAATGGCCGGTGGCGTCAACACTCGCCGCCCCGCCCGGCCC
>NW_012137759.1:0-3240 GCF_000956105.1 Propithecus coquereli | reverse complement strand
GGCTTATAACTCTGCTTAACTGTTTTGTGGTTTCAGCTAGCTGGTGCATATTCTACCTACTTGCTCTACTTAGCTGCTTTGCGGTTTTAAGCAGAACTGGCATGGAAATTCCCCAACAAAAGTAGTTCTCATTGAGAAAGATGTCGAAACTACTGTGCAGAAAAGCTCGATGCAGAGAATGAAAGTAATTCTCAGCCGTACCTCCCGAAGGTTCCCAGCCTGTGTTGTCACATCCATTTCAGGTTGTTCCCGTGCACAGGTTGCAAATGTATGTACACAAACACACAGCTATGCACATACACAAATACATGCTTCCAGAAATAGAATCTATGAGTACATACTCTTCTTTCTTTCTTTCCGAAAGGTAAGAACAAGCATATTTTGCGTGGTTGGAACAACACTGGAAATTGGCATTGCGGATCATCACGTCAGATGGCAGTAACCCCACTCATCCACACAGACACACAGACACACACACACACACTGACACACACACACACACGCACACTGACACAGATTATTGGACCTTTCGCATTGGGCCGGCTTAGTATTTTATCTCCTACAAAAATTACCATCTGAAAGTTAACGATATATTACATGTTTAGTCTAATTTTGCCTGTGTGAGGCGTAGGTCGAAGTGGACTCCCCACCTTGCAATATGAACTCTTTTCACATCTACTTTTTATTTACTATGTGCCAGGACCATTTTCTCATGCAGTAAATGGTCTTCTGCTACACGACTTTTAATGCCTGAACAATGTTCTATCATGTGACTTTCTCATAATTATGTAACCCATCCCCTCTCAGCAGACCTTCAATTCGCTCTGCTTTTTCACTATTTTACACCGTGACACATGCGGTGGACCCTCACGGAGAAGTTTGCCCCCTTTAGTGATCATTTATAGAGAAGCAGAATTAACATGGGTGATTTTAATCTCTAATATTTACTTATGGATTGGGTCCCCAAATGTTTCTAAAAGCTTACGTTGTTTTCAGCAGAAATATGCACGGCCCGAGAGTGCCCGACGCTCACTGTCCCCGCCCCTCTTCCCTTCTGTGGAAGTTGTCACCCCTACGAAGGGTTTGTGATGATGATGATTTGGCGTGTGAACGCTCGTCTTGGTGGGACTGTGGTATTTTCGTGGGCACCTGTCGGTGGCGTAGCCAAGGCTGAATGAGTCGGTGCCACCACGAGAGCTTTGACGAATACACACGATTTACTCTAAAAACTCTGCCGTGCCTGGGAGGGGGCCCTACGAGTAGCCTGAGGTTAAGGGCCGTGTCCTGCTGCCCCGTGGGACAGAGAGCGATGCAGTCGCTGGGCCAACAGCTACAGCCACTCTCACCGGTTCTTCCCTCCCTGGCCACCCTTACCACGTGCCGCCACTTGCCTGACCGCATTGTGGCTGCCTTGTGCGTGTGGGGGTGCACCCACCACCCCAAGACAGTGTGACACTATGAGCTGAAAGACTCGTGTCTGACCCTTTTCACTGTTGATCGCGGCCTAGGATGGAGATACTCTGACGAAACGCCAGATGCTAAGTCATAGGACTTTACGGGTTTCTTCATGAACCTCCACGCTCTTGACTGTGCACACGACCGTATCCACCTGGCCGGGTGACGTGTCCCCACGTCACATTATGCACTGGAAAGTTGTTTCATCCTTGAGGTGCTTCGTCATCACGTTTGATGTTATCAACGTGGGATTGTGGTTTGTGTTCTCAGCGTGTTTGCACATCCATGGTCTCATCTGGGAAAATGGACAAATAGCCACTGTGTGAGGTAGAGTAGATCCAGCACCTGCCATGTAGACTTATAGCAGAGCTTGGACTAAAGCTAAGTGTTCTTGAGACGATTCCAGAGTTTTCTCCACTCTCTTCCCAGGGAAGGACCCATTACTGCATTTGCACAACCTGCCAGTACTAAATGAGTGTCTTCTGTGTCATTCATAGAATTAAGCAATTGTAGGAATTATTTCTGATAGACGTGTAAGCTCTTATCTTTTTTATTTGAGATAGAGTCTTGCTCTGTCACCTGGGTAGAGAGCAGTGATGTCATTGTAGCTCACTGCAACCTCCAACTCCTGGGCTCAAGTGATCCTCTTGCCTCAGCTTCCTGAGTAGCTGGGACCACAGGTGTGCACCATGACACCTGGCTCAGTTTTCTATTAATAATTTTAGTAGAGTCGGGTCTCTCTTTTGCTCAGGCTGATCTCAAACTCCTGAGTTTCAAGCGATCCTGCTGCCTTGGGCTCCCAGAGTGCTAGGATTACAGGTGTGAGCCACTGTGCCTGGCCCCAAGCTCTGACCTTACAGAAAGAGAAGCCTGGAGAGTGGCAGGAGGGAAGGCGCCCCAGGGAAACCGAAAGCACAGGGACAGTGGGATGGGCTTGGGCTTCTCCATGGTCCGGGTGAGGGTTGGGAGCTGGACGCCTTGTAGGAGCAGCACGGGAGGGGGACCTCCTCCCCCTGCTCTGCCACCTCCTTCTAGGGCAGGTCGAGAACAGCTTTTCGAGTGGAGAACCCTCCGGATCCCAGGTGCCAGGGTCAGGAGAGCTGCGTGCCTCGGCCCTTAAAGTCCTGGGGGCCTTGTGCAGCCCGTCCTCCCCTGTCCCAGCAAGACAGTCCTTGGTATCCTCACACACTGGGCTTTAAGGATGTTTACAACAGCATGTTGTTTTGTTTTGGTTTATAATTACACAAACCTGAGAAGAATCTGAATGCCCACCAGTAGAGATAAGGCTGCATGATTTAGGGTGTATCATACTGTGATAAGGTCTACAGGTATCGGATCTGAAATGATGTATCTTAAAATTGGTCGGGATTGAATGAGATGATCTTTGTAAAACGTTTAGCCTGGTTCTTGGCAAATGACAAGAGCTCGATGAGCGGCACGGTTGTTACTCATGGTGCCTTCGAACTGTAGTCACCCACCCTGTCCAAATTTGAGACCCGTGAATGCCCACCAATCTGAACACCAGTGCAAATTGTTCCAAAAATTAAATTTAGTACAATACAGGTTTTTGCCAAGTCCAAAAATTCAGCGTTTGTTTTGCTAAGTTATTTAGCCTTATTCTGTGATACAGTCAAGAAGAGTAGAAGAACCCAACTTCTGCAAATTATTCTTTCACAGAATTTCTGTTTCCGTCAAAATATATTGGAGGGAAAATTGAAGAAGCTTCCCAAGAGACTATGATTTAGTGTAGAAATTTACTTAAAATTAATTAGAATACCATAATAT
>NW_012137758.1:2755-3919 GCF_000956105.1 Propithecus coquereli | reverse complement strand
AAAAAAAAAAAGGCAGGTGGAGAATCAACAGCAGATGCTGAAATTAATGGGTGAAAGTATGATGCAAAACAGGATATTTGCATAATCTCGAAGAATCTCCCCTCAAAGTCATTAACTACAGAGGGGAAAGGGTGATTTTAAAGCCGACGCTACTTTAACCAAATAATCAAAATTAACCCCACAGCAGTGAGTCATAGGAAAATCACGTGCGTCCTGATGTTAAGCACAAAGGAGGACACAGCAGCACATCTGTGATTTTCTTGCCCAAAATGCATAAGCCCAGTCTGATCATTAAGTGAGCATCAGAAAACCAAAATGAAAGACGTTCTACAGAGTAACAGGTGAGTATTCTTCGAATCGGTCCAAGTCATGAAAGACAAAGAAAGATGGAGGAATTGTCCCAGATCGGAGAAGGCTAAGAAGATCTGATGACCAAATGCAACGTGGGAGCCTGGACTGGATGCTGGAACCAGACAAGAGACACGATTGGGCCATATCTGCAGATCAGTTACCAGTACGGTATCAATACTAATTTCCTGGTCTTGAAAATTACACTATGGCTACGTAGAATGTTAACATTCTAGGAAGGCGGATGAAGGGTATGCAGGAATTCCCTTGTAATAGTTCTGCAACTTTTTCATAAGTCAAAATAAAGAGTTTTTAAAATATAGAATGTAGGTGGTGGAGGAGGAGGAGGAGGAAGAGATGGAAATAGTGATCAGAGAGGAAGATGAGAACGTCATTGGCGAAGCAAAGAGCCACATTAAGGAAAAAAATGGATATTCAGTAAAGTTAAATGCTGCTGAAAGTAAAAAAATTAAAAAGAGCTTAAATGAGTCTATTGGCTTCTCTCTTTAGGTAAACTTTTTATTGAAGTTTAATATAAAAACAGAAAAGTCACAAGCAATAAACAGCTTCGTGAATTTCTATAAAGTACACACCTTTGTATAAAACTGAGTGTATAAAAACACTCAGTTCAAGATATAGAACTTTAAAACACCGGTAAGCCACCAATACACTATCTCCAAAGTAACATCCTCCTTTCCTACAAAAGTAACTGCTATTCCAACTTCTATCATCACAGATTAGCTTTGCCTCTTTTTTTGTGAAATTTTATATAAATGAAATATTACGATGAGTCTGGTTTTTCTCACTCAATACTAT
>NW_012137758.1:0-590 GCF_000956105.1 Propithecus coquereli | reverse complement strand
TTTTAGTAGAGACGGGGGTCTCGCTCTTGCTCAGGCTGGTCTCGAACTCCTGACCTTCAGCGATCCACCCTCCTCGGCCTCCCACAGTGCTAGGATTACAGGTGTGAGCCACCGTGCCCGGCCAGCACATGTTTATTGTCTTACAGTTCTGCAGGTCAGAAATCCAAAACGAATCTCCCTGGGCTGAAACCACGGTGTTGGGAGAGCTGCATTCCCTCTTGAGTATCTAAGGGAGCCTCCTTCCCTCGTCCACCTTCCAAATTTACCTGAATTGCATGGCTTGTGGCCCCTTTCGCCATCTTCCAAGCCAGCGAAATTAAGCACACCAAGTTCTCTCTGCTTCTTTCCATTCCTTCTTTCACTTAAAAAGGCCCTTGTTAATAGATTGGGCCCACCTGAACCATCCTGGATCCTCTCCCTATTTCAACGTCAGCTGGAATTAGCAACCTTAATTCCACCTGAAACCTTTATTCTCCTCTTTTAGGTAACCTAACACATAGGTTCTGGGGATTAAGATGGGAACACCCTTTGGGGGACTATTTCTGTGTTTACCACACTGGGTATCATTAACTAGCTCATTTAATCCTCAT
>NW_012137757.1:7469-7955 GCF_000956105.1 Propithecus coquereli | reverse complement strand
TGGGGAAGATCCTGAGGGTGGGAGTAGAGCAGAGGCATCCACCTGTGTTGGGCTGGGGGAAGGAGTTACCTATGTAGGCCCTGGACATCCCAGGTGGGGGCTCCAGGGCAGTAAGAGAGTCCTTAATTCCAGAGGAGGCATTGGGTAAAGAGACCAAGGGGTCAGTTAAAGCACTGGAAGGTTCTCAAGAATATGTCTCTCTTTCTTCCCTGTTTGGCTGAGGATGAACCTTTTCCTTTATTAAGACCTCTTGGCCTTAGCTTAGACTCTTAAAGAAGCTGCTTCTCTCTGAGGAACAAACCCAGTGGCTTAGATGTGCCACCAGAAAGTGAGAGGGGCTTGACTCTTGAGAGAAGAGAACTGAACTTGGTAATATTTGTGTCCATATGGCTTTTGCTTGAGGGCACTCTGCTTATTGGAGCATGGAATAACTAGAAGTTAAGGAGAAAGCTGGGTTATAACTGGTGAAGAGTTGGAAGACAACAG
>NW_012137757.1:0-4234 GCF_000956105.1 Propithecus coquereli | reverse complement strand
ATCAACCATCTTGATCTGATTTTTGTAGGACAGTCCACCCCAAAGAAGACACTTATTTTTAATAAGCATACATGGAATGTTTGCCAAGAGAGATCATCCTTTCCCATAAATTCAAAATTCAAAGGATTGAAATCTTACAGAGTTTATTCTCTGATCACAATGGAATTAAATTAGAAATTGGTATCAATACGATATAAACAAAATCCTAAATAAATGGAAATTAAACCATGATGTGCCTACACTCGCTATAGGGTCTCTGGGAAGGCCCCATTTTGGTGCTCGAAGCAGGACTCAGGGTGGGATATAGTCAGCCCATCACAGTGAGAGGATCGGGCAACTGCCATTCACCATGTCCTCACTGCATGCATGGTGCTATGTTAAAAAGTACCTTAGACATGTTAACACATGTAATCCTTGTACTGCTGTCCCTGTTTTGGAGGTGGGAATGCTGATGCTCAGAAAGCCTGAGTGACTTGCCCACAATTGTACAGCTGGTGAATGGGAGAGCTGAGGTTGAGGCCATGTCTGTGTGATTCCAGAGACAGACTTCTCTGGATCACATTAAAATAAAGCTGGTTAATCATATTTGCATAGTTGCATTTTCTTTCTTGATGCAGTTTTGGAACTCTACCATGCTCTTTTCTGGTGAAAATTTGTCCGTTGTCTAACCCTATTTGTACTTTTTCTGTTTCGTATAATTTTCTTCTTTCTATTAAATTAAGTATGCATGAAAGTCCTCCTTTTATATCTCAGCTGAAGACGTCCCCTGACCTCGTTAGATCTAGGTGAGATAACTTCTGACAGACGTGGGTCTGCCCCTGTTTGTGCCTCACTCTGCTTCCCAGAATATCACTGACTTTCTTCCTGGCTTCATCTCATCTCCCCACCTTGTTCCTCAAGGATTTGAGTGCCCAGTGCTTGCCAGGTACTTTGCTGGGCCAGAACTCCCCCTCCCCACCTTTCCCCTCACAAAACGGAGGCACAGCTCACGGTCTCCTTAAAATAAAGTCTGAGCCAGTCACAGTGGTACGTGCCTGTGGTCCCAGCTACTTGGAAGGCTGAGGCAGGAGGATCTCTTGTGCTCAGGAATTCAAGGATAGCCTGGGCAACATAGCAAGATCCCATCTCTAAAAATAAATAATGTTTGATATTTGTCATTATTCACACCTAATGGGTGCAGTGTACACTATCTGGGGGATGGACATGCTTGAAGCTTAGACTCGGGCTGGGCAAAAGCAATATATGTAACCTAAACATTTATACTCCTGTAATATGCTGAAATAAAAAACTTTAAAAAACAATTCATGCTTGCTAGAGAAAGGAATGGAGAAAGAAATGTCTTTCATCACCAAGTGGTAACTACTCTTAAGAATATTTTTTTGTGTTTGCTTCCACTGGTTTTCTTTTCTTTTTCTTTTTCTTTTTCTTTTTTTTTTGAGGAGCGAGGGAAGGAGAGGGGAAGGGAAGGGAGCACTTCCACTGGTTTTCTCTTGTGCACACTTGAAAGAATCCTGATTTTTTTTTCACTTATTTTGTGAAACTTTCCCCTTATTAGTTCATACTCTTTGGACTATCCTTTTTAATGTATGCATGATACACTGTTGAGTGAATGGATCATGTTTTAGTCATTATATAAAGAAGACATGTTCTGAGGATCAGTCTCAAAGGAATGAGTAGAAACATACATGTGTTTATACACATGTGTATATTTGTATTCATGCATATGTATATGTACACATCTGTGTGTGTATACTTCCCCCTTTAATCTATGCTTATCTTGAATGAACTTCGAAACAAAATATATAAACGTATGTACGCATGTACATGCAAGCATGTGTACATATATGTATATTATATACGTGTGCACACACATATATTCTTGTCTTTTGTCTTTTCTTGAGGTTTACTCAAGCTAAAATTCTTTAAGCAAAGTGCATTAAGATTCATTAGGGTGTTAGCTGTGCCTCTTGCCGTTTCGCAGGAGGGCTTGGGTCCCTGATCTCAGGAAGCCTGCTGTGGAGATCTCTGCTCCTCAGTATATGTGCTGCTTCAAAACCCCAGTCTCCAATTCCCCCCCCTGTGTGAGCCTGTGTCAAGAATCTGCATGGTGTTGAATGCAACTTTTAACCTGTCTCCCTGGGATGCTGAATCGTACTGGTCAGGACGCCTCCTCCAGCCCTTCCAGAGGAGAGCCCTCAATTGCGATTTATCCGTGCTTGCCACAGATGAGTGCAGTTTACTTATGAGGCCTGCATTAGTGCCAGGCCAGTGGGAAAGCCTTTCCATCCGCCGATTCACTGGGCAGCACTTGTCAAACAGGAATGTTCTAGGCAGAGCCAGGAGCACAGTTTCACAGCCTGGATGCTCCTTTAGTTCATGCTCAGTCAGCCATGCCCCACTTTGTAGTTGACCATCCCGGCTTCTCTCTTACTTGGACACCCTTCTTGCTGTTTGCTTATAAGTCTCATAACTAGAAATTGTGTCCTTTGACTCAGCATAGGTTGTGAGTTTGCAAGACGGCTCCACCTGCATACCTTGTGATATTTGAGAAAGGCCTGCGTATTGCCTTTCTCTGCTTTAGTCTCCTCAACTTCTGTCTTAGTCTGTTTAGGCTGCTATAACAATGGTGCCATTAACTGGGTGGCTGATAAACAACAGAAATTTATTTCTCACAGTTCTGGAAGCTGGAAAGCCCAAAGTCCAGGCGCTGGCAGATTCATCATCTGGTGAGGGCCTGCTCCCTCTGAGACAGCTGTTTTCTCACTGTGTCCTCACGCAGCAGAAGGAGCCTCTGTTATAAAGACATTAATCCCATTCATGAGGACTCTGTAATCACATGGAGTCCCTACCTCCACATTCCCTCACGTTGGAGATTAGATTTCAACATATAATTTTGAGGGGGGCGGGAAACAAACATTCAGACTATAGCAACTTCTTAACATAAATAATAATGCAACTCTCCTTACTGAGTTGTTCAAAAGATTCAGCAAGGTTGTAATATGTGAGGGAAAGCTCTTTGTAAAATGAAGTGCGTTTATTGTTTTATGTATGATGTAACTCTGCTGATGCTTGATTTATATAAATCAGAGACCACACCCAGTAATGTGTATTTTTTTCTGGTAAGACATTATCTAAGCACGCTTGGAGAGATGAGTGTGAAATGAGTGTACCCTTAACTTCTCATGCTAGCGTTGTAAACGGTGTCTGTAGTTGGCCTTTAGTGGGGGCAAAAATCATGTAGCTACTTCACCAAGCACTGGGTCCTTTAATTCTTAGCCTCTGATAAAGTTGTACAATTGTCAGAAATGATGGAGTCATTTTTTTTAAATGAACTATGTCAAGAATGGTTCATTGGCTGGCCTCGTGAGATGCTTGGATCCAGCAGATTTGATGAAATGTAGACCTGCCCATCTCTGTTTCAGGGGATGCTAGCTCTGCGCCGCTGGTAGTGGGGCTCCGTGGAGGAAGGGCAGTGAGGAGGGCAAATACAACGTAAGCTTTCGTGGAGGCAGTGACATTTAGGGCAACCAGTGACAACTGAGTAGGATGTGAAGAACATTTAATTTATGACTGCAAGGGACATAGATGCTTATCATAGAAAAGCATGGAGAACAGTATAGAAAAGCATGGAGAACAAAATATGACAGCTGTATTGAAACCATGCAGGTGAATGTTTGTTGCATATGTACGTTTTTATTCAGACTATTTACTGAGTGCCTCCTGTGGGCCAAGTGCTGGGTGACACCAGTGACCAAGACAGGATTCCTGCCCTCCTGCATCTTATGTCCCAGTGGGAGCAGAGGAAGCCAGGCAATAAATAGTTATAAGTTCTACAGAGGAAAAACAAAGGGAGAAAGGCAGTGCCAGAAGCGGTGGCTTGTGGAGACTGAAAGAGGAGGTTTTCTTTCTTTTTCTTTCTAAATCGTTAGTAATAGAAGGATTCATTTATAAAGGGGAATTGAGCAGAGAGTTCAAGAAAGAGGGAGGAGGCTACATGGATATCTGGAGCAAGAGCATTTCAGGTATGAAAATAGCAAGTGCAAAGATCCTGAGGCAGGAGTTGACTGGAGGGGAGACATGGAAATTAGGAGAAGCAATAGGGCCAAAATCCTACCCCTGGAAACTTTTTCTTGCTTTGTGTGATGCTGTCTTCATTTATTTGTAGAACTCTGCATATGAATGCCAGTTGACATGTGGAAAATAATGAAAAATGTCAGGAGTTTAGGATAAGGGA
>NW_012137756.1:7900-8576 GCF_000956105.1 Propithecus coquereli | reverse complement strand
TTTCTCTGGAGATAGATACACATATAGATAATATTGTTTTGTGACTTTTAGAAAATATGAGTGGTATAATACTGTGTGTATTGTGCAACTTGCTTCTAATAACATGTTTTGGAGATTTTTTCTGTGTCAGTAAATAAAGAGGCTCTTCTGTAGAGGTTAAGAGCATTAGCTTTGGAGCCAGAAGACCCAGGTGTAGATCCCTGCTCTGCCACCTGTTAACTGTTCAACATTAACATGTTACCTACCTCCTCTTTGCCTCAGTTTCCTTGTCTATAAAGTGGGATAATCCTGGCTTACAGGAAACAATAATATTACCTTTAGTTATAATAATAATTATCATGTACTTCTTTTCATTTAACTGCTACATGGTATTCCGTAGAATGGATGTACTATATTTATTCCAACCAAGAGTATACAAGAGTATGTTTCTTGTTACATAAAACTCTTCACTAGCACTTGATCCTCTCAAACTTTTTTAATTTTGCCATTCTCACAGTATTTAATTTTAATTTTTCCTGCTTACTAATAAGATTTATAATTGGTCATTTGTATTTATTTTCTATATCATTTGCCTGCTGATTTTTTTCTTCATTTTTTCCCTACTGCATTGAATGTTTGTTTTTTCTTATCAATTTATCCTATTTTTACATATATTCTAGATATTAATCGGGGCAGT
>NW_012137756.1:0-1510 GCF_000956105.1 Propithecus coquereli | reverse complement strand
TATGATTAACTGTGTTTCACAGATGGATGTTCCTGTGCCACAGGTTTCATTTAAGACAGATTTCTACCAGTAGATATCATATTGCTTATTATAGACTCCCTTAAAAGAATAAGCAGCTAACTAGTCACTACCATATGTAGGTAATTACATTGTTTATACTTGGCTTGGTGAGATTTTCTAATTTAAAGTTGAAAATATAACACTAACAGGCTGGAAAAGGTTAGAATAGTATTTGTATGTGTATTTATGTGGCATTAATTATGACAGGTGATTTGAAAAGACTGTCATTTTAGCAGATAGCAAAGATTGCTTTGAAATATTATTTCTTGCCTTAAAACAAAGCAGCTATGAGAGCAGTCTTCAGGGAATCCAAATGATTTATTGGAGCATGACATGAAAAGATGGCCTTTTCTGCAAGTCTGAAGTTCTGTCTAGAACACAAGACACTGAAAAATTGGCAAAAAAAATTGTACCTTTTGGGCATATTCGTGTTTCTCTTAAACGGTTGGTGGTATCTCATCTCATGACTAACTTCCTTAGGCCTATTCCTGTAGTTTTGTATGCTTATAAATCATTTGATGAAATGATTGATTTCAAAGGTATTCAATTCAAAAATGGAAAATAGCATGGATGTTAGAGTAATGGGATTTGAGGACAAAAGTATTCATTCTAGTCCAGTTTTTCTAACTCGCTGAACTTCGGTGAGTTGTATTCATTTCTCTATAGATTTCCTAATGCTTTAAAAAAAGTTTGTGATTTTTAAAAAATATGAAGTACTTATTATATGGTAATCTTGCTAAGTTCTCACTGCTAATTACTCTGAAAATAATTTTCATGCCAAATATTGAGGTAGAAAATTTGGAGCAGGAGCAGAGATTCTTGTTTTCATGTAAATAGCTAGAATGATGTCTGGAATCCAGTAATTCTTTTGTGTTGATAAGCTTGAAAAGAATTCGTAAATGGTTACATCCTTAGGGAAATAAACTGCCCCATCCGTTATAAAAACTAGCTCAGATTTTGATCATTACTGTTAAAGGTTTTAGACATATTAAGTAGATAAAAAGAGAAAAAACATCTGTCAAATGCCATTTTCATCACAAAGGAGCTGAATCTTTAAAATTGGCCCTGAAGCCGGAAGCTAGCACTATAAAGCATTAGTCCATTACCAAAACCAAATGCAGACAGAGATAAAGATTAGAGCTTCACACAGTTGAGTACTCACTCAGCACCAACTGGCACAAACCATAAAGCATCAGTCTTTTTTGATCTCACATCTAAAATAATGGTTGCTCTTTCATAAATGACAAATTAGATTACAAATGTATATTGGTACAAATGATTAGTAATCATTGCTCAGTGGCAAGCTTTGCAGTTCACTTTAATGCCAAATTTGTTTGATTGCACTATGAGAACCTTTTTCCTTAATGTTCTAAGGATTTGTTGTTTATCTCCTGTGCCTTTAAAAATTATTTTGCCTCCAAAATAATTACTTAATTATACTTTAAATAAT
>NW_012137755.1:2614-3020 GCF_000956105.1 Propithecus coquereli | reverse complement strand
ATATGAAGCAAAAATATTACCCCAAAGGTCAGTCTCAGCACTTTGTTGCATCTCCAAAAACTCCTATCAAAACAAATCAATACGTTTAATAAGCAATATTTCCCTCGAGTCCCACCACACAGTCAAATCTGAAAATATTGTCAAGTGCTATAGCATTTACTGAAATTCTCATGAGGCGACAGAAGAGCACATGCAAAACTTCTTAAAGTACTGTCTAATCATCTTTCTTCTCTCTCTCTTGTCTCTCCTATCCCCTCTTTCTTTCTCCACAGGCTATTATCACTCCCCCTTCCCAAGGTAGTATCCTTCTGTTGCCTTGAGAATTGTGGTCCTTCCCCTTAGCTGAAGTGCTTCACTCCGCAAAACAAGAAACAGCAGCATAGAACTTTTCTAGCATGTTCCTGGG
>NW_012137755.1:0-634 GCF_000956105.1 Propithecus coquereli | reverse complement strand
CAATATTCGTGACCAAAAATGAAGACCAGAGAAGTACAATTACAGAGCTTCAGCGAGCTGTGGACAATATCAAGCAGTATCACATATGTATAATTGTAGTACTAGAAGGAGAAGAGAAAAGGGGAATATGAAGAACATTTTAAGTAAAAATGGCCTAAACTTTCTCAATTTGGTGTAAAATATAAACTCACAGATCCAATAAACTTACAACTCCCCAGCAGAAAAAATAAAAAGAAAACCACATCAAGCCATATTATATTAATAATCAAATTGATAAAAACTAGTCATAAAGAGAAAGATCTTAAAAGCCTACAGAAAAAATTTGATAATTACTTTAAATGTAATGGTCTGAACACTATAATTAGAGGAAAGAGATTATCAAATTGGATAAAAAAGCAAAACCCAACTTATATGCTGTCCACAATAAACTCACTTTAAATAAAAAGATAGGAATATGTATCATTTAAAGAAATGGATAAAGATATACTATGCAAAAATTTTAGTATTTAGTGCTTTAAAGATATTGCTCCATTGTATTCTAGCTTATATAGATTTTTGTTGAGAAGACTTTGTCATCTTTATCTTTGTCTCTCTGTATGTATTTTGCCCTGCCAAATCTTTCTTATTTTTTTTT
>NW_012137754.1:4706-9761 GCF_000956105.1 Propithecus coquereli | reverse complement strand
TCCTAAATAGATATACACTAAAGTCTATAATTAGAATATAATGAAATTCTAATTATAATCTCAATAGAAATTTTGTGGACATTGATAAAATCATTCTCAAATATATAGAGAAGGACAAAAGACAAGGAAAGGTTATACTTTTTTGAAGACAAATAACTTGAAGGGTAGAAATCAAGCAATCATAAAGCTGTTAAATTTTCATGTCCCAGAGCTTTCTCTCCAAGGTACACAAACCAAAGAAGCTCTTACAAAGGAGAACATGGAGATATGTTAAAAAATATGTGTAATCATGTTGTTGATAATAACAAAATACAAGAAATATTCCAAATGTCCTCTCTCAGAAGAATGGATAATAATAACTGATATATACATAACATGAAATAATCACAATGAAAATTACTTATAATTGCATGCATTACATGAATGCATCCTGAAAATATAAAAGTGAATTTTAAAAAGCAACTCACTTGCAGAATAATACATCAGTTTTTGGAATGTATACATGTGTATGCACATTTTAGCAACTCATACATATCTGTTAAAATGTACATAGGAGCAAGGGAGTGATACACACACGTTCAGGATAGTGACTTTCTGGGTAAGAGTAAAGGAGATGTGATCAAGAGGAGATATTTAGAGACCTTTAATGGCATTGGTCATTCTCCATTACTTATTTTGGTGGTGGATTTATGAACATTTATTTTATTTTTATACTTCATAGAAGTAAATGCAACTTTTATGTATATACATATATTTACATTATATATATGTTTGTATATATACACATAGATTAATATATACGCAAAATTCTTCCTATGTAACAGAGCTGTAGCTGCAAATGTAAAAAGGTAGTTTATCTACAAACAAATAAGTACTGGACAAATAGTAATCATGGCAATTTGCCTATGTCATAAAGCAATGGAAAAATATCTCAAAATAACTCACATCTAGAATTGTGTAACCAGTTAAATAACTATTCATGAAGAAAATAAAATTTTAGGTATATGAAAATAATTTGACTTGGTGAGATAAATGTGTATACGTGTTTCTCTGTGTACAGACATATATTTAGCAATACTTGAGAAAATACACAGGTTTGAATTAACTCATTTATAATCCAAAACAAATAAGATATGTGGTCAACTCAAAAAGGTAAAAGAAAAAGAATAAACCTAAATAAAACAGAAGAAAGAAAATATATAAAATTCATGAGATAAAGAACCAAAGCAATAATTATCAAACTAAAAGCTAGTAGAATTTTTTAAGCCTAATAACAGATAAAATTTCATCAAGGCTGATGAGAGAAACACGGAGAGAAAAAGAGAGAGAGAGACACACAGAGAGAAGACAACCAACACAGAATCGAGACTCTTCTATAGCCCAGTCTGGGAAGTGCTGTTCCATTGCCACTGCGTGTTCATTAGCTAGGTGTGAGTCTACAGACGTGTTCACATGCAACACGAGGGTATGGATACCACCAGGCAGGGATGCGACAGGCTGCATACCACAATCAGAAACTACATTTTGTGAGACTGTTGTTAGGTTGACTTCAAAATTATATTATTCGGTACAAGGAAAGAAAGTGATAGGCCAATTTCAAACGTAAGTGAAAACCTTAACTACATCATGGGTCGTATTAAAGGCCTGAATCAACAGATCTTTTACAAATGGAGGAGGGACACGGCCTGAAGAGAGAAGAGAAGAGAAGGCAGGAGAGGGAGGGAGAACCTCTTAGAGAAAATGAGGCCATCGGCCCACATTCCAGAACACATAGACAGGCAACTAAACCCACCCTATGACTATGAAGCCCTCTCTCAGGTGGTCTCTCTCCTCGGACAAACCCGGTAACCGCGTGGAGAGCTGTCTCGATGGTGACCCCTGGACTTGTGTTGTGGGTTCTCGCTCTCAGAACGCTGCGACTGGCAAACGACAGATGAGCTTAAAATCCAACTCTGCTAATGTGCCTGGGCTTTATTTCAGACTTGCCTTTTCAGGTGATTTGAAGAGTTCAATTAAACAACTGAGTCTCAGATTTTTCATATCTAATAGGTAGTTCTACTAAATAATTATAAACTTGATGATTTTATGTGGTATTTGCTGAGTTTCTGGGTTAAAAATTGAGGTAGCAAAATTAACGCTGAAGACCAAAATTTACAGTCATTCCAGCAGTGCTACTATAATACTTACAGCCTTACACATTTCTTTCTTCTTCTTAGTATATTGTTTAGTTCATTATATTGTCTAAATGACATTTCTTAAATGACATAATATGTACTTATTGATTGTCTTTTTATTGTCAGAAATGCTCACCTTTCTTTATGTCAAAAAAGAAAAGAAAAGAAATCAAACATTGCATTAATCTTGAACTTCACCTAATCAAAATCCTGCTTTGCTCTGTTTTCCTACAAGATGGCTGAATGAATAATCTGTGTCATCTGCACTTCCTTCCTTCCTTCCTCTCTGCCCCTGCTGAATCCTCTGAAAAGGGTTAAATTGATAGCTGATATATTTTCTACTCAGACTCAGTGGGGTTCTCCTAGGCCTGGTTATACTTGTCTTTCTGAAAGACTTTGCATTGGTAACTTTTCATACTTCTTAAAATCTTTTCCTTGCTTTTAGTAAATGATTTAAAACTATCCTGATCTATCCTAATCCAGTCTTTAGCATAACCCAGGAGGATCCACACAAACCCACCTTCCTTTCTCCACTTGTCTCTCTACTCCTTCACTTAGTCACTTTCAAGCTTGTAATTACTACTCTATGTTGTCTTCTTAATGATGCATTTAGCCATTATCTCTTTCTCCAAGTCCCTTGAATTTTTTTCCCCATCTCTCTACTTCATCTTTCTTTTGCAAATGGTGATATGAGAGCATCAGTGGGCAGCATACAGCACTCTCCTGGAGCAAGGATCTTAAAAGGAAACACAGAGAGTATCTATTGGCAGAGGTAAATTTATTTCCAAACTCTTGGGACCTTAAGAGTGTATTTTTCAAATTTAGTAAATAAATTTGAAGTATGTAAATGTGTATATATGCTGAGAACAATTTTGCCAAAAAAGGTAATGCAGGTGTCTCCCCCAACCCTGACAAACCTCTTTGTTAGAGTCACAAATATGCTTTAATAACTTTATACAACTGCCATCTGCTTATGGCAGAGAAGAGGAGAGGAAATACTTCATATGCCTCTGTGAAGGGAAAAGGTATTTGACTTTAGGGTGAAATACTATGGAGTGGGATAAAGGGGTGAAGTAAATCAATATTCAGAAGCAGGTTGAACAACATTTTGAAATAAGTTAAAGGAATAATGTCATTGCAGTACTTGGATTTGGATTAGGGCCAAAGATGCGATCACCATGGTTGCAAAGCGAAGGGAATTACGAGGGTTTAGGGACACCCGGGTGTAACCAGGAAAAGGGGTTTGAAAAGGAATAGGCAAAGGCACACATCTATCCTTCCACTCAGCATACTGGGACTGCTTCTCATTCTTTGCTACTGATACGAAAGGCCCGTAATAAATACAGCAGCTACATCCTGGCACGTAAGGACATGACTGTAGGTGAGAAGGTTACTCAGTAAATGGCATTAAAATTAAGAGCAGAAATCAAGGAAACATTCAATAGAAATGAAACTACTTCTAAAATATGATAATAGTGTTTAAAAAGGAAAGCATTCATTACAATATTTGATGGGGAAACAATTATTAACTTGTTTATATATTCACATAAATGGTCTGCTTATAAATAAGTAGAAAGATCACAAAGTTCATTGGAGAATCACACGCATCATTACACTAGGCAAAATTCTGAAATGGCAGTTCCTACAGCCTAAGAAGTAGCATGTTGTCTAAGCCTTGGTAATTTCTAGATTCATTCTTCTTCATTAACAATGCAAATGAAAAACTTACCTGCAATCAGTTTGACATTTTCGACTTCATATTGATTTCACTGTCCAAAAAAGTGAATTTTTACCCTAACTGCAGCTCTACACTAGATTACAAACTAGCAAGATGCTCTAAGAAAATAAATGCTCATTTTACAAGATATATTAAGAGTCAAATAAGAACAAAAAATGTGGAAAATGATGGATGATTTAATACAAAGACAATACTGAAATTCATATTTTTTCAATTTGACGTAAGATGCATTTAAGTATCTAATATCCAGAAATCAAAGGCCATGTGACTATTTCCCTGAAAATTTTCATTGCTAAGTTAAGGGCATATATAGATTCATTAAATCAAAATATTAGAGTATTTCATTTAAATTTATCCTCTCTATGAATGATTTCTTGAATCTCAAGATGGAACTTCATCTTTCAAGGCAATTATTGTCTTATTCAAAACTATAAACAATAATAGGATATCTCTATTGCATCATTCATAGAGCAGATAAAATTGGTGGATTTCAAAGCCTCTCTCAACATATTTTCATCTTTAAGAAAGTCAATAATAATGATGACAAATACTTTTAGTTATTTTTGCTGCCTTTATCTGCACTGAAATCACATTAAAATTCATACATACTTCAGAGTCACTAAACATCTAAAACACGTCTAGATAAAAGACACATGAGGATTAATATTTGTGGCCCAGCAAGCGAAATGCAAGGAATGACATTGAAAGCACCACATTATATTCAACACATTTCTGGAAAATGATTTAATAAATATGGCTACTGGGAGAAATGCATTATGATTGCTTTATAGTGATAAAAATTATTCAACTCATTTCCCTTAAAATAGAGGAGAAAATGACATAAATTAGAACTGCTCAAAATGGAGTGTACTATAGTGTGCTGCCATGTAGAGCCAGTTGTGAGACAGTGTGACCCTTATTGACCAATCAGGATCAAGAATTTCTATGTTGACATGTCGTTATCCATTTCTCAATATTCAAGATAAAAAGTAGGAACATGGTGGATGTTGTAAATTAATGTCTTAGGCCATTATTTTCCACACACATGGGCTTGCATCCAGGGTCACTAAAAGCACTTGAAAGCAGTACTAAATTTACACAGCGTTGCAGAATTTTAAGGGATATACAACCCAGGGATTTTTT
>NW_012137754.1:0-2876 GCF_000956105.1 Propithecus coquereli | reverse complement strand
TGACACCTATGCTGAAAAGAGTCATAAAAATAAAATTCAATACTAAAGCTCGTAGCAGTTAAACAGAGTAATTAGAATTCCAAGAAGCATCAACAGAAAGGAAAGCATTAGTTAGCTATTCTGTTTGGAAATTATGGAAAAGACTAGTCACTAGCAATAAAGCAGGCAAACTGCCCATTGGGTATACTGATCTAAGACAAGAGTTTTGTACAAAATTTAATCCTCAAGTTTGTTAAATTCTAATCATAGGTATAGTACATTTTGGATCATGATGACATTTTAATGCCAACAGAGCTTTCAGTTTCTTACAGACGTGTAGATGGTGTTGTGTTTAGTATTTTAAAGGACATTTATATTTTCACAAACAAAGGATGGTTTTTCCAGCAGCAATCTATAGACAATAGTTGGATGTGTCAATCACGAGGTTCTTCACACATACCTTGTGTCAAAATTAAGAAAATAATGTTTTAATGTGTTGCCTAGTTCTGCAATAACAGCATGGTTCCAGACAGGATAACACTGGGAATGGTACACACATTGCCATTGTGACATAATTTGTGTATATCTATTGCCAGTTGGTGAACATGAGAAACCAGTGGGAGACCATTTGCATGATTAAGTGTTTTGGAAAGATCTTTTCCAAACCTTTGTTTTAGCCCACACCATGAGGAGAAATAGCATCTAGATCTACCATGGTGGACCCCATGTTGGGCCTTTGTGTGGGTCTTGTGAACAGTCCAGGGCTTTTCCATGGAAAACCCAGTCACTGATGGTGACCCCAGGTGCAGAGACGCCCCCATGGTGCTGTACATGGAAGACAATCAGATAGATCTGTAATATGTTTCCAAATATTGTCGTTTAAAACCTTCACAGACATTCATTGTGAAAGCCATATATTGGAGTACTTACTGGCTTTTTAATTTTGTTTCTCAATTTTTTAATACTTTCCGGTAAAAGTACCTTTACTGCCGCAAGAAGACTCACGGTCTCCACTAAATAACAGCCTCTTTCTATGCCGTCGCCATGAATAGATGGTGTGTGCCCAGGATTTTCCACCAATTTCACAGAATTCCACAGTCATTAAATTGACCACGTGCATCTACACGTAAAAGTGACAGGACATCAGTCTTTTTCTTGTTTGATTCCTAAAGTTTCCTTTACTTTTCTGTTAGCATATATTAATAGTTTTCATTAAACCATTTATGCTAGACTGAAATCAGCTGCTCAAACATTGATCCTGCACCTTTGTACTCACCAACCGTATTGTGCACGGTGTGTCTTCCCCCCCTGCCGGAGTCTCCTTCCCCCAGCACAGACCCACAACTCCTGCCCAGCGCGGGTGCTGCTCCTCTCCACACGTCACCACAGAGATCTCTGTGCTCTTTTGAAATAGCCTCTCTGCTACTCAATTAAGCGGTATGAAGACTTGTGCAGAATTATTATTTTAAAGTATTTAAAGTCTTTTCTTTAAGAAATAAGGCTATATTCATAAGGTAAGCATATCATGATATAGAGCAACTGATGCATCATTCTAGAGGAGCATTATTTCATTGTTTATGTTTTCAGATTATTTCATAAACTAGACAGTATCTAGTTATCTAGTATCTCTGTATCTAGTATCTAGTGTCTCTGGGACTTAGGCATTATGAGATATATCTCCCTGCATTTATCTTTATTTTTAGTACCCAGATTGAACAATTGGTAAAGTGCGTCTTAAGATTCGTGGTTCGAGGTGAGTGTGCAGTCGTTTAATAACCATGTGAGCAGGAGGGGCGCGCACATGTGTGTTTACTCTCCTGTCAGTGCATGGGCGGTGGCTCTGCAGGCCCAGAAGTCAACTCTTCTTTTTCAGGTCCAGGAACCATCTCTTCATACTCCCTGTTTAAAATGTGCCATTCCCAGCTAGTTTCCTGTCTCCATTATGAGAGAAAGGTAGCAATTTTGTAATTACTCACGAGGCCACGGTTCTGTATTGTGTTGAAACAAAATAGATGTCTTTGCTCTCCCTGATACCGTGTATTTACTGCTGGTTTTGCAATTAGTCACGAGACCGCCATCGTCAGTGGTGCTGCAGTAAGCACTGGATGTGCATGACTGTCCCCAAGGTGATTACTTGCTTCACTGTGATGATCACCAGCGCAAGTCTCACCCAGTGTTTGAAGAAAACTTTGAACAACTGTTTATTTTCTTGTTAAGTTTATCATTCAGCAATGAATAGTATAAATGTAGAATAACACAATAACTAAGTTATTTCCTGGTGTCTGTCTTTAAGGCAGAATGAAAGCATCAGTAGAACGTGATTTCCTTCAATGCTGCCTTCTACACACCGTCCTTAGGAGAGGATGGGGGAGGGTCTGCTAGTGGACAGGGCAGGGCAGTTCCATTAGTGCTCAGGATGTCAGTCTCTTGTTTGTCACACATTTGCACTAAACTTGGAAAGCTTGATGTCACTATAGTCATTGGATGCAAAAGAGGATATTAACAGGAAGGGCCTCTTGGCCTCTGTGGGACAACAGTCTTGAAAGCCCTTGGAGAAGACAGCTGTGGGCACCCTGAAGGCTGCCTGAGGTGTGGTGTGGAGTCTATGGAGGGGCCGAGTGGCCCCAGGGCCCGCAGTGTGAGCACACAGAAAATACCTGTCACCACCTCTGCCCACCTTGAGTGCAAAGGCCAGAAGTGGGTGTGTGGCTGGAACACCTGTGTGGCTCAAGCACAAGCATCAGAGTGGGGCATCTGCTGTCCAGAATCCTGTGTCATCGTATGCGCCTCTTGCAGGAAGATGTCCAGCATTGTTCTTGAGACCCACTCTCAGGAGAGCTTGCAGAGGCATTATCTCGTTAGAATAACCCACGTGCAAGTTCTGGAGTGCTTGGGGC
>NW_012137753.1:1928-2402 GCF_000956105.1 Propithecus coquereli | reverse complement strand
TGATATTTCTATTTACTAAATTTTGGTTTCAAAAAGCCAAATTATGAAAACATACAACACCAGTTCCTGTAAACATCATATCTAAATTTGTTTCGAAAGTCTAATGTTTCTTCCAGTGCATATAGAATAACAAAAGCAGACTTCATTGGGGGATAATATGTTTTGAAAAGAGAAACTCCTTTGTAAATGAAATAGGTGATATCCATATTTTGATCATTTTTAATATATTTATTGCGTTTTTTTGTCTTGAAAGGAATTGATGGATTTTGGGAAAAACCATTTACTCTTTTTATGCCTTAGTTTCTAACTCTGCAAAATTACAAACATGTAAATAATAAGTATTAAAATAATGGAAGTTGCCACTTGTTATACATTTTTTTAATAAAATATCTCATTTAATCTTTTCTGCAACTGTAAAATAGGCCTTATGACCTTTGTCTTAAAGATTAAGTAGCATGACTAGAACTTTTTTTG
>NW_012137753.1:0-453 GCF_000956105.1 Propithecus coquereli | reverse complement strand
AAATGTCTCGGTGTCCATCAGGCAGTGCTGGTCCCTTATTAAAGTCCATGCAGAATGCCTGTGTAACTTATCCTCAGTGACAAACAAGGTGGCAGATAGATACATGATAAAACAAGTTTGCAATGTGCTCAATGTGGCTGACATTTATACTTCTCAGACCTTGCTATTTTAGGGAAGGTATCAGTATAACCGTGGCACTTTTTCTGGAAATAAAAATCCTTAATAATCAGTCACTCTTATAAACAGAATGATTTACATATGAGAATAAATAAGCAGTTGAATTTGGTTAGTGGTTATCTGGAGTTAAGAGGAAGTAATATTTCAAATAGAAGAGAAATCTTTATTAGAGTACTTGTAGGCCTTTTTACTTAAAATCTTTACATGCTTTTTGCAAATAAATGGTTTAACATAGTTTAGGCAGAAAATGCCAGGGCAATGATAGATTATATTGTA
>NW_012137752.1:1338-1653 GCF_000956105.1 Propithecus coquereli | reverse complement strand
ATGACAGATACTTCTTGCAATTTCTGCAGGGGGAAAAATGCATCCACCACTCAATTCTCACAGAGTCCATTTCCTTTCAAAATGACTGGAACATATTCATGCTTTATCCATTACTGAAACCCCGGCATTATGTAGTCCACTGTAAACTAGAGAACTTGAGGATCAGCTTCTTTAAGAACAAAATCAAAGAAATTTATGGACCGATTATACTTTTGGTGAGAATATTTGGCTTAAGACCAGACACCTTGAGTTCCTACCTGCAAAGACAGGACACACCACAGGAGTGGATGCTAACGGAAATGCTTGAACTTGAGC
>NW_012137752.1:0-1288 GCF_000956105.1 Propithecus coquereli | reverse complement strand
AATATTTGGCTTAAGACCAGACACCTTGAGTTCCTACCTGCAAAGACAGGACACACCACAGGAGTGGATGCTAACGGAAATGCTTGAACTTGAGCCAGGAGAGATAACAGAGCCAGAGAACAAAAGACAGACTTTTGAGCCAAAAGGTGTAGTACCAAATAAGTCTTACAGTAAAAGTTAGACAGTTTTTATATAAACACATTCACGAATAAGAAAACCACAAGGAATTTTTGCTCCCAGATTTGGAGACAGCATGGAGAAAAGACACAGAATTAGAAGTAGAAGAGATTTTATAGAGATGAAAAAGACACCTCTTTCTTTTCAAAGAGTTTGAAAATGGCTTGAATCAAATAGGATAGCACGCAGTGGATATATCACTATGACAGGAACGAGTTAGAGGAAAAATAATATCTAGATGCAACCGGAATCCCTACTAACACTGATACAAGATGGAAAGTCTGTGATTTCCATGACGAATACACAGCACTCAGCATGAGCCACTGAAAGTCAAAGTCAAAGGTAATTAACTGATTTGAATTAGTGCGTTATTGTTTGACGATTAAGTGCATAATGACACTTCAAAGTATTAGTTTTTATTTAAACCAGAACAGAAAGGTCTTTAATGCAATTATTTCACAAACTACTCATAAGCACAATGACTATTATGCTAAAAGGTGCAAATATGTCAAGTGCTGAGTGAGAATGGCCCCATAACATTCTGGGAATGTGGAAAAGTCATTTTGCATCCTCATAGTCAAGCATAGTGCATATTATAGCTATCTTTAGAAGACAGAGGAGCTCTGAGGAAATTTCTTCGTATCATATTTAGGAACAATTAATCCCCAAAAGACTATGTGATACTCTATACACTGCCAATACAGTATTTCCAGAGACCATCATTAAATCTTTAGTACATATGGAGGAGGAAATTTGTCTTGTGTCGAATTTACCTTTACTGAAATATTGAGAGCTCCTATTTGACCCAGTCTAAAGACTTCTATACTCCAACAGGTCTTTGGGTTGATTTCCATGACAAATCCATCCACTATACAGTATTTCAGTTATCTTTGCTTCATTGCACACTGGAAAAATGTCTGTAGAATCTTGGGTGAACTGCTATAACAGGATTTGTAACGTTTGTGGATTACATTTTAAAGCAGTTTTGCAGGCAAAGCATATTGGGGTCTTACTCTGAAGTCAAATAATGACAAAGACTTGTGAATCTATAATCAATAAATTCTATGTAAAATTAAATGGAAGAAATGCAAAATTACAATAATAATGTGCT
>NW_012137751.1:2919-3355 GCF_000956105.1 Propithecus coquereli | reverse complement strand
CTTTTCTCTAGTTTTCACTCAAAGAAAATGAAATTTAACTTTTTAATTTTTTCTTTTTAAAAAATCACATCATTTAAGATTTCGTCCTTTTTTTTGGTAACATTTGCTTATTAATAGATACAGTACTGCTTCCAAAGTTGGTACTCTTTTCTTCAGCAATATGGTGAAGTGGGTACAACCCCTTAATTCGGTCTAGACCTTTGCCTCTACCTGAATTAGTACAAAATTAAAATATTATCTTGTAAAAACTAAAAGTATATTTGACAATTTTACTGTAGGCTGCAGAAACAAACACAAGCAAGCAAACAGCAACAGTCCCTGCCTGCGCAGCTCCGCTGCCGGGCTCCCTGTACTAGACGCCGGTACTAGAGATCTTAACGCCATGGCAGACACTGACGACAAAGAACAGTGTGAGCTTGATCAAGATCTGGATGAT
>NW_012137751.1:0-899 GCF_000956105.1 Propithecus coquereli | reverse complement strand
TGAGCCACTACACCTGGCCTCTGGCATCCTTTTTAATAGTACATTTTATTTTGCAAATATCAAAACACTGCTCACTGCCTCAATGGGTGATATTAAAACAAACCCCGAAAATAAATAAAGAATATGTTATAGGTCTTTGAAATCTTACGCAAATACATCAAAATCACATGCAAATAAATGTGTGGCTTTTTTATTGCTTGGAACTGTGTCATAGTCTTTGAGAAGGCCTATTAAGGGAAAATCTAATGATTTGTTATTCTTTGAAGGTAAACTTCATGAATGTAGGGGAAGGTGATGTTGTAAGTTTATTAGATGTTCCCTTTGCTTAATTCTCTTGATTATTCATGTGGAGAACTTGAAATTGACACATATTCCCTATTTAATATGTAAAAATAAACTATACTAATCTTGTTTAGATTGTTGAATATTTTAGTTAGTAGTCCTGTCACTTTAGCATATGTATTTTTAAGACAGGTAATACTTAAGAAAAGTAATTCTGAGATTATTGACTGACCATCAGAACATGGGGAGGAATTTGTGGCCATTCTTATGACGACAAGGTTTTATATGTCTTCAGAATAGAGACGATTTTTGAAAAAAGGCTTGCGTATTTGCCTTCATACTTAGAAATTGCTTAAATCGTTAGATTTTTATGGTAATAAGTAAAAATCACATATTTGCTTTATTAGGTAGGTTTCAGCCAAGTTTGAGATGCCAGTTAGTTAGCAAGATTCTAAAACTTGGAAACAAAATAGAATGCTATTAGTTATCATAACTTTGATAGACAAGATAGGCAATTTAAATTAAGTATTAAAATGGTAATGTTGATTTTTAGGACTCCTGTCCTAGGGAGAGAAATACCATTTAAAGTTTCATATGTCTTTCGATCAGCAGATCAG
>NW_012137750.1:2276-3453 GCF_000956105.1 Propithecus coquereli | reverse complement strand
GTTTTTAAGTATTTTGTGGAATCCCTTCATATATATTTATACACACACAATGTAATATATCACTCACACACACACACAGACACACACAGATTCTTCTTCTCTGATTAAACGCTGACTGATACAACTGCACTTTTCCTCTCTGGAAAGTCAAGCTTCGTGCATTGAGAGACTAACCAAGGGCCTATAGAGTGTTTTCTACATGGCAGTCCCTGAAATCTTGGTAATTGAATGGGAGATAGGCAGATTTCTCAGATAATGGATATTTGTCATTGTCTTTTTCCAGTAAAATGTACGTTTTTAATATAACCGCGGTACTAACCTGAGGCTTTAAAAACATGCCAGAGCTATGGTATCTAAAACTTTTCCTAAATCAGAGGTGACTGTGTCAATGGTGAAGTCCCTGACACGACTCCATTCTGTGTCTCACCTTGGGCCATTTTGATTGAATAGGCGATTCCAAAAGGTAGAGAGCCCAGAGAGACATAAGGCGTGTGTTGTGTGGGTGTGTTCGTGTGCACTAAGGGTATGGTTAAGAAATACTGGGGAGCATCTAGTAAGTCATCATGGTTTTCATCCTAAGAACAATAGCAAATCATTAAAGAGCTTAAAATAGGACAATGACATAATCTGTAGCATTTTATATAGAGATTACTTTGGCTGCAATATCGAGAAAGGATTGGGGGTGGCCAACTGTGTCCTCAGACCTGTAAAGAGGCTACTACACTGGTCTGAGCAAACATGACTGTCACTTAAACTACCATGGGATATAAAGAAGTGGCTGGAAAGCACTTTATTAACAGGATTTGGTGAATCCAAACCACTTTTACTTTCCTATTAGTCTTTATCCCACACATAATCCTATCCATAGACACACCATGTATCTTTATGATCTTGCACATGTTCTTCTACCTACCTGACAGATTTTCTTCTACTCTTTTCTTGCATCAAGCATTCTTTGACACACCCTTTCCCAAAAGTTAGTTGTTTCTGTCTCTGTGCACTCCGTCGTGCATACTTCTGTTACAGAACTTTTCATATCATGGAAATTCTTTGTGTACGTGCCTTCTTGTTGAGGTCAGGAACCATACTGCAGTAGCCCTTTCCCTAAGGGGATATGTTCAATCTCACCATGTAGTAAATATTAAATAAAATTTGCTGATTAAATGAATCAATAAAT
>NW_012137750.1:0-397 GCF_000956105.1 Propithecus coquereli | reverse complement strand
TATTAAGTTTGGATTGATAAATTTGTATTAACTTTGCTAAAGAGGGCCCCTGTATCCACCCGTGTTCAAAACTATACATTTTTGCCTTACTGTACTTCCCCTTCTTTTTCAACTAGAAAAATCCTACTGAACCTTGAAGACTCAGCCTAAAATTCACCTCTTCTGTCCCTCGCCCTCAGGCATCCCGGAAATCATTCTAATGTTCTTCTTTTGTTTCTTCTACTAAAGAATTTAGCATACCGTATTTGTCCATTGCATAATTATTTGTTCACATGTTTATTCTCCACCTCCCTTAAAAGCAATGTGGTGGATAAGTGTGGCACTTTGGACACAGAATGCATCCTCCTTTCCTATCAATATCCCAGTTTCCTTCCAAGAAATTCCCTTCCACCCACAG
>NW_012137749.1:4175-4536 GCF_000956105.1 Propithecus coquereli | reverse complement strand
TAGAAGATATGAGTTCACTTCTCAACAGTGAGGTGAGAATACTGAAGAATGCCATTATTTTAGATATTTGGATGATATAAATACCAATTATGCTAAGAGATTTTATCATTCTTCTGAAACAAGATTCAATTTACTTACATTGCACATAATATTATTAAAATGGATTTATTTATTTATATGATCATCTGGAAACAAATGTTCAACTAAGAAAAAAGTATCTAGTAACTAAATATTTAAAAGCATATTTAATTACTTTTGAGGAATATGCCTTGGGCTTTTTTTTTTTTTTTTTAAGAAATAGAGATTGCATGATAAAAATAATACTTCCTACAGCCTTTTTTCATTTATTTGGGGCTGCAAA
>NW_012137749.1:0-1150 GCF_000956105.1 Propithecus coquereli | reverse complement strand
TTTTTTTTTTTTTTCAGATTTCCTCTGCTATTTAATTGACATCTAACCAATATCTCTGTACATAGGACAGATTATTTATTTACCTAGGAATACATTTTGCAATCAATTTACCCTGGATCCTTTAAGAGTAGGTTGAGCTGCAGAAAATTAGATGCCTTCTGAGTAAAATAATTGTGTTTTAATCTGATGGTAGATTAATAACATCTGTTTTTAACAGTTTTGAAGGAAAATTCTTCATGCCCTTTCTCTGCAGTGCTGAACTTAGAAGATTTTTATATTCATTTGTCCTTATGTTGGACAAAGCTGACCCAGATGTGCATTCAGAGGATAAAACATTCTAGGCTCAGACTAGCCCATTTACCTGAATAAGTTGGTTGATCAGTCAAGAATTTTGGTTAACTCTTACCTATAACAGATATGAATTTTAATTCTATAGCCCACTTGGTAGACCCCAAAAGCCTATAAACCTGCTATTGTTGGAAAAACAACAAGCACCGTTTTACTCATGTATCGAAAACCAGAACTTTAGTTTAATTTATTCCTCTAGATGGTCACAATTTTACACCTGTACCAAGACAGACAACATTGGAATAATGACCTTATGTGACAAGATTTTGGTCCCTTAAACGATTTTTTTCCCTTTTATATATTTTAACCCTTATTTTCAGATGAATGTTTTGTTTCTTATGTTAAGGAGTGGATAGTTTCAAAAGATTCTAGTATTAAGGATGACTTCCACGTAAAAGGTTTAAGCTGATGTGGGAATAACTAAAGAGCAGTCCATCAGGGGAAGGCCAGAGTTCTTTGAATTCCAGTATTTATAGGTAAAATTTCCTCTATTTCCTGACAGAGGATGTGTTAGGAAGACATCTCCGGAGACTTGCTCAGAATGAAACTAGGCATGTTGTGATTTGTATAGGCAAATCTCTGCAGTTGCTTTATTTCTTTTAGAATGAGGATGTGCCCCAAATGAATAGACACGTTAAGATTTGCCCTTATTTGGGATTTATCTTTCACATGTTTAAACATGATGCTATTTTTACATTATTATTTTTGTAGAATAGTAAATTGAACATCAAGTATTTATTTCCATTTTTAAATTACAACCTTGCTTTCAAACTTGAAAAGGGCCTGTGAGTTTTTTTTTTTT
>NW_012137748.1:27750-28535 GCF_000956105.1 Propithecus coquereli | reverse complement strand
CCTCTTTCCTCTACCATGATGCTTAATTCTCTCCATCTGAACATTTTCCATAATATATGTAATCCCTATGATTTTAAATCCTCTAGTCCAAATATAATATCTTGTGGCTCATTACTGTTGATGAGCTTTAAACCGTATTGGTTAAGATTAAATGTACTAGAGTCAGATGACTTGGGTTTGGATCCAGATTCTCCTATTTACTGGACCTTATATAAACTATACCTGAATGTCCGTGTTCATGCTTAACACAGAGACAATAATAACAGCTTTACATAAGCTCGCTGTCAGAGTTAAATGCCATGTAGCAAAGTGGATAAAGCATGCAGCAGGGTGTCCAGGGCAGAGTCAGTGTTCATCGTGAGTTTCTGTATGCCATAGCTCTTAACAGAACAGGCTTCGAACTTAGAATCTTATGGGTTTGAATCATGGCTCTGCCATTCACTGACTTGCATGACTTTTAAAAACCTGCTTAATGACAACATCAGTATAATTTTGGCTAGCTCACAATGCAGTGACTGTGGACTGTGAGTGAGGGATTTGGGGCTAGGATATTTGTGCTCACATTGTAACTGTAAACACTTACAAGCTGTGTGATTCTCAAAACCCTACCTTGGCTTGCTCCTCGATGAAGCTGGAATAATAACTGCACCTGCACATGTTCAGCACCCAGAACAGCACCTGAAAGGTTTTCAGCACATTTATGCCACCGTTATTAAGTTTTGCTCTTGGAAGACTCTTGATACTGACATTCTCTTCATGCCATAGGACTAACATCATATTTCTTT
>NW_012137748.1:26583-26951 GCF_000956105.1 Propithecus coquereli | reverse complement strand
GATAATTCATATTGTTGTTTCCCTGTATATGATTTTTCTTGTTTTTTACCTTTAAGATTTATGCTTTATCTTTTACTTTCAAAGGAGTCATTATGTTCTCCCTAGATGTCTTTTACTTTGTTTTTAACTTTCTTGAGATTAACTGAACCTCTTAGGTTTTTGCACTGGTATTTATTACAAAATTTGGAAACTATATGATTCATTATGTGTTTAAATTATTCTGTCCCTCTGGGACTCTATTTACATACTTGTGAAATCTCCTGATACTGTCTCCCATGTCACTTAGGTGATGTATATTATTATTGGCCCATCTCTCTCTGTCTCACTTCTTCAGACTAAATAATTTCTATCAATAATATTCCAAGTTC
>NW_012137748.1:25305-26155 GCF_000956105.1 Propithecus coquereli | reverse complement strand
TCTGTCATTCATTGTGTGCTCAGACACTGACAATCTGTTTGATATTATTTATATTCTTAATATCATACAAATCATATGATTTGGATTTTTTTTTTTGCATAAGATACATACACCACTGAATTAAAACTCTAGGTAGAATGATGTCAGTTTTGAGATTATCATCTCTTTTGAATTGTTTATTTCTCTGTTTACATTAGTATGATAATAAAAGTGAAGTATATTCACTGAGACTATTTCATTTCTGCCTGTTGGTTGATATAATACATTGATTACTAAATATGAACAAAATAACAGATTCTGAGAATCATTTGTGTCTATTTCTCCCTTTATTTCTTTAAATTTTTCTTTATGAATTTTGAAGTGCTGTTATTAGGTGCAGATACATTTGGGATTGTTATGCCTTCCCGTTGAATTGAACCCTTTACAAATATAAAACGTCCCATTTATCTCTGATAATATTCCTTATCTCAGGGCCTAATTTATATGATATTACGACCACTACATTAGCTATTTTATGGTTATTACTGACATGATAAATCTTTCTCCATACTTTTAGTTTCAATTTATGTGTGCTTTTATATTTAAAGGGCATCTTTTTCAGAAAGGCTTTCGTTGGATCCTATTTTTTATTATGTCTGATAACCTGTGCCTTTTCAATGAAGTGTTCAGTCCATTACATTTAATGCAGCTATTGATACAATATATTATATTGGAGTCTAAATATTTGCTGTTTGTGTGTATGTGTGTGTGTTTCCCATCACTTTTTAGTTCCTCTGTTTGTTTATACTCACTTTCTTTCAGATTATCCTCCTCTTTTTAGATGGCTTTTACTCCCTATATTGAATTTTTA
>NW_012137748.1:24542-24871 GCF_000956105.1 Propithecus coquereli | reverse complement strand
ATAGAAGCAACATGAAAAGTTTACTGTCAGGATTAACTTAAAACAAAGTGCTGGGCTTTGAAGGGTGTCATGCTGGTGAAACTTGTTACCACTATCGCTTGAAGGAATCAGGAGTTCCAGAGGTAAAGGTTCTTCCTTGGATTTCTTTATAACTTTGGATATGATACCCATCCGTGATTATCAATAAGAGTTAAAATTTGGGATTAATTTTTTGAGCCTTAGAAAGGTCAGTGGAAATCTCTAATAATTTGAACTACTAAAGTTAAAAATAATTTGAATTCCTGAAAAGAAAGGGTCAAGGTTTCAACTTTCAGAATAACAATGTGAGG
>NW_012137748.1:21221-22272 GCF_000956105.1 Propithecus coquereli | reverse complement strand
AATTTCTTTCTAATTTTAGTAGAGACAGGGTCTCGCTCTTGCTCAGGCTGGTCTCGAACTCCTGAGCTCAAACAATCCACCCGCCTTGGCCTCCCAGAGAGCTAGGATTACAGGCGTGAGCCACCGCGCCCGGCCTACAATCAGCGTTTTATATTCTGTCCCCAATTACCTGTTAAAGAGGTTAAATTCCTAAAACCAAGAGGAAGGAGCTCTCTTCTTCTGTCCAGCTTCATCTGTGATATCAAGGCTTTAACTAGGGCTTGATGTACTGAAATACAGGAGTCCTATTTACTCTTACAGTCTTATCCATAAAGTGGAGTTTAAGTGTAAGGATAAGAAAGCTAAGAAGACCAAGAACTGAAGCTCAGGCTATCATCCCTCCCTCCACTGACTATCCAGCTACTAAAGCAGGGATGGTACTCAGAAAGGATAGCACTGTCCCTGACCCCAGTTCCAGAGCCATGGCTCAGACATCTTGTCCAGGCAGAGAAGCCGCGGCTGTAACTGAGAATTTGAAGCTCTTCTCAAATGCAATTACTTTACTGGAAACAAAATGTGGAGAAATTAAGCCTAAAGATGCTCTCAAAATCAATGGACGGTGTGATAAAAATAAATTAAGAAGAGACTAGTAGCTTTCCTGGAGCTATGAAGTCAGTCATAGAACAGCTGTTTTAGAAGACAGATTCAGGAAAAGAGACAGCCAAGTAGAACTTTGCAGGGGCTCACAACGAATCTCAATCACTGACTTGAAAAATTATCCCCACGAAGAATCCAGATTTTAATTGGATCAGTCTGTGGCACAATTAATGTTCAAGTACATTGTTAGAAACCTAAAGCAATCAACTAACAATTAGTGGAGCTTATCATCTATTATGATCGGAAGAAGAGACAAAGAGAGTCCTGCTAGAACCATTGTTATCCCAAGGATGCTGTGTGCATGCACAAGGCGGAATCCTTTCAGCAACAACATGTTTATAAAGACAGAAAATACGATTTCTTGAAGCTGGCAGGAAATAGGGGCTAGAGTTAAGGGGCATAGTGTTTGGTTCAG
>NW_012137748.1:17665-19331 GCF_000956105.1 Propithecus coquereli | reverse complement strand
TGTTACCCTGTCTACTGTTGACTTCACCAATCCAAGCAAATATTATCAAATAATACCTACTGCTACTCCCATTTGAAAGCTTCGTAATAGATGCCCTTCAGTGTTGCATCTTGGTTTTCCCGTCGGTTGATTAACAGTTCCCATAGCTCTGTGATAAACATTCTAGCACACACATGCACGGACATATACAACTGTCAAATTCCTTAGCTTTAAATATCACACTTGAAGGCAATCTTGGGGACTGCTATGGTTTGGAAATTTGTTCCCTTCAAAACTCATGTTGAAATTTAATTGCCAATGTAACAGTATCAAGAGTTGTGACCTTTATGAGGCAATTAGGCCATTAGGACTCCCCCGTCACGGGAATAGGATTGATGCTTTCATTAAAGGACAAGTTTGGTCTCCTTATGTACTCTCTCTCTTACTTTCTGCCATGTGATCATATAGCAAAAAGGGCCTCACCAGTTGTCTGTACCTTGATATTGGGTTTCCCAGTTTCCAGAATTGTGAGCCAACAAATTTCTGTTCATTATCAGTTACTCAGTCTTAGGTCATCTGCGAGAGCAGCACAAAATAGACTGAGACAGAGACCGTTCATGGATGTGAGTACTCATGCTTCTTTCAAAATCTAGAAGCTTTCAGAAAGGTGATGGTCATTATCCAGTGATTAACACTGACCATAGAATATATCCATTCATTTCATGTAACAATGTAATCTCTCATATGAAATATATTTACCTTAGATTTACCAATCCTGTGTTTTCTATCTTTATATCGTGGGTCATTGTGCTGAAAATAGTCTTCCCTCTTTCTTTGTCCTGGGGTGCACTTGACTAACATCTACCTGGAGCTAAAATAAAACTTGTAAAGATAAAAGTTCCCTCGCTCAGCTATTACACTACCAGTGGGGGCCGTTTGTGCAGTTTCCTCTCTGAAACATCCCGCTTCAGTGCATTCATCATTGTTTTTCTCTCTGTCTCCCCCATAGACTGAAAGTTCCTTGAGAGAAATAATTATCGCATGTATCTGTGGTCTTGTAGAACATCTGAGTCAGAGTAAATGCTAATGTTAACAGAATAAATGAAAATCTTACTATAGAAACTCGTTGAATTCTCAGAGAAATTTCCTCTCTATATAAGAAGAAAATAAATGATGTTATAACCTTTCTGCTATTTTGATAATTGCCTGGGGAGTGTTACAGACTAAATAGTAAGAAAAAAAATGGAAAAACAGAAACATTTTGATGCATTTAGCCTTAATATCATTCGCTTAACCATACTTCTAAAATTCTTTCCAATATTTATTTTAGACTCAGGTAACAGAGACCCCTTTCATGAGAGCTAAGTTTTAGAAAGCTTGTGATAGTTTTTCTTTTGGCTATGCCCCCAGGGACAAGGCGTCCACAGGGACAAGGGGCAGACTTATCCGGAGCCTGTGCCCTAACTCCTAGACTGTGCTCCAGGTACCTGCGATTTTGAAATTCTCTACCTACACAATGCCCAAGATTGCTTCTAGACCTGATTATTATCTTCCTTTCCCAATATAAAGGACATTCTGCTAGGATGTTTTTGAGGTTTTCATTGTTAGCCTTCTCCCAGGATAATAATGATATCTTTATTTTAGTTTCTCATATTCCAAAAAAAAAAAAAAAGGAAGAAAAAGAAGA
>NW_012137748.1:5708-6371 GCF_000956105.1 Propithecus coquereli | reverse complement strand
AGATAAAAGTTCCCTCGCTCAGCTATTACACTACCAGTGGGGGCCGTTTGTGCAGTTTCCTCTCTGAAACATCCCGCTTCAGTGCATTCATCATTATTTTTCTCTCTGTCTCCCCCATAGACTGAAAGTTCCTTGAGAGAAATAATTATCTCATGTATCTGTGGTCTTGTAGAACATCTGGGTCAGAGTAAATGCTAATGTTAATAGAATAAATGAAAATCTTACTATAGAAACTTGTAGAATTCTCAGAGAAATTTCCTCTCTATATAAGAAGAAAATAAATGATGTTATACCCTTTCTGCTATTTTGATAATTGCCTGGGGAGTGTTACAGACTAAATAGTAAGAAAAAAAATGGAAAAATAGAAACATTTTGATGCATTTAGCCTTAATATCATTCGCTTAACTATACTTCTAAAATTCTTTCCAATATTTATTTTAGACTCAGGTAACAGAGACCCCTTTCACGAGCGCTAAGTTTTGGAAAGCTTGTGATAGTTTTTCTTTTGGCTATGCCCCCAGGGACAAGGCGTCCACAGGGACAAGGGGCAGACTTATCCGGAGCCTGCGCCCTAACTCCTAGACTGTGCTCCAGGTACCTGCGATTTTGAAATTCTCTACCTACACAATGCCCAAGATTGCTTCTAGACCTGATTATTATCTT
>NW_012137748.1:4066-4393 GCF_000956105.1 Propithecus coquereli | reverse complement strand
AAAAATTTGATTACTAGGATAAAATTGAATAAATCACTTTTTTATAGCTAATATATACTGAATTCTAAATTTTTCATATTCTTGATATGTAAGAAATATATATATTTTGCTGAATAGCATTTCTTTTTTATCTTTTTTTTATTTCAGAATATTACAGGGAGTACAAATGTTTAGGTCACATATATATCTAGCTACTTTTTTCTTCCAAATTTTGATTTGTGACATTTACTCATGTTGCTTTGGTAGCTATAGTTTTTTGCTGTCATTTCTGAATAATATTCTATGGTACAGACATCCTTAATCATTTTTTAAAGCATTCAGTAGGTA
>NW_012137748.1:3624-4016 GCF_000956105.1 Propithecus coquereli | reverse complement strand
TAAGTATAAAAGATGAATTGCTAAAATGAGTTAGGCCATAATATATGTGACATACTCAGAGAAATGTAAATATTTTATGTTAACAGGTTTGAGTAATCATTGAAAATAGTTGGACAAGAAAATACTAATAAATTCAATTAGATAAGTGTCTATTTAAGAAAATCAAAGATCATATGACTTTTAGGGCATGATTTAGATAATTATAGGAAGACAAAGTAAAAACAATGTTATATTTAAAACTACTTTCTATTCTTCACTTTCAAATTCACATTTATGAAATATTAGTGATAAAAGTGGAAAAATTTGATTACTAGGATAAAATTGAATAAATCACTTTTTTATAGCTAATATATACTGAATTCTAAATTTTTCATATTCTTGATATGTAAGAA
>NW_012137748.1:2742-3558 GCF_000956105.1 Propithecus coquereli | reverse complement strand
TTTGGACCATAGAGCAGTAACATGGAACTGTCTATTTAAACATTCTGGAGAAAAAGTGACAAACTGAATAGTAGCATAAATGTTCTGTTTTCAAAGTTCAGGGATTTTGAATATTTTATTCATTGATCAGATCCAGTATTAAAACCTTGATAAGATCTATAACCACAGGTTAGTTATTTTTACCAACATATTTTTTTAAAGTTCTAACCTTAAAAAGGATAGAGTTGAAAAGGCAAGTTATTACCTGGAGCTATCTGAACCTTATTTCTTTGAGATTTGCCAACAAAGAGTCCATAAAAGAAAACGAGTATTGATGTGCTTCAATGCAGAGATGCTGGCCTACTAAATTCAAGTGTTAATTTGCAATTTTTGTGTTATAATTTTTATTTTTGTATTAACATCCGCTAGTGACAATGACAGGTTGGTATGGGATTACGGGGCTAAAGTATATTCCCAATTGAATTAATGGGTGTTATATTATCTCCTATTAAACAAAAAAAAAAGTTGGCTTTAAAAATTCAGTCCTAATATCCATGTCACAGCTTTGCCCAAGAGGGAATTTTACTGTGGTTTCCTGTGGGTTATAGTAAATGCAAATAATACTTTAAACTGTCCTATATGAACAGATGGCCCAGCAGAGGGTTTTACTCTAGAGATCCCTGCTTGATTCCGTGTTGTGCAGGGTAGGCTGAGATAATAACCATGGAAGCTGCAAATCTCTTTATGCACATGGAGGAGACAAGGGTGCACAGCCACATCAAGATTTGGAGACTTTGGAAGACAGCAGCTGTATCTGGCACCTACCAAATGGCATTT
>NW_012137748.1:0-338 GCF_000956105.1 Propithecus coquereli | reverse complement strand
ATTCACATATATCATCCTGCTCATCAATGACCTTTGCTAACTGGGGAAAATTCTTCACTTGAAATTTCCTTTTGAAGAATTGTTTTGAAAAAATACAGGTTTTTTCGAGATGCTTGGATTTTTTGCCACATATCATATATAGACTTAGTTTTACCTTGCAAAGAAATAGTCAAGTCATTTTGATTTGACATGATATCACACAGAAATGCTGCATTCCTATAGAAATCTTCTTTCAATAATTCGCATTGCTGATCCTGTTCTCCATAAAATTTAACTATCTGTTCTCGCAGAGATGAAATTTTGAATAGCACCTGTCCCTGCTATAGCCAACACACTTT
>NW_012137747.1:6108162-6109150 GCF_000956105.1 Propithecus coquereli | reverse complement strand
CCTATGTCAAAAGGTAGACAGTTTCCATCTAACAAAAATGTGTCAGTCATTGAGCTACCATACTTAATCTAACTCCAAGAATTTTTCTAATTCAAATTACTTCCAAATGCTCTTTTTTATTTTATCTTATGTAGAGTAATTGTAGCATCATTTCATCTAATTGGTGGCAGTAGACATCCCCTGTAATCGATTGATCAAGTTTCATGAAACTGTAGTGGATAATACCAGCACTGGAACACCTGCTAGAAACCATTAGCTTTTTTTGATGAATATTCGGTTTTGGACTGTGTTTTGGCACTTCATCTTTATCCAACCATTGTGCTTTATCTAACCATGCTTGCAATTGTCAAAAAGAATCCATTTTTCATCACACATAACAATACGGTGTAGAAATGATTCGCCTTTATGTCGTGGACAGCAAAGAAAAGCAAGCTTCCAGACGATTTCTCTTCTGATGCTCTTTTAATTCATGCGGTACCCACCTGTCCAACTTCTTTACCTTGCTGATTTGTTTCAAATGGTCCAATATTGTTGAAATAGTAACATTAAACCTTGCTGATAATTCACGTGTAGGTTGAGATGGATTCGCTTCCGCTACAGCTTTCAGTTCATCATTATCCACCTTGATCTCAGGTCATCCACGTGGCTCACTTTCAAGATTAAAATCACCAGAATGGAACTTCTCAAACCATCAATGGACTGTGTGTTCATTGGCCCATCCCTCCCAAACACTTCCTTGATATTTCTAGCTGTCTGCACTCCATTGGTTCCACGATGGAACTCATATTTGAAAATAACACGAATTTTTGACTTATCCATGGTTTCACAAAAATGGCACTAAAAAAATGTGAAAGATTATCACAAGCCGAAGCGTTTGTTTGAAAGACTGAGGATGTAACTTCACAACAAAAATAAAACAAGTGTCAAAATGAAATGTCAGAGATATCAACTGTCAAACTTAGTACTTAAGGAAATCAGACATTTCATA
>NW_012137747.1:6107462-6108112 GCF_000956105.1 Propithecus coquereli | reverse complement strand
TTTCTCTTCTGATGCTCTTTTAATTCATGCGGTACCCACCTGTCCAACTTCTTTACCTTGCTGATTTGTTTCAAATGGTCCAATATTGTTGAAATGGTAACATTAAACCTTGCTGCTAATTCACGTGTAGGTTAAGATGGATTCGCTTCCGCTACAGCTTTCAGCTCATCATTATCCACCTTGATCTCAGGTCATCCACGTGGCCCACTTTCAAGATTAAAATCACCAGAATGGAACTTCTCAAACCATCAATGGACTGTGTGTTCATTGGCTCATCCCTCCCAAACACTTCCTTGATATTTCTAGCTGTCTGCACTCCATTGGTTCCACGATGGAACTCATATTTGAAAATAACATGAATTTTTGACTTATCCATGGTTTCACAAAAATTGCACTAAAAAAAATGTGAAAGATTATCACAAGCCAAAGCATTTGTTTGAAAGACTGAGGATGTACCTTCACAACAAAAATAAAACAAGTGTCAAAATGAAATGTCAGAGATATTAACTGTCAAACTTAGTACTTAAGGAAATCGGACATTTCATACTTATAACCTTAATGTTAATACCTGTAAACAGTTTTACAAGTTAGAATATCTACAATTAGAAGACTGACTATTTGTCAATATTTTAGATGTTTAAAAACTACTA
>NW_012137747.1:6105773-6107412 GCF_000956105.1 Propithecus coquereli | reverse complement strand
TTTGACATTTTTTAACAATACAGACTTACTCTAAAAATGCAACAATCACCATACCCCTAGTAAGTGAGTACTTTCTGTTACCAAACAGCTAAAATTCTTGGAAGAAAAATGTCAATGGCCAGACATTTACCTCTCTTAATTAGAGAATCAGGTCAATAAACAGCTATAATTCCTTAATCCATCTTTCAAATCCCCATTGGAATGGCTGGGTCTAGAAATATAGTATGGAAAACAAAGCTTATGTCTTTACTTAATATAGTGAATTCTAGTCTCTGATTCTAATGATAAAAATAGTATCTGAAACATGTCAAGAATCCGCAAATTGATTTTCAACAGCATTGTTAACTGAAGAAAATCACGAGATTCATAAATTTGGAAAGGAGAGCTTTATTTCTTATAAAGAGTTGCAACCTGTGGGTGGCCATTCCAACAGGCTGGAAAGCAGAGCCCCAGCCAGAAGCCAGGAACATATGCTTCAAGGCACGGACAATGCAAACAGGAATTTATACTCGGCAGGGCAGCCAAATACACATATTTAACAAGCTGTAGGAGGAGTCATGAATATTTATGAGAGGAGAAACATGTACATGCACAATCAATCTTTATGCCTCTTTATGGGGTCCATGTTCAGAAAATGGTGACCCTCTGGTGTCAAAAGGTGAAGCAGAGGACATGAAAACCCTCTCTGCATAGGCTCTGTGGTCTAGTTATAACCACGCCATGGTTAATGGTCTCTTATCAGGAAAGAGTGCTGATTAGTTGCAGGGCCAAAACCACAAATAGGGAAGAGTACATCATGAGATTGATTTTAGTTAGCCCTTAAAGAAATAAACTTGATGGCTATTAGCAAGGGAGAAGGTATAATGAATCCTGTTTCACCTCCCATTCTGTCATGGCTGGGAACTCAGTTTTGAGGTTTCTCTGGGGTCTCTTGCCCAAGAGGTGGTCTGTTTAGTCGGGGACGGGGGGGGCTTATGATTTTTAGTTCACAATGCCCCCTTTAGGCTGAGATATACCAGAGGCAACATCAATGTCCAAACATTTATTCTGTCTCATCATTGCCAGGGTGGTGTGGCTACCTACCCCGGGTCCATCCAGGCCCTCAGTGGGACCCCTGTGGCCAAGAGATTTAGAACCAAAAGGCTTACAGCCAATTAAACATTTTAGGCCAGAAGAGAATGGAGGTGGGCAGGCACTCATTAACCTTAAAACATTTTAAGCAATATAACCAACAACTAAAAGCCAAAAACAAGATTATAAAACTAATTCATCTATAAGTTTTGAGCTATTGTAATCTTGGTCTTAGTTACAGACTTGTAGCATTTAGCTATGTAACATATAAACATTTTGTTAAAACCATTCGAGCTAAGGAATTTAGAGACTTTTGTTGGCTGCATTTTTTTTTTTACCATCTCTTTAGTAATTTTTGCTAAGGTAGCTGATGAATTTCTTATTATATGTCTCTTTGCATAAACTCCATAACTGGGAATGACCATAACCAGGAAGATCTGTCACAAGGCATTTTGATATCCACTCTGTAATTTTCTGTGAAGTCTACGGGAAATAGGAAATTCTTTATGATTAGGATGGATGCCTGGACCAAATGGCTTAGAAGGCAAAGTCCCTCATTTTGCCAGCT
>NW_012137747.1:6102246-6104063 GCF_000956105.1 Propithecus coquereli | reverse complement strand
TTAATGTTAATACCTGTAAACAGTTTTACAAGTTAGAATATCTACAATTAGAAGACTGACTATTTGTCAATATTTTAGATGTTTAAAAACTACTATGTAGACTAGAGTCAGATTGATTCTGGCAAGTAAAACATCACATATGCATCTATGAATGGACAACTTTTGAAAACTACGTACTCCATGAAGTCTTTGGTTCACAATGTTCAAGCTAATGCTTATATGTTCTAATGTCCAATGTAACCAGAGTTGTTTTAAATTCCTAAAGAAAAGAAATATTTTCTATCTATGGAATACAACCCAGAAACATGCCAATCATATCAAGTTCAAGCTACTATCTATAATGAACACTTGTTTATGCTTCATATTCTGTGTACTCTCTTTTGGATTTTACATTATATTTGTCTAATCATGGTTCTTTGAAATTGTATGTTATATAGTTTGTTTGCATTAATCACATAATTTGGAAAATAAAGTACTGAAAAATAAAAATTACATACTGTACTAAATTTGGGACATCTTTGACAGATAATCATCTATGCAATTTAAAATATTTATAGGAATTGCAATAAGAACCATTTGAACACTTGAATTAGAAAACAGGCTAAGTTGACAGATGGATAATTTTTTTTCTTTGGCCTATTTATGGGTGTTTTATTCTGCTTCATCCTATCTATCCATGTTCCTTTAGTTTGAGGTAGAACCAGTCTCCTCCCATTGCTTTAAGAGTTTCTTGACAATTCTTGCCATTAATTTTTCATATAGACTTAATGATGAACTTAACTAATTCCAGGAAGAAATTAAAAAAACAAAAACAAAAATCCTGATAACATACTTATTGAGATCAGATTAAATTTATAAGTGATCATCTTTAACATGTTAAATCTTCATATGTAAGAAAATAGCATTTTTTTCATTTGTTTAAATGTACTTTTGTATCTTTTAGAAGTATGTGATAGTTTTCCTAAAGAGGTTTTACACATTTTTTGAGTTTATGCCTAGGGTTTATGACTTATTTTCTTTTCATTATAAGTGGGGATGTCTAGTCTAGCATTTATTTTCTAATTGGCTATTTGAAGATTATTGCTTACCAATAAAAATGGTCTTAAATGTATTTGAATACAGAAAAAAACAAATAATACATAGTTAAATGAATATCATTAATTTAAATCCACAAAAATACAGTAACGTTTGCATTATAATCATTTTAAAATCAATGGTGTTACATTATATATAGAAAATATATCACAGTCTACTGGATTCAAAACTTTAAAAGTTAAAGTGAAATGTACAAACCTTATCTTCCTTCGGTCCCTTTTCCTTCTTTATCTATAATCAAGCTGTATTAAATATTTTTTGCATGCATTGAGATATATATATTAGAAATTATAATTTTTGCTTCAACTATCAAACACAATTTAGAAAACTCAAAAAGAGTAGGAATGTCTCTTGTATTTCCTCAAATTTTGCTTGTTTCATTATCCTTTTTTCCTTTCTATTGTTCCATGATTCCTGCTTTTAATATTTCCTTTCTGTTTAGAGAATTTGCTTTATCCATACATTTAGGATAGATATGCTGGTAAATAAAATAAAATAAAAAAAATTCTCTTAGGTGTCTTTTACTTGAAAATGTCTTAATTTTTATTATATTTGTATTTTTTCTTGACTATCAATTTCCCATTTGACATTTTTTTTCTCTCAGCACTTAGAAAATGTGTCACTTATTTCTGGTCTCAGATTTTCATGAGAAACTCTGTTTCATTCAAATCTGTCATTCAAATTATTTTTCCCCTCTAAGAAGTATTTTTTTCTAGCTGACC
>NW_012137747.1:6100761-6101831 GCF_000956105.1 Propithecus coquereli | reverse complement strand
TTGAAATTGAGATCTCCCTTGTTCTTGACATGATGAGTGACTTTCTGTTGAAGCCTGTACATTTTGGACATTGTATTATGTGACTGCGGATATTATTAAAATACTGTGTCTTAGCAGGCCTTCTCTGACACTACTCCAGGTTGTGGAAGACGATGGCACTCTCTCATTACTGCCAGATGTGATTAGAATCTGGATTTTGCATTGCTCTCCCTTACTCCCTGTGCTGGAAAGGAGGGGCTCCTCACCACAAGAGGGCAGGTGGCTGGAGACTGCTGCACAGATTGCTGGACAGAATGGCTCAGGCTACCCTCTAGTCTCTGAGTCCCATTATTCCCTGAGGCTAGCCTAGAAATTAGAATCCCTCTTCCCTAAGTTGGGTCATAAAAGCCAGAGCCCTTTTTCCTGAAAGCCAGCCATTCCACCTAAAATTTATTCTGTGTAAAAACTGTCCATAAAGAAATTATCTGACTTAACTTGTTTGACTATAGGTCAGAAAACCCGCCATTCCAGTCAGGGTCCAACCCCACACTGAGAAGGAAGGAATGCAGACTCAGGCCAGAAAGAATCTAGACAGACAGGCCTTGCTAGGTTTCACAACTCCGTCTATTAATATTAGATCATACACTTTTCTTCCAATCATATTTCTACACAGCTGTTCACATTTTGTTAAATGTAAGCATAAAAATGGTCAATATTCCCTGTATCATCAGGTCTTCATTCTGAAAGCCCTTATGTACACATGATAAATAAATTTGTATGCTTTCTCTCCTATTAATCAATCTGCCTCATGTCAGTGATTTTTCAGTGAACCTTTAAGGACCCAAGGACATTGGTCCCTACTAGGCTGCTATTTTCCTAGTCTTTTGACCAGAGAGAGAGTATTTTCTTGGGAAATTTGGTACTTTTTTTTTCTGCATCCATTGACATTTCTGAATTGATATTTTCACTAGTACCCACACACCCAGTCAGACATACATTTTCAAAAAGAAAGCCCAGAGAAATCATGACTGTCTTTAGGTTCTGATGTCCTAACTGGCCTACCCTTTTCTTTCCACTTTTCAGAATCTTAC
>NW_012137747.1:6099358-6099696 GCF_000956105.1 Propithecus coquereli | reverse complement strand
AAGTGTATTATGAGTCATGTTCCTATATTATAATAAATTGTTTATGTTGTCACAGAGTTTATACATTTGCTCAGAAGGCTGTAAGAATGAGATTTAGTAATTGTCTTACTGACTGCTCCTGAATTTAATATCAGGTGTGAAGTGTAATTTTCTATATAATAAAGCTAAATTAAAACCCAAATTATTTATAAAGTGTCATATTGCATCTTGTATAGTCAAAACTCCTTTCTACCATAAAACTAATTTATATTTATTTGATAGCTTTAGTTGAAAAATGGATGAGAAAATGATTAAAGATTTTTGAAAGCACAGATCTTTATCTTAAAGGTAAAAGGGGA
>NW_012137747.1:6097407-6098453 GCF_000956105.1 Propithecus coquereli | reverse complement strand
GTGCACAAATGAATGTTTACAGCAAATTTATTTGTAATAGCTGAAACCTGGAAACAATAAAAATGACTCTTGATGGGTGAATGATTAAACAACCTCCTCTCCATCTAGACCATGTAATACTACTCAGCAATAAAACGAAAGAACTATTGACACATTAAACAACTTGGATGAACCTCAGGGGTATTCTTCTGAGTGAAGAATCTCATTTCAAAAGGTCACATGTTGTCTGATTCCATTCATAAAAAAAATTGCCTAAATGACAAAATTGTAGAGATAGAGAACATAGCAGCAGTATTCAGAATTTGAGGATAGTATGTTTAGTTTCCTAGCACTGCTGTAACAAAATACCACAAACAAGATTATTTAAAATAATAAAAATGTATTCTCTCACAGTTCTGGAGGCTAGAGTTTTGAGAATGGCGTGTTGGCACAGCTCCTCTAGAGGATCTGAGAATCTGTTTCATGCTTCCTGTAGCTTCTGGTGGATGCTGACAACCCTTGGCATTCCCTGGCTTGTTGCTGCATAACTTCAATCTCTGCTTCTGTCTTCACATGGCCTTCTTCTATGTGTTTTTGTGTATTCTTCCTCTCGTAAGGTTACCAGTAATTGGATTTATGTCCCACCCTAAATCGAGGATGATTTCTTCTCAAGATCCTTAACTAATTATATCTCTGCCAAAACTATATATCCAATTAAGGTCACATCCTGAGGTTTCGAGTGCAAATGAATTCTATTCTACTGACTACAGATGGTGAGAGGGAATGAAGTAATTGTGACTATAATCGGTTAGCAGAAAGCAGATTTTTATGGTGGTGGAATAGTTTTATATCTTGAGTGTAGTGATAGTTACATGAATCCACACATGTGATAAAATGGCATAAAACTATAAATATAGTTTTATAAATACAAATTTTCTGGTTTTGATATCCTGTTATAATTATGGAAGATATAACCATTGTGGAAAGCAGGCTAAAAGGTATGTGGGGCTCCTCTGTAATATCTTTATAACTTCTGTGAATCTACTATTATTTCATAATAAAAGTTT
>NW_012137747.1:6095556-6096605 GCF_000956105.1 Propithecus coquereli | reverse complement strand
TAAAATGTATAGAGGGATTTCTCTGTGGTTTAAAATCCTATGATGTTTATATTTAGATAACTTACTGGCAGGTATCTGCTCTATTAAAAAATGAGATTCCTCCTTTTCTGTCCACCTCAAACTTAACATAAAATGTGTTACCATTGAGAATTTAGACCTGATTATGATTGACACTTCTTTTCAGAGAAGAGCTCCATATGTGGAATCAAAATCTCATAAGGGAAATAAAACTGTAACAGAACAGAACTGCAAAGAAAGAAAAAAGAATCACAACTCATTTTACGGATCATTTGTAAGAAAGATGATGCTACTTTCTAATTAGACTTCAATTTTGTATTTACAGTCAGAAATGAGCCATGAATTATAATTTTGAACTATCATTCTTAATCTCAATTATAGTAGGCTTAAAATGAATTTTTAAATGATACTTTTTCCAACTTAGAATCATAACATACCTATTAGCATCAAGAATTGTACCCTACATTTATTTGGAGCTTCAATGTCAAAACATAAAAAGGTATTTTACCAATTATATTGCCATACTTCTATGGTAAAATTCACTAGACATTTAAAAATAGTTACAATACATTGCATACTGATCTCACATGGAAAGTGAAGTGTATAATTTATTTTGCAAAATCAATCAAGTTAAAATGGTCAAGATAAAATAATTAAATAAGGCAAAGTGTTGAATTTTTATGAATAAATATTGAGTCAAATACGAGAACTGTTGCATAAGACAAACCGTTTCCAATTTTCTGGATGTTATTCAAAATTCAACTGTGTTATAGCACCCTTATTGTGCAAACTTATTGGCCACTACACAGTGTGATCCTGAAGGTGAATGGTAATTAGTTAGAAATTAAATCTTGCAGTCTGGATCTTTATATGCAATGTTTTCCTTTGTAAATTACATTGTTATGCAATAATTTAAAGTAGCAGAGAAAGTTCACCAAAAAAGTGTTTTTAAGATTCCCGTGTTTGTTGTGTCAGACTACTTCAAGCCATACAGACAGTTAATGACAGAATCCAGAATATATTAAAGACAA
>NW_012137747.1:6090703-6091536 GCF_000956105.1 Propithecus coquereli | reverse complement strand
TAGATTTGTGAAAATCAATAATCAGCTGAATTTTATAAAATCCCTTTATTTTCCCATGAGAAAATCATAACTTAAATGCATAATTAAGATTCTCCGCTCTTCTCAGTTTATCAAAAGTTAAAAGTGATAGTTTTGGATATGATCCCATCTTTTAGTAAAGTGAATGGATTGTTTTGTTGACTTATTTATCTAAATTATTATCATGTAAAATGCTCATACTCCATGCTCATTCTTTGTGACACAAGATAGTTATCCTTAGACCTCTTCCCACGTATCTCTATTATACTCTTCTTACCTTTGATTGTTACTATAATTATCAGATGGTAAAAAAAAGTAAAACATCCCTAAAAATGATTCTTAATTTATATAAATATGGATAAAAGTATATTTTCAAATTGTGTGCATTTCACTTTATTTTTTCATGAAGCATTTTCTTGTAAAAACTGAAAAGCCTATGGCATAAATTCTAAAAAACATTGTAACACTTAAAATTCTGTGTATTTTAAATTGACTTTACATTTTTAAATTTAATCAGTGGCTTGTATCAACATGATTTACACAACACTGATGACTCTTCTCAATATCAGAGCCAAAAAAAATTGATCTTTTCCTGCTAAATGTTAAATTTGAAGTTTTATTGTCCTTAAAAAGTAGTAACATTTCATCACCAGTAGTTGAAATACTGTTGCCTTTTAAATTATATAGATTGTAATAACAAAACCCTGCCAAGAAGCCTGGATTGGCTTAAAGTTGTGTAGAGCATCATTCCGATGGTTGTTATAGGGTCCCGAATCTGGGTTGAAACATATTTTTGTGAACTCTTAATAATTCAT
>NW_012137747.1:6088570-6090653 GCF_000956105.1 Propithecus coquereli | reverse complement strand
AAAAAAGTGTTTTTAAGATTCCCGTGTTTGTTGTGTCAGACTACTTCAAGCCATACAGACAGTTAATGACAGAATCCAGAATATATTAAAGACAAATTCATTCCATTGTGTCATCTTGACCCCTTGTTCCTTCCTGTTTCCTTCTGCTTTATTCCTAATCTGCAGCCCAAAATAGTTTCCTGTCTAAATTCCTCCCTCACTTTCCATATCGGGATAAATCTCTTAACTCATAGTTTTTCGTTTAACACTTATTCATTGTAGTACAATTATTTAAGTATTAGTCCTCTTAACTAGTCAGTTAGCTCTTTGAGAATAAAGATTATGAATTATTCATGTCTGTTCTCCCAAGTGCCTAGTGCAGTGCCTGGTGCATTTGACAGCCTTTAGTTTTAGACTATTTTCTCAGAAAATATTTTTATAGAAAAAAGCACTTGAAGATAGAGATAGTGTCTACTTACAAAGCAAGTGCATATTTTATTTGTTGTCTAGAATAATAAAGATATTTTCACTCTCCCAGGCAAAAAACAGATTTGCATGCAGTCCATTATAAAATACTTGTCTCCTGTAAACTCAGAGTTCCTCAATTACGATTCAAAGACACTGCATGTATAGTATCTACCTGGACTGCTCCATGTTGTCTGCGTGGAATTTAGGGTTAAAGAAAATAATGATACAAATAGGAAGTTCATGTAGTTCTTTGTGCCAGGGGTAATGAAAATCCTTGTCTCTGTTCTCAGAATTTCAGATCTTTTCTGTCAACAGACTTTTCAATTGCCATAAAACTATGACAGGCTAACTTATTAGCATTCAAGTAGGGTTAAATCTACTTGACTTAGACTCTACATATTTCTTGAAATTAGTTACTTGATAGAAGTACGTTAAGTGGGTTTCATTGGATTATGAATGACAAAAGGAAAAAAAAGAAAAGCCTAATCAATCATCCAGTCTACACTTCCCTTCACCCATGAGGAATCTGAAGTTTAGAGAAGTTAAGTGACAATTTCTGAAAGGATTATTGAAACATATTTTTGTGAACTCTTAATAATTCATGGGTAATTATTAAATTGCATCATTTTAAAATTCAGAATATTCAATAAATTTTCTGATCATTAAGAGAATGATTATACATGTACATTGCCATATGATGTCAGCACTAATACTTATCATTTGCATTTATAATCACATTGGCACCATAATGTTCATCTTTAATTGTTCAGAATAATAAGAAGGGGCAAAGGAAAAAAATATATATAGAACTCATGATAAGATCAGACCATGTAATGTTAAGACATGCTATATAAACAAAAGTTATTTAGTAGTTTAATTGGGAAAAAAAGTGGAATAATTACTTTTTCAAATGATCCATGGTAGGATAACATAAACATTTTGGCAAATCTACCTTATTTAACATCTAAATCTATATTGTCCTACACATTAAATCTATGCTATTAATTTAAGTTTTACTTATTTTTAATTTAAAATCATATTCAATTGATAATTTGTTTTGTAAGCCTGTATCAGCTAGGAATATGAGGAATCACTATTTATTATATTTTTAAATGTAAGTAATGTTGTATTATAACAACTTAAATTAATAGGGAGAACTCACAAGAAGGCTTTATAAAGAAATCTGTACATGTACATCAACTCATGTTTTAGAAAAGCTGCTCCACGACAGTTAATGACAGAGCATGTAGTACAATTGTCCCTTGGTATACATAGGGGATTGGTTCCAGGAACCCCCAATATGCTCAAACCCATACAAATTCAAGTCCCACAATCACATATGTGAAAACTCAGGCCTCCTTATAAGTGGGATTTGCACCCCCAAATACTGTATTTTCTTTTTGTTTTTTTCTTTTCTGTTTTTTTTCTTTTGGATACAGGGTCTGTCTCTGTTGCCAGGCTAGAATTCAGTGACAACATGATAGCTCACTGCAATCTCAAACTCCTGGGCTCAAGTGATTCTCCTGCCTCAGCCTCCTGAGTAGCTGGCACTATGGGTGCCTGCCACGATGCCTGGGTAATTTTTCTGTTTTTGTAGAGACGGGGGTCTCACTATGTTGATCAAGCTGGTCTCGAA
>NW_012137747.1:6077153-6077670 GCF_000956105.1 Propithecus coquereli | reverse complement strand
TCTTGTTTACCATATATTCCCTATTATTTTCTATATCCTTGGGAAATAATTAAGTGGTCAGTAGAAACAAAATAAATAGAGGTTATAGAAGGAATAAATATGCTTAATCCTTAAAATCCATGAACCACACTCATGACTTGAATGGTCTTAATCAGGAATATGTTTTCCATGAGATGGGCTTCCTACCACCCCCATGCTGGTAGAAGTACAAAAATTAAGTGTGTGAATAAGTGACTGTTTATGTGTATTTTTTTCTTAAAATAAAACATGAATAACATTATATAGGGATGAGATATTGAAGCTATGTACACATATAACTTAAAAAGGCAACTGTCACTCAGAAAGCAAGAATGACTCACAGAACGTAATGATAAAGTAACTCAGGCAGGCCAACACCTTTATTGATCATTCTTAGGACATACATATAAAGTTCTCTGCTTACTTAATATTGCAAAACACATTATTAATTAAGAAATTACAATATTCACTCAACGTAATAATCAAACTTTAAACATAA
>NW_012137747.1:6072181-6077103 GCF_000956105.1 Propithecus coquereli | reverse complement strand
CCCGAATCTGGGTTTCTCAAGGAAATACAGGTTGGTAACAAACATAAGGAATTTAAGAGGAAACAAAAACCCCAACTACACTTCTGGTCTGAATAATAATAACATAAGTTAGCAATTTCAATTAGCAACCACAAATTTTTTGTGAGTCAAAATCTGTTGATTGCTCCTTTTTGAGAAAGTGCCTGCAACCTATTGTCAACAGAACTCATGAAAATAATAATTTAACAAACCCCAAGTCCTGGGAGGTGAGGGACGGACAGGTCTGAATGACCCTGGAGTCTCATCTTCTCCCCCATTCTGAGTGTTTAGTTTAGAACCTGCTCAGTAGTTCTGAGTTAGCTAAAGAGAAGACTAGGTTGATTCCTGCAGCTGTGTTCTGAAGATTGACCCATTCTAACCTGGCCACTTTCTGAACAAGGAAACTTTCATATATTCACACAGAATCTCCCTTATTTTCTTCTTCCATCCTGTTCTTATAAATATGTAAACATTATGGGGATGGGTTCTTTCTTACTGGGGCATTGGTCATGATGCATGTGGATTATTTTTGTCTAATATAAGCTATAGGGTGAAATTGCCTGAATGAGCACTGTACACTTCTCTACTGTCTGTTTTAACCTAACTTAACTCATTCATATCTATAGCATACATGCACACATGACCAACAATAACAAAACAACAAATAATAATTGCTGTCAGAATAGGAAAATTCTATAAATATAAAGTATATAAATGAAATTATATATTATTGGTTTTATCTAACTTTTTCACGGTCCCTGAGAAATAAAGGCATAGCAGTTGGTGTGTGACTTGTTCTCTCTATTCTGGAGCTCTCCAGGGAGAAGTCACAAGGTCAAATCTCCTTGTAAACATACTAGTCTGACCTTCACACAGTAATAATTAATGGAAAGATTATTTTATCCTTGGAATTCTTTTAGTAAAGTATGACTAATTTGCTTATAGAAAATAAATTGGAATTCATAGATTTATGGAACATGGCCCACTGGAAAATGTCAGTGTCTATTCTATAATTGTTTAAATACAAAATAAAGATATTTCATAACTGAAATAGCTCTCTTTGTGTCAATGATGCAATATATGCATTACTTAGAGTTCTTAAATATTAAATCTGGGCCGAGGCTTATCCTAATGTACCAAGGAAAGATCCTGGCAGTCCAGACTTTTACATGCTTTGCACGTGCCTAACAATTTGTTGTATTCTTTTAAATTTTAGTAAAGTTTAATGCTAGGAAAGATATCTGATTCTTATTAATATGATTTGATAATATGATGATTTGCACTATTTCAGTTATATTTTATACAAGAACTTCTTTTCTATGTTCAGAGAAATGATTAATGTTGTTATTCTAGCCACTATAGCAGACTAATGGGAAGATATTTTATTAACATATAGTGGAATGAGAACTGCTCACTGGAATGATCTTCGGTGAAAGGTTGAAACCTTCCAACTTGCCAAAAAAATGTTATCTACAATCTATTGAACACTTAGTGAGCATTTTGCATGGACCAAGTTCTTTGTCTATATTATGTCATTGATTCATAATAAAAAACATGATTTGTATATTATTAATAATATCCCCTTCTGACAAATGAGAAAACTAAGGCTTAGAGAGCAAGCAGGTAGAGGTGAGGGACCGGATGCAAAAGGACAACCGCCATCTTGCTTCTTCCTGAGCGCCATTTTCAACATTCTCTCCCAGAGGTAAGCATCTTTTTTCCCATGGAAAACTAAGAAAAAACTGCCAGAAAAGATCTCCACCCCCTCAAGCCCTGTACCGCCCCTCCAAAAGCCCTTAAAAACCCCCAGCCTGTAAGAGCCAGAGCTTCTGTCCTTTCCGTCAGAGGCCCTTCTCAAGTTTTCTTATTAAACCTGTCTTTGTCCGCCAAAGCCGTTTCTTGCTCCTATTGTTTTCTCCCTTTACCTGACAAGAGGTAGATCTTCAACATTCAAATGCCAGTTCCTTGTCTCTTCATTTATTAATTTATTCATTCCGAGTAGGTTTTTGAGCACTTACTGTGTGCCAGGTTCTGATTTAGGAATCACGGATGCAGCTGAGTGCGAAACAAAGTTGTTGCTTTATTGAGCTTGTATTCTAGAAGGAAAGCATAGACAATAAACATAATCCCATCAATCTCAGGCAATTAGAGCCATGGAAGACGATAGAGGGATAGATGGGGATGGGGCCTATTGTAGATATGGTGGTTTTAAAATATGGAAACAGTTGAGGCTAGTCCTAAGTAAAATGAAAGAGAGGGAGGAAGGGACAGAGAGAGAAAGAAAGACAGAGACAGGAGAGAGTCATGACGCTGTGTGAAGAAAAGAGTAAAAGCAGAATAGTAAAGTTAGGTAGAGTCAAACTTGAACTTCCTGAAAGGGTTGTCCTTTCCCTTTCTTTCTTTCTTTTGAGACTGGTGCAGTGAAAAATGTGTGAGTTTATCTGGGGATGGAATAGAGGCAGCTAGCCAACTTTTTACCCTTTTTAGTAGAACTCTAGCTGAAGTGTCTAAAGCCCTTTTTCCTTCTCCTCCTTGACTTCCTTCTCCTTCTCATTATTGTCATCATTGCTGTTGCCGTTTTCGACATATCTTCTCATGATAAAATCAGTGTCACTGGTCTTTGGGCAGCACAGCATGTGTTGCCACTGACTCTAGGTCCTGCCACCTCCTCTACTCATCAAGCTACTGCCTTTGGCAGCCCTGCAGCCAGATGACTGGTTGATGAGTTTCTTGACATCTAATCCTTTACTCTTAATACATGGATCTTTGTCTTTTCAGATTTCTCTGGTTAGAAAGCATTAACTTTCAACTATTTCTTCCTCTCTGGAAAGAACTTATCTTTGATACAGCCTCTTCATTTCTTGGGCCACTAATCCTAAATCAGCATTAAATGACTTGGTGAGAGAAACAAACTTTCCTGATTAAACAAACAACAACAACAATAAAACCAAAACAAAACAAAGCACAACAAAACAAATACACACATATAGTCATTGGAGGGTACTTAAAAATATTACTATTAATGCCTTTACACATATAAATAGCTTCACATAATGTGGAATTGCTTTTTAAAATAAATTTAAGGCTGCTAAGTGATTTTTTATTATTAATTTCCCATCAGTCCTTTTTTGTGCAATTATTTTTAACTTTGATAAAGTAGCTATAAAGTAGCAATTATAGTTATTCATACAATTTCAATCAAGACTGAAATCTTACCATGAAAAGAAATAAATGTCTTTGTTGAAAAATAAAATGCTCATAGCATTTTCAGCATTACTAGAAAACTAGTAAAAATTACCACTGTAAATTATACTGAACCTTTTTATTTATACCTACTATAAGCAAGATGGATGTACATTTCAAGGAACTGGAAAACTATCTGAATGATTCATCTGACCAAGAAGGTCACATTTTTGAAATGATTCTTTCTACAATAAATAAAAAACACAATAGAGAGATTCAAACAATTTAGCTTTTTGAAACTTCTACTGAAAATGGAATATGTGCTATTATTCTTTCCTTTATTTAAAAGGTGAGTTCAATTTTAATACATTAATCCCAGCTTTGCTCCTCCCACTGGAGGGAAAAAAACTCTGGATTGTACACTAACAGTCAGTGGAAAACATCAGAAATATATATTTTCTTCTTTCTGAATATGCAAAATCTCAGTAGCTATTAAATAATCAGTATCATGTCTCGACATCTTTTGTGATTATTACCTTAAAACATGTTATGTGTGGTCAGAAAGCTTGGGGACTGCAACATCTGAGGTACATGAACAGTAGTTTGCTCGTTATGTCTTATGCAAAGTAAACTTCAAAAACAAAGACAAAAATAGTGCGTTATGACATAATTATTTATAAATCTTAACCAAGTATTGGAATCACCTAAACAGCTTTAAAAAAGCCTGAGCACCACTCCTAGGATATGATTTAATTGGTCTTGAATATGGTCTGCACATTAGGATATGTAGAAGCCTTTCAGGTTACTGTACTCTGCATCCAAGGTTGAGAACCACTGAAGACATATTTAATTTTGAATTTTTCACTTTCAATTGAAATATTTTAGATGAAAGAAAGTAGTTATAATTGTAAATAAAACACGCCTTATTTTCACTTGACTCATTTTAAACTAGCATGCAAAATACCATTGAAAATAAAGTCTCAAATAAAAAGATAGTGTTCTTTCTGTTCAAATAAAATGTATTTGATATAACTACACATACTTTAAATTATTTAAATGTGAATATCTACATCCAAACAAACTTGATCCTATTTGAGATTACTGCTTTCTAAGGATTCGACATTGGTAGCTCTTCACATTCTTTCTTCAGAAAGAATATTTGTGGCACAAAAAGGGGAAAAAAAAAAGAATACAAAACAAAAGAAGAAACAAGGTTAAATTGGTTATTGTTAAGCATGTTCACAGCAGAAATTCTTTATAGGTTTATTTAAAGCAAAGATGTAGAATCAACCCATGTGCCCATTAATTCATGAATGGATTAATAAAATGTGGTATATGTATACCATGCAGTATCACTCAGCCATAAAAAAATGAATTAATATCTTTTGCAACAATCTGGATGGAACTGGAGACCATTCTCCTAGGTGAAGTATTGCAAAAATGGAACAACAAACAACATGTGTACTCACTATTAAATTGGAACTAACAGATCAGCACTCATGTGTACAGATGGAAATAAAACTCAATGGAAATCATGCAGGTTGGAGGGGGGAGGAAGGAATGGGTGAAATTATACCTAACAGGTACAATGAACATTTTCTGGGTGATGGGTACACTTACAATTTTGACTCAAGCAGTACAAAAGCAATCCATGTAACCAAATCATTTGTTCCCCTGTAATATTTTGCAATTTCTTTTAGAAGTTCTCTTTCTCTTGTTTA
>NW_012137747.1:6065356-6070317 GCF_000956105.1 Propithecus coquereli | reverse complement strand
ATATCTTCTAGAAAAATATATTTAAGTAAAGAAGGCTTCCTTAATAAAAGAAATGAAAAAATACGTATTTAAAAATTCAGAGTTTTTTAGAGCTAACAATTTGAAATTTCTTGTTATTTTGAAAGCTGTAACTAATTATGTTTATCTTGTTATTCTCAGAGTTCTGTATCTGCATTTGATCTTCAATTAAATATACTTAAATATATGTCACAAGAAACTGAAAGAATTTAAAACCTCACCAATAATGAAAAGAATAGAGAAAAAGATTAAGTGGGAACTATCAAACTACTCTAAGAAATCATATATTTATTTAGATACTTTTGACATACCCCTCATAAGTATCAATCATTATACATATTACAAAATTCTAGAATTGAAAGTTTCCTTGGAAATTATCTGCCTGGGCATTCGAAATAGTAGAGAAATCCTTCCAGGAAGTTATCTTTAGACATGTTCTTGAATATACCCAGTCTTTGTAAATTCACTACCATATAAAGCATCATTGAAAACATTTTCTAACATTCAAATTAAATCTTTACCTTAACCAGTTCTATTTACTGGTTCTATTTATTCTTCAAATCAAAATAAACAATTTGTCTTCGACATGACAAGCACTTAAATACTTAAATTGGGTTATTATGTTGTCATGATTTGCCTTAATATTTTTGCTTTATGTACAAAACACATCCAATGTTTTCAGTTCTTCACATGACTTAGCTCTCAATATCCACTCTATTTTGTTTCTATAGCTTTGATCTGACTCAATATAATCTATAGGCTTCTCAAAATGCATTGTTTAAATAACATTAGTTTAGACTAAGATTCGTGCCCCTTTTTAATATTCCTGTTGATGTGCTACACAGTCATATTTAAAATCTAGGTAACAGTATTTCCACTGCTGGTAAGATGAAATAATTCATTGTAAGCCAACACTCCCAACTTAGAACTAGAACAGCTAGATGAGTTTTTAAAATTATCAGATAACTGAAAAAGCAGAAAGGATTGCAGTGACTAAAATTTAAGATGTATAGGAAGCTTTCAATGCTGATCTGTAGATGAATTTACCTTGAAGGGTATTAGGTAAATTTGGGAATGGGCTAAACTCTGAAAATTTGGACTTCACAAGGAAGGATAAACCCCATGCCCTGGACAGAGAAACCATCTGAACTTTTGACTGCTTTGAGCAGCTGATAGGAGAAAATTGGAAATTTCAAAAGCCATAAATACAAGCCAGTTTTCCTCCTTGAGACAGTTTCTGAATTTTGTAGATTCAAGGAGATTAAAGCTAAAGAACTGAGTCAAAAAATTCTGAAAAGCAAAGCAGAAATTCCTGCAGTCTCTTGTTCCTCAGGATTTTCCTTTAAAGCTCTGGAAGACAATGCTTAATTAATAGGGATGAATCAAGAAGTGGTCTAATTCTTACCAAAAGAGTAACTGATCTCAATGCATCTGATTTCCATGATTAGGTTACTGTGATCAGTGTTCTCACCGTATCTGACTATTAGAGGAATGGCAAAACCATTTCTGACAGAAGTTAATGTAATCACGAGCTTAAAAACACAATACGTGACGTTCAATAAAAATTAGTAGGCATTAAAAAAGATAAGATCATATCATTACTAAACTGGAGGAAAAGAGACGACAAAAAACAAAGAATTGGAATCTTTATAAAAGCAAATTAGAAGACATTCTGGAAATGATCATATCTCAATTTAAGAAGTCTTTGGATGAAAGAGCAAATTGGGTACAATAGAAGATAGGGTAAATACATCGGAAACCTGTCAATTGAAAATCTCCTAACAGAAAGAAACAAACAAAAAATAGAAAGTCAAGAAAAGAATGTAAAAAGACATATGTTCGAGTTAAAAGCTGTAACATTTGCATAAAGTGGAGAAGAAAGAAAAAATGGAAAATAAGCAATATTTAAAGACATAACAGTCCAGAAGTATTTAAAAGTTATAAAAAACACCAACCCATAGCTTCAAAGAAGCTTAGTGAAATCAAAACAGGATAAATACTATGAAAAATAAAACTGAGACACATTATGATAAAACATCTAAAACACCAAGGACAAATAAAGTCATATAAGCAAATCAGTGAAAAAAATATTAACAATAAAGTTCAATTCAATATCAGTTAATCAAACAATAGAATGAGGTTTCTATAGCAGTGAAAGAAAATAACTACCAGTCGAGAACTTTTATGCCCAGTTAAATTACCCTTCAAAAATGAAGCTGAAATAAAATTTCTGACAAAACCTCAAAGAGTTATACTAGTAAAACTGCATTAAATGAAATGATAAAGGCAGTTCTTCAGTGGAAGAAAATTAATTCGTGCTGGAGAAAGAAAAATGCAGGAAGTAACGGAGAATATTTCCTGTAAACGAAGATTGTACAAAACATTACTATTAATATGTTATGAAATATAAAATAGTTGCACAATCAAAAGGTATGGCAATGTTAATGCAAAATCAGGACGGTTAAATGGAGTTAAACTAGTCTAATATAATTGTTCTAATGAAAATATAACGTCTAACTTAGTAACAAAAACAAAGTGAAATAAGAGCGGGGCACTTAAACTTGGTTGGGAACTCGGTACGTGATTATACACACGTGCAGTTTATACATTAGTGGGTTTTACAGTCAAGCCTTATTCTGAAGAACCTTTTATGGAAAGATCTCTTTTCATATTGCTATTGACTTTTTTCAGAGAAGAATGCTCCAAATTCTTGGAAAAGGAGTAATGCAGCGCTCTCCAACTTTTTTTGGCATGAGGCACCGGTTTCATAGAAGGCACTTTTTCCACAGGCAAGGAGGGGGATCTCAGAGCTCAGGCGGTGGTAGTGATGCGGGGAATGGGGGAGGGGAGAGGCTATACATACAGATGAAACTGCCACTTGCTGCAGCTCACCTCCTGCTGTGCACTGCGGGGTGGGGGGCCCACTGCCCCTTTAGTTTCATGGAAGACAATTTTTCCACGGACAACGGAAGTGGGATGGGGGTGGGGGGCCGGAAGAGCTCTGTGACCCGGTCCTTAACAGGCCTGGGACCATCAGGGGGCTGGGGACACAGTATTAAGGGGCCGCAAGGTGGCAAAATACACACACACACACACACACACACACACACAAAGAAAACCAAAAAACAAACAAACAAAAAAAACACAGGTTTGGAGAAACAGAAGATTTAAAAGAAATAGAGTAGAATAAAAGAACACATAAAGGAGGAGAAAAAGAGTATATGAAGACGGTAACGAAAGAAGATATGAAGATGATGTGGCTGCAAAGCGCAATAATTCACTCAGATGCTGCAGGTCATCTGCTTTTGATGACTAGGGGTGCCCTATTCTAAGGGAATTTGCGTATTTATAAATAATTCTTTTCAGATTGCATGATATTTTATCACCAAATTTGATATAACAGCCAATTATAATCCCATGACTACAAATTAGAAACTTCCCGGATGTTGCGGTCTTTGTCCAAACAAAATAAATGCTTTCTATGTACGCAATAATAGTTATCTGATGTTTGTAAAAAATAATCATTTATGGTAAAATATAGAACATCATTTATTTGTATAATGGACAGTACTGAAAAAAATATGACAAATTTATTAACATTTATTTTAAACTTGGTTAAACTGTAAGTGACAATGTGACACTATGAAGGATAAAAAAGAGTGACAGAAATCTAAAGTACAGTTTTATTAATTATAAGATGGAACAGCCCTTATACATGCTTTGTACAGCTCATAATTTAATTTTGTTCAAATCTGCCAGCTGAATTTTCTAACAAAATATTTCTATTATTAATAAATCCTGTATGCTATTCAATATATCTAATAATAGGTACAATATGTGCAAAGCAGTTATTGATATCACTCATACTGTTCTCAGACACTGAGCAAGGAAAATTATAATTTTTTATGGAATAATTTGCATTATTTTGCTTAAGCCTGATTTCTTTTTTAATATTCTGTGTTTCAATACTTTTTGTCATAAAATACATCTATCCACAAAAATGATCAAAAATAATTTAACTACAAAAATTTATTTTGTGCCTATTACATGCTGTTACATTTATTTTGATTCTTCCTTTCCTTTGAAAGAGCATTATTAGCTTCTCTTCATTCCTGTTTAAAGTTTGCTAAAATATGAGGCTACTAAATTATTAGAAAATAAAAATAAAACAGAATTTCAATCAACTCCAAGAAGAAAATTATTTGTGTTTTTCACCTGTATATAAATGCTTTTCCCCTAATATTTCACTATTAGTATCAGATAGTTTGTTGTTTTATACATAAAGGGAGAGTCTTGTCTGTACTTACTAAGGAATATTACATCATTTTGTGTGTACCTACAGCACACACAAAATGTCTGAAAAATGTTCTACACTGCTGGAGGGATATAACTTCAACTTTATGAAACCTATAGGAATCAAAAACAGGTAGGAGACAGTTTTCTTTTTTAATCTCAAAAAATGTAGGAGAATGATTTAAATTATATAAGATTAAAATGAGCATTTTCCACGTAACTTTCTTTGTTATACTTACATCATTAATTCTTGTCCAAATAATGTCTTGCAAATGTAAAAGACAGAGAATTAGAATTCAGGAGATACGGATTCTAACCCTGAAATTCTAGTTACCAGCCACTATGGAACACTACTTTGGATTAGGATTTAGACTCCGTAGAAATCGTGTTTCTCATATGTGAAGAGAATTGATCAAAAACTTACATTATGTCTACTAACAATTTTATGTATATCACAATTATTTCAGTCTGTGCTACCAATAAACTAGAGTTATAATTTTATCATAATTTCATAGTTATATGAATTACTTTTTAATGCCCTATATACTTTACCTATTTATTATATTGTTAAAGTGTATTTAGGGTAAATTAATACCTGGCAATATTTAAATATGAAGACTTCTAGTGAATGAGTGAAATATAATTTCACG
>NW_012137747.1:6062596-6064245 GCF_000956105.1 Propithecus coquereli | reverse complement strand
TTTGTTGCTGCTAATTATATTTAGATATCAAAATATATACTATCTGTTATAGATGGCTAGTATGGGCTCTTGACATCAAATATTTATGCACAGTTTGATGTTTTCCTGGTAGATCATGCTCAATCCTGAACTTTAAGCCAGGGCCAGTGCTGACTTGCTGAGTACCTTCTGTAGGCTAGTATCAAGTTGTTTCTTCCTTTAAGTTAGAGAAAAAAGAATGACCTTAAAGAGAGCCTACACTCCAGCTCGGTTAGAGGCTTCAGGGTCTGATAGGCAGGTAGAACTCCCCTGTAGGCAGCAAGGAGGGATGTGCCTTCAATAGTCTCTGACAGCAGGAATGTGGTTGGTGACTTTGGAGTTTCTGTTGAGTTTCATTCCAAGCACATTAACTAGGGTAGAGGGGAATAAGCCTGCTTGGAATGAGGAGGTGAATGCAGAGATTTCAGGCCTGGCAATAGAGCCTATTCCTTTACAACTCTCTCACCAGCACCTCTCAAGTCTCCAGCTGGGACTGGGATTTTCCTTTTCCATTGGCTACATTTAGGAAAGTTGAGGTAAAGAGCCAAATTTACATGCCTATATGGTCTTCTCTGCATCCACATTTAGAATAATTTTTTTAAAGCCTCTGCATCCACTAGAGCCTTAATATTTCTCATCAGTTCATACATGCACAATTAATAAATGCTAACAATATTTCCAAATATTAGCTATTAGGTATATACAAGAAAAGTATGAAGGTCAAATATAATTTATTTTTCAATAAACATGTTAAATTTTGCCTTTTTGTGTGAAATTTGTTGGTGGAGAACTTAAAGGATAATACCTTGTAAGACTTTATAAATTATATGACTCAAATTTCAAAAAAAAATTAATTCATGCTTGTTTAAGCCTTTGTTTTTATTCTAAAAGAAAAGCAAATGTTTAAGATGCTTTCATTTAAAAAAAGCAACAGTCACGTGATTTCAATTATAGTCAAAACAAAATTATACTTTGTGATGGTGAAATTGGATTTTGATCATCTCTAGATTTCATTTATCAATCCTCTTTCCTAAACTTCCTTAAATATTTTTTTATTATAGAACATTTCAAATATACAGAAAATTGTACAGAAAGAAAGTTGTAAACATTTAAAAAATTCTATCAGTAGGTAAGGTAGATATTATTCAGACAGTATGAATTCCGCCAAGAGGAAGAAATGTGGAGGAGAGGTAACAGACCAGACAGTGGGAGTGAGAACATAATTGAGATAAATTCATAGACCGGGTTGGCGTACCTGGGACATACTTGCTGCTGCTCCCCGATCTGTGCCCAGGTGACCCTACACACAGCTTTAGAATATTTTAAAACCCCAGCAGCCATGTTCCCTCAATCATCATGGGCACTAGAAATGAAACCCATTTCCCACTTTTTTGGATAGAGTTTGTGAGATAAAAAGACAAGAAATCACGGGCAGCCAAATCAAAAATATTTTGGAATACTCACCAAGCAGGAGGCCTCGAAAGCCTGATCCGAAAGATGCCTTAGACATAAATTTTACAAATGAAGAAGCTGATTTTCAGAAGGCTATTCCTTGATAAATGCCAATATAATTGATGATGTCATAAATAGCACGTTTCAATGGCATCACCATGTACGTCGTCCAACCCATC